>NC_064926.1:469081169-469384199 GCF_023897955.1 Schistocerca gregaria
AAGGGAAAAAAAGTTGATAAATACTAGCTCCAAACGTACAATTAAAATTATTAATTCGTTTTAGAAACGTTTGAAAGTATCAACTACTTCGTACCCTTAAAACTTCTATTATTAATTACCCAGTCTAGTACTTTTTACTACGTTTATTGCTGGATTCGTTTGTGAAATAATAATCGAAATGAATTTCTATTAAGTTGTCAAGAAAAACTGTAAACCCGTTGGAATAACCTTATTCCGCGGAGTGAAGCAGTTGTAAGCATGTCTCTGATGCGAACGGACGTATTTTTGTATTTTGGGCGAACAATGTAATTTCTGCTTTGTTAATGTGAAAATTCAAATGACTGTATGATACACGAAAATATGACAAAATACACTCCTGGAAATGGAAAAAAGAACACATTGACACCGGTGTGTCAGACCCATCATACTTGCTCCGGACACTGCGAGAGGGCTGTACAAGCAATGATCACACGCACGGCACAGCAGACACACCAGGAACCGCGGTGTTGGCCGTCGAATGGCGCTAGCTGCGCAGCATTTGTGCACCGCCGCCGTCAGTGGCAGCCAGTTTGCCGTGGCATACGGACCTCCATCGCAGTCTTTAACACTGGTATCCTGCCGCGACAGCGTGGACAATGAACCGTATGTGCAGTTGACGGACTTTGAGTGAGGGCGTATAGTGGGCATGCGGGAGGCCAGGTGGACGTACCGCCGAATTGCTCAACACGTGGGGCGTGAGGTCTCCACAGTACATCGATGTTATCGCCAGTGGTCGGCGGAAGGTGCACGTGCCCGTCGACCTGGGACCGGACCGCAGCGACGCACGGGTGCACGCCAAGACCGTAGGATCCTACGCAGTGCCGTAGGGGACCGCACCGCCACTTCCCAGCAAATTAGGGACACTGTTGCTCCTGGGGTATCGGCGAGGACCATTCGCAACCGTCTCCATGAAGCTGGGCTACGCTCCCGCACACCGTTAGGCCGTCTTCCGCTGACGCCCCAACATCGTGCAGCCCGCCTCCAATGGTGTCGCGACAGGCGTGAATGGAGGGACGAATGGAGACGTGTCGTCTTCAGCGATGAGAGTCGCTTCTGCCTTGGTGCCAATGATGGTCGTATGCGTGTTTGGCGCCGTGCAGGTGAGCGCCACAATCAGGACTGCATACGACCGAGGCACACAGGGCCAACACCCGGCATCATGGTGTGGGGAGCAATCTCCTACTCTGGCCGTAAACCTCTGGTGATCGTCGAGGGGACACTGAATAGTGCACGGTACATCCAAACCGTCATCGAACCCATCGTTCTACCATTCCTAGACCGGCAAGGGAACTTGCTGTTCCAACAGGACAATGCACGTCCGCATGTATCCCGTGCCACCCAACGTGCTCTAGAAGGTGTAAGTCAACTACCCTAGCCAGCAAGATCTCCGGATCTGTCCCCCATTGAGCATGTTTGGGACTGGATGAAGCGTCGTCTCACGCGGTCTGTACGTCCAGCACGAACGCTGGTCCAACTGAGGCGCCAGGTGGAAATGGCATGGCAAGCCGTTCCACAGGACTACATCCAGCATCTCTACGATCGTCTCCATGGGAGAATAGCAGCCTGCATTGCTGCGAAAGGTGGATATACGCTGTACTAGTGCCGACATTGTGCATGCTCTGTTGCCTGTGTCTATGTGCCTGTGGTTCTGTCAGTGTGATTATGTGATGTATCTGACCCCAGGAATGTGTCAATAAAGTTTCCCCTTCCTGGGACAATGAATTCACGCTGTTCTTATTTCAATTTCCAGGAGTGTATATTATCGTAACAACAAAAATTCTGCAACAACAATGCTCAAATTTCTTTAGATAATTCAACGATGAGGACCAAAAATGTGAAAAATTCAGCTTCAAGAATCAGACCACTACACAAGAAGAACTGGAACCACCTCCACACGTAAAGCTAAGTAAACTAGAAACTTTATTGTAACCTTCGCTACTCTCAAATTTTTCATAAAAGACTTTGCTTATTACGGGCAATAAATGGAATTAGGGAGGAGGGGGAGATTACATAAGTATCAGATAACTAACTAAAATCTGTTGCATGTCATAGCCATGTATCATTGTCTCTCAGGTAAAGCGAAGCCTACTAATGGTTAGCAGAATTCTATAATTACAGAAGGCACCTGCAGGTTGTGCTGTCCTCAAGTTTCATTCTTAACCGCCGGCCGGTGTCGCCGAGCGGTTCTAAGTGTTTCAGTCTGGAACCGCGCGACCGCTACGGTCTCAGGTTCGAATCCTGCCTCGGGCATGGATGTGTGTGATGTCCTTAGGTTAGTTAGGTTTAAGTAGTTCTAAGTTCTAGGGGACTGATTTCCTCAGATGTTAAGTCCCATAGTCCTCAGAGCCATTTCAACCATTTTTTCATTGTTAACCCTTGCCTTCGTATTGTCACACAGAATTAGTTGGCACCTGCAGGTAGGCAACGCGATGATCAGATTGGCAAAGGGTCGCGTGCTGTGGTATGCGGAGACACTATACGCACCACAGTAGAACACAGAAGAAGCTTCTAAGTTGATGTAATAGCCAGTAAGAGGCAGTACAATTCAAGTTTTCGTTATCGATTATTGACTTTTTAGACGGTTTTGGTGCCTTGGACATGAGCTAGGACCTTACGTTTTTGCATGAAGGGAGGTCTAGCACCCACGTTGCACGGGAGAATGTGAAAAATGTTCATATGTAGTAAAAACCTGAGAAATCCGCACGTTTTCGTCATTTGCTATCGAATGTACTTCATGCCAGATCGTCACATTTGCCACTCATCTCTCTGAAACGATTATATTTATCGTGTGCAAAGCTATGTCGCGTGCTGTGGTATGCGGAGACACTATACGCACCATAGTACAACACAGAAGAAGCTTCTAAGTTGATGTAATAGCCGGTAAGAGGCAGTACAATTCAAGTTTTAGTTATCGATTATTGACTTTTTAGACGGTTTTGGTGCCTTGGACATGAGCTAGGACCTTAAGATTTTGCATGAAGGGAGGTCTAGCACCCACGTTGCATGGGAGAATGTGAAAAGTGTTCATATGTAGTAAAACCCTGAGAAATCCGCACGTTCTCGTCATTTGCTACCGAATCAACTTCATGCCAGGTCGTCACATTTGCCGCTCTTCTCTCTGAAACGATTATATTTATCGTGTGCAAAGCTATGTCGCGTGCTGTGGTATGCGGAGACACTATACGCACCATAGTAGAACACAGAAGAAGCTTCTAAGTTGATGTAATAGCCAGTAAGAGGCAGTACAATTCAAGTTTTAGTTATCGCCTTCCCGGACACATCGCGTCAACACTTGCACCTGATAATTGATGCTTGCCACAGACGAAGCCCATATTCAGCACCTACAGTGTGAAATGCAAAGTTGGGGAGATGCCCTGCCTGGTGTGTGTCTGTTTTCAGTGTGTTTTGTAGGTTTTGCGCAGTCATCTTCTGAAAAACTAGATGTACTTATGAATGATCCTGTATTTCGTAATCCGCCGTCCAACCCCCTTCGAAAACAAAACTGTGGGAAGCATTCTTTTTATTCTGTGACTTATGACTAACACATTAATTAAAATAACCATACATTAATGTTTTTGAAATAAAGTTGGTAATTTTTTTGTAGTAAAGACATCCCACTGGTTGCAATGGATTCCATAGTAGAATTGACTATGGTTTCGACTCCTAAAGTAAGGGAGTCTTCATCAGAATTTATATTACATACATAAGTAGTTGAGCATAACAGCTCACGTCATACAATTTTAACACCAAAAAGGCCACGTCACATAATAAAACATCCTACGTAAAAGTTTTAGTGTCATATCGTTAATGTAGCCTTCTTTTCGTTAAACATTTCGAATAATCGAGAAGAGAAATATGAGATATATGAATGCTGCTTTCGTAATCGCCCATTTTCCTTAATACCGACTCGTGAAACTAATGTTCAGTCTATGTCGTGTGCATGAACATGCCGAGAACATGTTTTGCAATGTTTGGTCTGATCCAATCTTTCCCTCTCATAAAGTTCACCCAGATAGGTCTCCAAAGTGGACTGATAGGAAATCTGTCAAATGACAAATAAAAGCTCTACAGCAGATGCAAACAGCGCTACCAAAATTTATGAGTATAAAAGAAAATATTGTTTGAACTAGTCCACTTATGAATGAAATGTGATTCCTTTACACTTTAGCCTATACTCAGAATGATTCATAGACGCTTAAATGACTCAAGCTAGAAGTTTTTTAATCAAAATACCTGCACGAGAAGCTAATGTTTGGGACAACTAACATGGCGGACATTGGTTTCAAGTTTGTAACATAATGACAAATCCCCTTATTATACCTCCACGGTTTTACCTCTGGCAAGAATTAAGTTCGACAAAGATTACCTCCGACAAAGATTACCTCCGACAAAGATTATCTCTGTCAAAGATTATCTCTGTCAAAGATTATCTCTGTCAAAGATTATCTCTGTCAAAGATTATCTCTGACGAAGATTATCTCTAACGAAGATTATCTCTAACGAAGATTATCTCTGACGATCATGTATAAACCTCTACTATGCCTTTTTTTCACACTGCTTATTTCGCTTTTCAACTTCCGACTTGTCAGTCGGCAAGACTTTGAGGAACCATTAGCTCCTCTGAAGACGTCCAGCACAGCTCGGGATGAAACGTGAGGAACGTTCATGGAGTACAGCCATTACAAACGGAAAGACTCAACAGCAGCTCTTTCAAGAGTCTCATACGTGACGACAGTGGTGAAAACCACATACTATTCTCACTGGTCTCTTGTGTGCAGTCAAATGGCTCTGAGCACTATGGGACTTAACATCTCAGGTCATCAGTCCCCTAGAACTTAGAACTAGTTAAACCTAACTGACCTAAGGACATCACAAACATCCATGCCCGAGGCAGGATTCGAACATGCGACCGTAGCGGTCGCATGGTTCTAGACTGAAGCGCCTAGAACCGCTCGGCCACCAGCGGCCGGCTCTGTGCATTCAGTACTTCCTTCCTAAGCAATGAGTATTCTCGGAAAATAATGCACGAGGATATCTCTTGCTCTCTGAGAAAAAACATCTAAAAATGAATAGCTCTGAAACAGAGAACCGACATAACGTGCGTGATCAATAAAGTGAAAGCACGAAAACATGCAAGAGCAAATGTTTACGTGACTGAATAGCTTTTCGCTGTGACGGAAAGGCTCAAAATCCCTCCTTAACTGGCGTTTACGCAGCTAAAGCGAAGCCTGTGTTCGTTTTGCCAGCGATTCAGCAGGGCGGACTAACAAGCGCAGTTTCAGGGCCTAAAGGGGACGTTTAATTCTGGCCGGCCATAGAAATTCACTCTGGCGGATAACGCGGGACGGCAGAGGGTAGGCGGCGGGGGGCGAGCCTGAAATTCATGAAGCCCGCAACAAGCGCCAATCAGCGTGACGTCAGCTCTGCCTAGCGCCGCGCACTTCCTGCCGCAGCTGGTGGGTGGCGAACGGCGCTTCTGCAGGGCCGCGAAACAATACGCTGACGCTGCCATTGCGTGTGGTCGCATTAGCGAGCTCCACTGCCAGTGGCTCACGGTCACGGCTTTGCAACGTAGCATTTAAAATCAGGCGCTGATCGCAGAGAGGGAGAGGAGTCATGGATCTGACCTCCCACGTCCCCCTTACCCAAGCAACATTTCACTAAAATCGTGCCGTTCGTCGCTGGATCTTCTCTGTATCTTCTAGTAATCCAACATTGTAACGGTTTCAGACTGATGAGTAACGCTCAAGAGTATGATACAAATCCTGATTACTAGTTTCAGCAAAGTTGTATTGCCATATTCAGATCTTAAAGTGTTAGAAACATGTTACAAAGTTTATAATTATCACACGTAATAAGCCACAGCTGCAAAATACTTTCTTTACAGACGAATGGAAAAATTGGTAGAATCCGACCTCGGGGAAGATCAGTTTAGAATCCGTAGAAATGTTGGAACACGTGAGGCAATACTGACCCTACGACGTATCTTAGAAGAAAGATTAAGGAAAGGCAAACCTACGTTTCTAACATTTGTACACTTAGAGAAAGCTTTTGACAATGTTGACTGGAATACTCTCTTTCAAATTCTGAAGGTGGCAGGGGTAAAATACAGGGAGCGAAAGGCTATTTACAATTTGTACAGAAACCAGATGGCAGTTATAAGAGTCGAGGGACATGAAAGGGAAGCGGTGGTTGGGAAGGGAGTGAGACAGTGTTGTAGCCTCTTCCCGAAGCTATTCAATCTATATATTGAGCAAGCAGTAAAGGAAACAAAAGAAAGGTTCGGAGTAAGTATTAAAATCCGTGGAGAAGAAATAAAAACTTTGAGGTTCGCCGATGACATTGTAATTCTCTCAGAGACAGCAAAGGACTTGGAAGAGCAGTTGAACGGAATGTACAGTGTCTTAATAGGAGGGTATAAGATGAACATCAACAAAAGCAAAACAAGGATAATGGAATGTAGTCGAGTTAACTCGGGTGATGCTGAGGGAATTAGATTAGGAAATGAGACACTTAAAGTAGTAAAGGAGTTTTGCTATTTGGGGAGCAAAATAACTGATGATGGTCGAAGTAGAGAGGATATAAAATGTAGACTGGCAATGGCAAGGAAAGCGTTTCTGAGAAGAGAAA
Organism: Schistocerca gregaria; assembly: GCF_023897955.1. Classification (NCBI taxonomy): domain Eukaryota; kingdom Metazoa; phylum Arthropoda; class Insecta; order Orthoptera; family Acrididae; genus Schistocerca; species Schistocerca gregaria. The sequence goes on from NC_064926.1 coordinate 469,087,839, forward strand.
TTTGTTAACATAGAGTAGTGATTTAAGTGTCAGGAAGTCGTTTCTGAAAGTATTTGTATGGAATGTAGCCATGTATGGAAGTGAAGCATGGACGATAAATAGTTTGGACAAGAAGATAATACAAGCTTTCGAAATGCGGTGTTATAGAAGAATGCTGAAGATTAGATGGGTAGATCACATAACTAATGAGGAGGTATTGAATGGAATTGGGGAGAAGAGGAGTTTGTGGCACAACTTGACAAAAAGAAGGGACCAGTTGGTAGGACATGTTCTGAGGCATCAAGGGATCACCAATTTAGTATTGAGGGCAGCGTGGAGGGTAAAAACCGTTGAGGGAGACCAAGAGATGAATACACTAAGCAGATTCAGAAGGATGTAGGTTGCAGTAGGTACTGGGAGATGAAGAAGCTTGCACAGGATAGAGTAGCATGCAGAGGTACATCAAACCAGTCTCAGGACTGAAGACCACAACAACAATTTCGAGAGAAAGAAATTCAGCTTTACATACCATCTGATACCCGAATTATAAAGTTACTACGCATGGCACTTTTCCATCTAGCCATGGAAAATATGGAGATAAACTGTGAAAATAAAAATATTACGTTAAGCAAGCAAACTGAGAGTGATTGGTTTTCTATGAAGCAAGCAACGGATGCTCATCGAGATCTACAGGGAAATGAAGCTCACATATGTGGAAAACTCTCTCGCTTTGAGAATTGTGGTTTGGTGGTATCGTGAGTTCGAAAAGAATCGTGAAGTCTTGCATGATAAAGGGCAGACAAGGAGACTGAGTTCGTCGCTGACTGACGATGTCATGCCCCGCCTGGATGCAATAGTAAAAGCATATTGGCGTGAGATTTCTACGCTTTCGGACCGCTGAAGAAGTTCCTGACAGGACAGCGTTTTCCAAGTAAAGATGAAGCCAAGACATGGATCCATGGTTCCATAGTCAACCAGACGAATTCTACCGCAGGGCCACCTAAAATTTGCGATGGGACTAATGTGCGAACCGGTGTAGGAAAAGCAATGCTAGGTACGTAGAGTAGGATTTATATTTGTGATTACCTGTATGTACCTTACTTTGGATAATAAAAAATAGGGGCAAAGGATTACTGATTTATCTCGCATAAATTTATATTTTTAAAATGTGCAACGAAATTTTATTGCCCCAAGTCGTCATTCTGTTCTTTTGTGCTAAATAAATTGTTAAAACAATAGACTCTACCCGACAGATCAATTTGTTAGTTGTACTAGTCATTTTTTATGACAGACCACTTATTTTGAACAGTGTAATAGCTACATTGTACTAGAGAATAATACATCAGTTTGAATAGGAGGGCAGCTTAATACTTGTTTCCAGTTGTATCCACCTTCGCCAATCCCTATAATGGACAGGCCTGCACAGAGTCCTGACCTGAATCCTATAGAACATCTTTGGGAAGTTTTGGAACGCCGACTTCGTGCCTGGCCTCACCGACCGATAGCGATACCTCTCCTCGGTGCAGCACTCCCTGAAGAATGGGCTGCCATTCCCCAAGGAACCTTCCAGCACCTGACTGAACGTATGCCTGCGAGAGTGGAAGCTGTCATCAAGGCTAAGGGTCGGCCAACATTACCGATGGAGGGCGCCACGAACTTTGAAGTCATTTTCAGCCAGGTGCCCGGATACTTCTGATCACATAGTGTATGTTTATATATCAATGTCTCTCCTTCGCAGTTGTGTGTAAAACGAATACGCGCGTGACAAGAGCAATACACGAGAGAATGAACTTAATACTAAGTATTTGTTGAATACTGGTCAGCAAAGCGACATATTTAAAGAGAGTTGGGGACTGTTAATTCGGAAGTTGAAGATTCGCAGGGAGAACAGTGTCAGGAATACCAGGAACCTCGGTCGCTGGTTGTGAAGTTTCGCCGATTTTGTTTCCAGATATGGTTTGCACAGTCTGGGATGAAGTTTCGGGCCCCTGCCACAAACTCTGCCGACTGTTAGTTGTAGAATTTTGGAACACGTATTATGTTCGAGTATAATGTCTTTTCTGGAGACTAGAAATCTACTCTGTAGGAATCAGCATGGGTTTCGAAAAAGACGGTCGTGTGAAACCCAGCTCGCGCTATTCGTCCACGAGACTCAGAGGGCCTTAGACACGGGTTCACAGGTAGATGCTGTGTTTCTTGACTTCCGCAAGGCGTTTGACACAGTTCCCCACAGTCGTTTAATGAACAAAGTAAGAGCATACGGACTATCAGATCAATTGTGTGATTGGATTGAGGAGTTCCTAGATAACAGAACGCAGCATGTCATTCTCAATGGAGAGAAGTCTTCCGAAGTAAGAGTGATTTCAGGTGTGCCGCAGGGGAGTGTCATATGTCCGTTGCTATTCACAATATACATAAATGACCTGGTGGATGACATCGGAAGTTCACTGAGGCTTTTTGCAGATGATGCTGTGGTGTATTGAGAGGTTGCAACAATGGAAAAGTGTACTGAAATGCAGAAGGATCTGCAGCGAATTGACGCATGGTGCACGGAATGGCAATTGAATCTCAATGTAGACAAGTGTAATGTGATGCGAATACATAGAAAGATAGGTCCCTTATCATTTAGCTACAAAATAGAAGGTCAGCAACTGGAAGCACTTAATTCCATAAATTATCTGGGAGTACGCATTAGGAGTCATTTAAAATGGAATGATCATATAAAGTTGATCGTCGGTAAAGCAGATGCCAGACTGAGATTCATTGGAAGAATCCTAAGGAAATGCAATCCGACAACAAAGGAAGTAGGTTACAGTACGCTTGTTGGCCCCTTGCTTGAATACTGCTCAGCAGTGTGGGATCCGCACCAGATAGGGTTGATAGAAGAGATAGAGAATATCCAACGGAGAGCAGCGCGCTTCGTTACAGGATCATTTAGTAATCGCGAAAGCGTTACGGAGATGATAGATAAACTCCAGTGGAAGACTCTGCAGGAGAGACGCTCAGTAGCTCGGTACGGGCTTTTGTTAAAGTTTCGAGAACATACCTTCACCGAAGAGTCAAGCAGTATATTGCTCCCTCCTACGTCTATCTCGCGGAGAGACCATGAGGATAAAATCAGAGAGATTAGAGCCCACACAGAAGCATACCGACAATCCTTCTTTCCACGTACAATACGAGACTGGAATAGAAGGGAGAACCGATAGAGGTACTCAGGGTACCCTCCGCCACACACCGTCAGGTGGCTTGCGGAGTATGGATGTAGATGTAGATGTAGACTGCAGCTGGGCATATTTCGCGGTCCTCTTCCCGTCCTGATCTAAGTGGAAGCAACTCGTAGTTCCTCGTCCCTTAGCACACGTGCCAAGTGATCCAAACGGACTGAGGTATTCTACGGGTAAAATGAGAGAGATCAGAAACCAACTACTCAGTGTTATAATGGAAAATTTGTCGTGACGAATGCCTCATGCTGTTTCGAGAGCAAATTTGGCTCTTACAAATCAGGTAACTATACGCACCTGACCTGGAGATTGTTGACTGACTGGAAGGCAAGGAAATCTGATCTACCACACTGAGGCTCAATATACAGCCTGTTCTACAGACATTCAGAGAGAGCAAAATTTTATGAATACAGTAGCTTTTTTCCGATGCAGTGTTTTATTTACTGGTGGTATACGTAGCCATAAAGTAACAGTGAGAATGGAGCGCACTACTCCTCACCATGGCTTTTCCTTTTTCTTTTAACTATTTCGAATCAAACCAATATTTAAGGTAAAAGGGAGACAGGTTGCGGAATACGCAGACATTCACACTGACGAAAGTTCCAGATACTTGAACAAAGTTTTAGGAAACTTTTCTGGAAAATTGTATTTATATTACTTTATTAAGTGAAGTTAGAAAAGGAAGGGAAATCTGATTTATAGAGAAAGCGTGACCCCTTTTGAACACTTGATGCTCAGTTTGGCTGAACACACCGTCCCATTCCGAAGTTTGCGCAACCACAAGGACTGTCTTTCAGAGGACGAGCACTAAGGAAATCCGTGATAACCAGTAAGAGCAGTCATAAGGCTGTAATTATGATCCCAAAAAAAGGAAGTTGCTTAATTTTTTCTTTGTTCGCAGAACATCTCTGGTTTCATGGTACATATTAAAATCTTCGTGGCACATTATCGTAGCATGCAGCTATCTGAGACAAAACGAAGTGGTGCAACCAACTGATAAAGTAATCGTCCTGTAATACCTTTTCGGTACTAGTGGAAATTTTGGCGCCTTGTCAAATTAATGCAGATGACTTCTTTAGGCATCTGGATTAACCAGACTCAACTGCAGCATTTCCGCAGCTGCCGAAAGCGATTTACTGAAGTTTCCAGCAGTATCTGTTTCAGCCTGTTAGTGTCGAACTGTCGGGTCTGGTGGTCTATCGGTAAAGCACGCGCCTGGAAACCGATCGGTCATCGATTGGACTCCCTTTAATCAAAAGTCCCCTCTTAACGACGTGAGGATTCGGCAGGATTAGTACGTTGTTTGGTTTCCACTTTAAGCTGTTTATCCCCTTTCCCTGGTTGAATAATTGGTGCAGGTTAAGTACATTGTGCTGACATTCACGAGGGAATATAGGACATCCTGGTTGTCGCCATTACTTTCCTTCAGTGTCGCGGTTTGATGTATGATTTGTAGCAAGTACACTGTGTTCATAACTTACGTAATATTTATGTTAAAGAGAATGAAGTTGAGATGTATTGGTCACGAAATGAAATCTTCGTCTGTTTGTAATGCGTATGGATTATGTTAGAAATAGTGTATACTGTGCGTTTTTGTTCATTCCGTTACATGGGTTCGAGGGCGCTGAAATAACGGCGGCGGCATTGCTAGAGCAAGGGACGTCGTCATTGGAAGCTGGTCACCATAAGCGCCAAGCTGACGCTCGTGACAAGCTAGAGGACGTCGTCGTTGGAGCTGCGGCATTTGATAGTTATCAAAAATATTTTGACATGTATTGCAAAAGAAAAAACCGAAATGTTTTGTATGATTTCAAATTTGTATGATTTGAAATCTGTATCAGCTGATTGCCTGACTGTCTTCATTGCGTTACATTGAAACTAATATGATCGGGCAATCAGAGTACTGTTACCATGATAATAATGTGTAAATTTATTATGACGATAAATAAAACTTCACACAAGTTGTTATTTGTGAAAACGTAAAACTTATCTAGGCAAATTATTTGTTTCAAGAGTATGATGTCTATCATGATAAACGCAATGAAGATCATTTTATGTAAAAAGAGATTTGTTAGTAGAGTGAATCTGAGTAAAAGCAAGCGGAATATGTTCGTACTCAAAAATCGTAAGGAACGTAACAAATTAATTGGCCTGAATTTGACTGGGGTTTTTGAAGCAGTATTGGAATTCAAGATCGATTTTAAAAGGTTGTTACATTCTCGCCAAGTGATCTCGTGTTTTTAACATATTCACGACGCTAGCTCAGAGATACGAGCTATTTAACTGCCCTCATGACATTTTAGTTATATGTGCTAATATTGCTGGTTGCGTTAGCAACGGACGGTAACAGCTGCATATTGAGCTAGGAAAACTCTGTTAATGCTTGAGATTATGATGAGAGTCATTTGCAGCAGTTACGTAATTAGTTATATTAAATAAGAATCTACTAGAAGAAATTATTTCTTCGGGAGCGGAGACAGTGATATCGACAAATGGTTCAAATGGCTCTGAGCACTATGGGACTTAACTTCTAAGGTCATCAGTCCCCTAGACCTTCGAACTACTTAAACCTAACTAACCTAAGGACATCACACACATCCATGCCCAAGGCAGGAATCGAACCTGCGATCGTAGCGGTCGCGCGGTTCAAGACTGTAGCGCCTAGAATCGTTCGGCCACCCCAGCCGGCTGTGATATCGACGCACTTGGTATTGACGGAAGAGTCTGCAACATTTTCGTAAAGTTACGTCCATAGGAGAGCGATCTTATGAGTCAGTTTAAGGATGAACTAGCTTCTAACGAGACTGAGAGACGAAATCGATCAACGTTCAGTATCAGAGCTGTGAATATCGTTGCGAGCCTACGGCTAATTACACGGTAGGGATGATAGACACGGTGAATTGAGTAGTACGTGCTCGCCATCTGTTCCGACTCCCAAGTCGCGGAAGTGGCGCCCAGTTGAAAGACTTACATCCGAGCGCTGAGTCACACGAAATTACACACACCAAAAAAAGTTTCGCATCGCCCCGGTTCCCAGAACTCCTGAAGACAGACATTGACTGTGGGTATTGTATCACAGATACAGCTCCTTTGACTGCTCAGAGGTGTCACTAAACCCGCCCAAAGATGTAAACAACCATGCATGAGCAGCGCCTATTAGACGGAAGGGGTCCGACAACCGATCAGTTCCGATAATTCCACCAGGAAGGAGGTACACGGCTAGTGTTGTCTGTGGTTCAACCACACCTATACGGTTAATACCGCGGTTCGATCGCGTCCGCATTGTTACTTTGTGCCAGGAAGGGCTCTCAACAAGGGAAGTGTCCAGGCGTTTCTGAATGAACCAAAGCGATGTTGCTCGGACATGGTGGAGCACAGAGAGACAGGAACTGCCGATGGCATGCCTCGCTCAGGCCGCCCAAGGGCTGCCACTGCAGTGGTTGATTATGGCTCGGAGGAACCCTGGCAGCAACGCCACCATGTTAAAAAATGCTTTTCGTGCAGCCACAGGACGTCGTGTTACGACTCAGACTGCGCAATGGGCTGCATGATGCGCAGCTTCACACCCAACGTCCATGGCGAGGTCCATCTTTGCAACCACGACACCACGCAGGGCAATACAGATGGGCCCAACAACATGCCGAATGGACCGCTCAGGATTGGCTCAAATGGCTGTGAGCACTATGGGACTTAACTGCTATGGTCATCAGTCTCAGGATTGGCATCACGTTGTCCTTACGGATGAGTGTCGCATACGCCTTCAACCAGACAATCGTCGGAGAAATGTTTGGAGGCAAACCGGTCAAGCTGAACGCCTTAGACACACTGTCAAGCGAGTGCAGCAAGGTGGATGTTCCCTGCTGTTTTGGGGTGGCATTATGTGGGGCCTACGTTCGCCGCTGGTGACTATGGAAGGCGCCGTAACGGTTGTACGATACGTGAATGTCATCCTCCGACCGATTGTGCAACCATATCGGCCTCATATTGTCGAGTCATTCGTCTTCATGGACGACAATTAGCGCCACCATCGTGCACATCTTGTGAATGACTTCCTTCAGGATAACGACATCGCTCGACTAGAATGGCCAGCATGTTCTCCAGGCATGGACCGTATCGAACATGCCTGAAATAGATCGAAAAGGATTGTTTGTGGACGACATGATCCACCGTCCGTTCTGAGGGATCTACCACGAAGCACCGTTGATGAGTGGGACAATCTGGACCAACAATGCCTTGATGAACTTGTGGATAGTATGTAACGACGAATACAGGCATGCAGCAATGGAATAGGAAGTGCTGCTGGGGTGTTGGGGGTACCGGTGTGTACAGCAACAGCAATCTGGAAGGTCTAGCTGTATAGTGGTACAACATGGAATGCGTGGTTCCCATGAGCAATAAAAAGGGTGGAAATGATGTTTATGTTGATCTCTATTCCAGTTTTCTGTACTGGTTCCGAAAAACTTTTTTTGATGTTTGTATATTAATAGCTAAACTTGTTCTATATCCTTGCAGGCCTTCATAATGAGATTTACGGAACACGATACGTGAATGAATGAAATTGTCAGTGACCTACGCCATTTTGTTTAAGCTCCTCTGGCAACGTGCTACGTTATTGTGGCGCAGGAATTCATTGTATATCCAGTACTGCAGACATCTACCTGCAATTAAACAAAAAATTAATGAGGCTACTCAAGTACAGTTTCTTGAGGTACCTGCCGCACAGTCGTATAGAAGTAGCAAAATTCTTATTGTTGCAAAGGATCATGGAGGCAGAGCTGACCTCTCTACATAGACTTTGGGCAGCGCACAGGCCACGACGCACGGTAGTGTAGTACGTGGGGCGTTTAATAAGTAATGCAGTTTCGGTTAAAAATGTGGAAGTTCTTGTTGGACATCGTGGAATACTCCTGCTTTAGTCCCTATAGTTCCATGAAGTTCCGATGGGTGGCGGCGCTACACGTAGCCTTCAAAATGGCTTCTGTGACGGAGGTGCATTCCAAGCGGAGTGCTTTCACTGAATTTCTTTTGGCGAAAAACCAAAGCACTGCTGGTATTCAAAGTCGCCTGTAGAATGCCTACGGAGAGCTTGCAGTGAACCGAAGCACAGCGAGTAGTTGGGAGAGGCGTCTGTCAGCGCAACAAGGTTGCGCACAGCTGTCCGATCTCCGGCTTGCCTGCCGGACGCACACAGCTGTGACTCCCTAAATGTTGGTACGTGCGGACACTCTCATTTGAGGTGAACGACGGATAACAATCAAACACCTCGCTGCTCAACAGGACGTCCCTGTTGCTAGTGCTGACGCACTCGTCCACTAGTTAGGATCTTGAAAGAGTGTGCCCGCTGTGTGCCTGGCCATTTAACAAGAGGATCATTGAGAGCAACGAAGGACCACCTCTGCGGAATTGCTTGCGCGTTACGTGGCTGATCACGACAATTTTGTGTCAAACATCGTCACAGGCGATGAAACATGAGTTCATCACATAGAATCGGAAAGAAAATGGCAGTTCATGGAATGGCTCCACGCCACGTATTCTCTGAAGAAAAAGTACAAAGCTGCACCCTAGACCGATAAAATCATGACCACGGTCTTCTGGACCTCTGAAGGGGTTATTCGGTTTGATTTCCTCCCTCACCTCCTGCTCTGAAGTGTATTGTGCTATCCTCAGGAAACTGAAGAAACGACTTCAACAAGTTCGTCGCCACAAAAATGGAAATGAATTTCTCCTTTCCATGACAACGCAATGCCTGATAAAAGTCTGCGCACCTGAGAAGAGCTCAGAAAACTTCATGGGACTGCTCTTCCTGATCCACCCCACAGCCCGGATCTCGCATCTTCCAGCTTCCATCTGTTTAGCCCAATGAAGGATGCACTCCAAGGGAAACAGTACGAGGATGATGGGGAGGTTACTGATACAGCAAGACGTTGGCTCCGACGTCAACCGGTAGAGTGGTACCGTGTCTCCCCAGTAATGTGGCTTAAGATCGCCACATTGAACAGAGATTATGATTAAAAATGGGTTTTGTGGCCAAAAGAGTGCGGAATAATATGTTGTATTGGAGTCCTGCATTCAGAAGAAAATGTGTTGCATTACTTTCTGAACGCCCCTCGTATTTGCACTTCATTGCATTTAGGATTCGTCGTCCTAATGGTAATAGGCGCTATTGTTCCACAGGTTCCATATTAAAATCGGGTGACGAGGCAGGGATGAGCCAGCTCAACTGGAGCCAACGCGCGCCACTGCACACCGTCAATCCCCCGTCGCCTCATGGATATTCAGACGGGGCAAGCCGCGGTAGGCAAACAGTTTGCTCATCTGGTTACCAGATGGCGGGCCCGTCGTGGGCGCGCACCTCAATGGGGGCCTCTCTTGGGAGCGGCGGAGACGCGGCGCAATGAACCGCGACGGACTGCTGAAGATGTTTGCTCAAGATGGAATCGAAACGCCCACCGATGGGGATAGCGGGAGGCGCGCCAGTGGTGAACGAAGCCGCGTCATTTCGTAAGACCACACACAGCTCCAGAATCTGAGAGTAAGGCCTTCTGGATGGACGAAGGGTACTGAGTGTTGGCGCAATAGCGAAACTTAGGAGAGTGCATGGAAGCCGCGACAACACATCTGCTGTCGCCGAGTAGAGTGATTTTCAATGTAATATGTTCCTCATAAATGTAATTTTCCTTATTCCGAATGTTTACCAGCACTTCGATTTTTCATTGAATGTTTATTAACCCTTTTTATTTTTATTGAGGGCTAAATGAAGGTCTGTTGGAAAAAGAACTAGCCACCCGAAGGGGATATCATATAAATAAATTATTTATTTATTTGTTCTGTTGCTTCCTTTATATGACATAGTATTCTTTAACATTTTTTGAAGTTTTTACGTATTTTGACTCATTACAAATTTGTATCTCAGCTCAACAATAACAACAACAACAACAATAACAACAACAACAACAATAACAACAACAACAACAATAACAATAATAATAATAATAATAATAATAATAATAATGGTTAGAATGGTAAAAAAGGAATGGGTAAGGGATAAAAGTCTTTGCATCAAACGTCTAATGGTGTGATATCACGTCGTGAAGAATTCTGCTAGAGGCAAAATGTTCGCTAGGCTTCCCGGCCGTGCTGGGCGTCTTTTTATTGAATTCGCCGGTTTTGGGACGATGAGATTTCACCCAGCTAGCAGGATCTAATAACCGGATATATTGCATCTGCATATCATCTACCCCAGTGCATTTCAACAACAATACCCTAAGAATCAGTGCCTCTAAGCGGAGAAAACCATTTTAGAAAGTCAGTCTGCCCCTTTTTATATAGAGCCGATGACTCGGTTGTAAGCAACACATATTTTATATGCACGCCGAAGAGTGCCTACGCCATGCCAGCCTGTAGGGGTATAACCAATAATAAAACGACGCCTACTGCCGCAGGAAAGTGTCAAGACAACATTTTATCTCTAACAAAAGTAGTTCCCTTTGGCTTTATCTATCACTACTACACTTTTGGTGCAAAGACGACGAAATACCCTTTGTATTCATAAATGTTATACTGTATAACGCGACCTTGATCCTTAAATCACGAGTTGTGCTCTCTCAGATAGAAATTTTTGAACTCGCTCTCTAGGGTCAGTTGCGGCGGAATGATTCTGTACCCTCCCTCCCCTCTTTTCCTTCCTTATATCGGCAACCTTACAATGTTTTGCTGTCGGTGATATTACTGCCTTCTTTGTATGTTGTGCTTTATCTGTTGTTGACACATGTTACTGACACGTGCTCAGTTATCCTAGATCGCGACTCTTGAACTACGTACCTATTTTCTTCGGTACAGTACAAACAGTGTTTGCAGGAACGTGTTAGTTTTAAGGATCATAAGTTTGATGAAATTATTAGTCGGTGGATAGAGGAAGATGTCAGTGATATAGATGAAGAAACAGACGAAAACGGCGACGAGTTTACAATAGCCAGTGATCGAATTTCTGCTAAGGGGGAATCATTCAGAGGAAGAAATTCAGAGGACTGGTGATGAAGACCTTTCCATTTTTCCAAGAAAATAGTTAAAGTGTTCGTTAAAATCAAAGGAAAATGTAAATACAAGCACTCAATGTCGATTTTACAGACATTTTTGTTCGTATAGTGTGCATTTTTTTATGTGCAAGTTTAAGCCATTGAATTTAGTTTCATGTGAAAATTTGCTTCCTACAGAGATACTAAAATTTTTCAGAATGTGAAATTCAATTCTATAAGAGTTTGTTTACATGTGCTACTTAAAATACCTCACAGAAGTATGTGATTTCATGTGACTCAAAGTAAAATACCGCTTGGTTTATGTAGCGCAATAAAGTGAACAAGAAGTATTCAACAGTACTTAAATAATTGTAAAAATAACTGTCATATAGCCTAAATTAAACATTTCAAATGATTTGCTCCTTAAATCTCGATATAAACGTAGGGACCCCAGAGACTCCACCTCGTAGTGTACGTTACTGGTAAGTCACATCATGAGTTAGCGCTAGCCTTGATAATGCTGATCCAAGCGAGGCCACTAATTTAGGCTTGTTGATTGCTACATTTCACTTGCTGTTCTTTTTGGATGAGGGACCCGTTGTCTTCGCTGGTTCATTAGCGGTTAATAAAAAACTTATTATTTATTTGGTTTTATACCACAATTATCTTTGTTTCTGTGAAAATACATTCATCACATTGAAAATCTTATAATGTAGTATCATTGAAACGTTTAAAACAAATACAGAGTAATGAAACAACTCCCAGTCATGAAAGTAGTGTATGTGGTTGGCATCGTTGCTGAAACACCTCAGCACAACGTCGCTGTATCTCTAATCCAATGCATTCGATGAACGCATCACACGATCTGCATATCGGCCAAAGCTTCATCAGTAAACCTATCCACACTGTTGAGTACCACTGTCAACGTACAATTAACGCTGCCGGAAAAAGCAAGCCCGAGGCAGAACGGAGCGGAAGTGAATGCAAGCGTGAGGCGGAAGTATAAAGTGGGCGTTACTATTGGTCGGTAGTAAGTGTCGTGAGTGAATGGACCATGTTTGCTCTGAAAGAAGACACACATCGCACACCATCGACATTTGCACTGTTGTGCAAGTATTTTCAGTGCAATACAAACACAAAGGTGAATGGGACTAAGAAATCCAACAAAATGCAATTATTCTTTGGTGAGCCACTGGATACCACGCAGAAGCCGAATGGCCGGATGGAGAAACGTCTCAAACGTGCAGTAGGTTTCACCCACCGCAGCTTTATCTTCGTCAACCCCAATCATTCCGACTCCCACAGACGCGTGGTCATGTGCCTCAGAAGCGAGGTAACTGCGTGTACATGGGCAGTAGAACGGGAAATTTTATCTTCCCAAACAGGCATCCTTAGTTGTCGAGTTCCCCTGAATTGCCACCTGCTGTCGCAGCAAGCGGAACGACACCTCCTTGTCCTGCGTCCGTAGGTGGAGAATGGTGACTTGGAATATCAGAATATATTTTTCTTCTGGGTACATCTGATCGATATCTGCTTCTGTAGGAGAACGGTAATCGCGACTGACTGCCATTCTGAGGATCTGGGTTCGACTCCCGGTACCGTCAGGATCTTTCCATTGGTGTGAGGACTGGAACAGAGTGCACCTAAGCTCGTGATGACAGCTGAGGAGCAACTTGGCCGAGTGGTAGCGGTTCTAGGTAGCGAAAATTGACTGCGACTGGGAAAGACGTGTGCTGACCCCAAGCTTTCTATGCCGCATTCCATGTCGCCAATGGCGGAGAAAGACGAGGCGGTCGGTCGATACCGGACTCACCAGGCTTGTGGAGGGATCTTACGTTTTTCATATGTTACTGGTACCATGAAGGACTCTTAGAGGGTCGGTGCAAATTGGAATTTGATAGCATGATTACACCACATCTGCTCCAGCCCTCTCAAGATTCCTTCATACACTGTGAATGTATTAGGTAAGCGAATCTTATGTCGAAGTGCTAATTAAAACGTTATAACTATGCTTGTAAAATAAGTTGGTTCCTCTGAAAATAAAACTCTGTAATCCTATGAGCTAGTTAAAATTTCTACTTTCGTTTACGTACAAGATACATTCTTGCGAAATCGGATGAATCTTTCTGAGACACCCTTTGTTATATTGAATGTGTGGAAGCGGGTGATTTTTCGCTTCCGTGTATGAGTTCTATGTAACTCAATTGGTTCTGGGAAAGGAAAGAAGCTGTATCTGTCTCTCTCTCTCTCTCTGTCTCTCTCTCCACGCACACACACACACACACACACACACACACACACACACACACACACACACACAGAAAATTGCTCGATGACACACCCCTTTCCGATATGGCTTTAACGAAGCCTTTCATTACCTATAAACTGTGTCCAGCCAGGACAGAGGGAGAGAGAGAGAGAGTGTGAGAGAGAGAGACCGCACGTAAATCTGGCGAGGCCTCTTGCCCGCGAAAGCCAGGCGATCGCATATTAAAGCCCTTTCGCCAAATTATTGTAGCGCGCTGCACAGCGCCACGCCGTTAGTCAGAATTATCGGCTGGCGGATTACGTGCCGCTCTGAGGGCGTCGCAGCCTTTTGTCCGGTCGGATCCACGTGGCAGCCACGTGAGAGGGCCCACCTACCCGCCCTGATAGCTAATGCCGCCGGCCAACACAGGTATACAGCTCCAGATTAAATTACAATAAATATCGTAAAACCCGGCAGAGGCTGAATTTACGTCCTGATTAAATGTAATTCCTTCACTGTTCTCGTCCCTTTCCCCCTTTTTGGGGTAGCCTTTTGCTCTCTTTCACACGGCGACGCTTTGATTTCGGCAGCAGCTACCAGCGTTGCGACGACCGCGTGTTTAATGCGACACAGGCATCTGTAATGTCATTACTTTGCTAGCGGCGACTTCAGCGGATGGCAGGAACAGGTCACGCGTTCTCGCTGCAGGCAGCGCAACTGTGAAAATGCTACATATATGAAATTTACAAGCACTCATTCCGTGACCGAGTTAATTCTCTCTCGTATTTCGTTACCTCTCAAAAATAATGTCAGTGCTATATTGCTGATTTGATGGGAGCATTTGCTCCTGAAAACCTAATAAAGTACTAGCATCCGGCTGTAAAAGCAATGCTGGGGATATGATGAGTGAACTGCAAGTTTTACAGTTTTAAAGCTTCAAATTAACAGGAGAAGTACCCTAAACATTTTGGCGCCTCCATGTACGTAACAAAATGGATAGGATACTGACAGAAATGTCTATCTGCGTACTACTCTTGCACCACGAGCAAATAGAAAAGAATGTATACGCTGAGGTGACAAAAGTGTTGCCGGTGCAGTATTTTGTGCACGATCTTACTTCTCGATTATGTCCAATTATTATTCGATGGGATTCATTTCGGACGAACTGAGTGGCCAAATCATTCGCTCGAAGTATCCAGAATGTTCTTCAAACCAATAACAAACAGTTGTGGCCCGGTGCCATGGCGCATTTTTCTTTTGCTTGTGCCTCTTTCCCGAAATGACGCAGGGTCGGCACGGTTAATCGGATTCGGCAAGGTTAATATAAGGGGTGGCCAGATGCCCTTCCTGCCAGCACCCAGTCCTCCCCCCCCCCTCAGGTCAGAATTAGTCTACTCCAACTGTCTGTGTCTAATGTAATCCATAGAATAGTGCGAATGTGTTGAGATGTGTGCGAGCCGTGTAACTGAGGCGCGACGTGGGGACCAGCCCAGTATTCACTTAGTGGGATGTGGAAAACCGCCTAAAAACCACATGCAGACTGGCTGGCACACCGGCGTCCATCGTTAAGCCGCCGGGCGGATTCGATCCAGTGCCAGCCCACCTACCCGAGTCCAGGAAGCAGCGCATTAGCGCTATCGACTAACCTGGCGGGCGGTGACATGGCGTATTGTCATCAACAAAAATTTCGTCGTTTGTTTGTTAACACGAAGTCCAAGAACGGCTGCATTTGGCCAATGATCGTTTCAGCTGGGCCAGAGGACCAGTCCATTCCATGTGAACACAGTGCACACCATCATGGAGATACCAGCAGCTTGCGCAGTGCATTGCTGACAACTTGGGTCCATGGGTCTATGACTTCCTCAGGTCTGCTCTTCACTCGAACCCTACCATCTGCTATTACTAACTGAAACCAAGAATCATGTGACAAGACCACGGTTTTCCAGCCGTCTAGGGCCCAACCGTTATGGTATCAAGCCCAGGAAAGGTGCTACAGGCGATGTCGTGCTGTTAGCAAAGGCGTTAGCGTCGGTCGTCTGCTGCCATAGCCATTACTGCCGAATTTCGCCGCATTACGCTAAAGGATACGTTCTCGTGCGTCCCGTATTGATATATGCGGTTATATCATGCTTTGCTGTTTGTCTGTCAGCACTGACAGCTCTAAACGAATGCCGCTGCTCTCGGTCGTTAAGTGAAGGCCGCCGACCACTGCGATGTCCCTGGTGAGAGGTAATGCATGAAAAAGGGTTTTCTCGGCACACTCTTGACGCTGTGGATCTCGGAATACTGTATTCTCTAGCGATTTTCGAAACGGAATGTCCCATGCGTCTAGTTCCAACTACAATTCCGCGTTCAGAGTATAATAATTCCCGTAGTGCGGCCATAATCACGTCCGACACCTTGTCACATGAATAATCTGAGTACAACTGACACTTTCGACAGTGCACTGCCCTTTTATACCCTGTGTGTGCGATAGTACCACCACCTGTATACGTGCAAACTGCTATCCCATGATTTTCGTCACCTCTGCGTAGAGTGATCAATGTTTCACCAATTTGTTGAAGTTTCTGTGGATATCTTCGTAGTTTTACGATGTTCATATATCAGAACAGCGGATAGGATGACGCACTAACGCAAAAATAGTATTAAACTTGTTTTTGTTTTGAAATAAGGGAAAAATATGTACAATCTTTATTTGAATATTTGTTTTGGTGGGTATAGAATAAAAAAATTTCCAGCCAAAACGATACATCGCAAGAAAAGATTTTGTAACATCAACCATTGGACATATTAAGAAAAGTATCGGCTAGTATGGGATACACAACAAAAATAGGTTTTTTAATCAAGAAACAAGAAACGTGCTTTTGTGATACACAACAAAAATAGGTTTTTTAATCAAGAAACAAGAAACGTGCTTTTGTGATTCATATACAGAATTAATCCACACACATTACAAAAATGTGTGTGTGTGTGTGTGTGTGTGTGTGTGTGTGTTTGTGTGTGTGTGTGTGTGTGTGTGTGTGTGTGCGCGAGCGCATTTGTTCCATATCTCCTAAACTACTGGGACAATTTCAATCAAACTTCGTACACATATCCCTTACCGTCGAGCAACAACTGCTTTGGGACAAGAGCCTACTATTTATCATAGATCAGCAGATATGATGCCGTAAACAATGAGATGCGTGAAAACTACTTCCCTGTGCATCATTTTTAAATTTATTACTTCTTTTCTACTAGTTCTATTCGTAACATATTCGTAACAGTATCCACATGTGCCTCTGAACGTTTCTACAAAATTATATCATTACATGACACATATCTCAGATTATATTACGTCATAAACGTTGAGATTTGTGAAAAAAATGCCAAATTATGTAGGAATTTTTAGAACATTCGTTCTTTACTACAAAGACGCCCCTACAGTCGAGTCAACTTAAGGAAATCCCTTACATCTGATAGCGCTTTTGACAGCTTTCAACTGCGAAGTACAAAGGGCTGTAGGTACCCCTCTATAGAGCTATGAAGAAGCGTTGCCATTGAGGCGTTTGCAAAATCTAGGTGTAGATAAGCGAAGCAACTGCACCCAGCGTACAGAAACGGCCCGGGATCATGTTTTTTAATTTGAATACTGTACTTCTGCATATGTACATTATGTATAATTCTTTGCGCGACTGTTTTATGTCAAAGGTGTTTCCAGGAGTACGTGAAAATGAAATTTTATTTTACAACAAGCACAGTTAAGTTTTTTGTTTTCGTTTCTAATAGAAAATTGGCATAATGAATACTCGAGCAAGGCGTTTGTCAGCTAGTCTTTTCATACATCAAAAGAAGAAGATAATAAAAAAAGACTGTAGTTAAAAATAGAAACTTTCAACTTTTAGTCGATTTAATCTGGTACGACGCAATAAACTTGCGCTCTGAGGTTTTCTGTTAGACTTTTCTGGGCGACTCTTTGTAAAGTTTTCATGGAAATATTTACCTGTCAGTTTCTTGCCACTGATAATCTATGGTGCCGTTTAAAATTTTCTGTGAAATCGGACGCCAGCTTTTGAAACTGAGTTTAGTTAATGGCGTTAACCTAGAATCTAAATCTTAAAATTGTGGTCTGAACAGCCTCATCTGAGCTGTCGTAGATAACTCCTGATTCCCAACAATGATTTTAATCTCATTTGCAACGTAGTTACAGGAAGATAAGAATTATAGGCAACAGCCCTTTCGGTCATTTCATCTTCCAAAATGCTTGAAACCGCTTGCTCCGTTGCAGTCTCAGGTCACTCCCCTGACTCGCATCGACACACTACTTCTCCAGTCTTGGCGTTTTACCCCCAAAACAAAGAAAATTGCTTATATAGCCCATAGCAGCCGACTTTGCTATGGCCCTCACTGCCCCAGTGACACTGCACATTAAGACAAGGAGGAAACGGAAAGCGACTTATGAGAGCAGAATTTCGCTATTAAGACACAAGCTTCAGTACATTAGCCTACTTAAAAAAGAGGGGCGTTCAATAAGTACTGAAAGCAGGTTGATTTTAATCAGGATTACAGTACACTATATTATTCCCTACTCTTTTGGCTGCAGAACTATAATCTCAACATAATTTCCATGAAATCTGACGACCTTACGCCACCTTGCTGGGAGTGCCTGTGTGCCCTCATGGTATCACGCTACTGATCGGCGTCGGAACCAACTTTTTGCAGCATCAGCAACCTCCTCATCATCCACGTTCTGATTCCCGGAAAGTGCATCCTTAATTGAGCACAGATGGTTCTCAGTTTCTATTTATGTTCTTCTGTTATGAGGCGAGGAACTCAGCTAGCATATACCTTTGAGTACCCCAGCTGGTGGATGTGTCACCACTACCAACAGAAAAGTCCAGTTGGGAACCGAGGTATCTGACTGTGATCCGTCGATCACCTCGAATTATGGTGTCCGCGCGGACAGGCTTGCGCGACCTTGTTGCGATGATGACAGAGGTCTCGCCGAACGACTCACGTGCCTTTGTTAACTACCAGATTCCCGTAGACTTCCTGGACGCGCCTGTGAATATCAGCGACGTCTGACTTCCGCAAAAAAAAAAAAAAAAAAAAAAAAAAAAAAAAAAAAAAAAAATTATCAAGGCTCCACAAGCCCGTAAGTGGTCTACTGTGAACAATGGACAATTTTAAAGTTGGCCATTGCGGTGGTAAATTTACAAGCCTTTGCTTATAACTCGTGTTCCTTTGCTTTATGTCATAAATACAATGTCTCGCGTTATGTCATAAACATAATGTGCACGTAACTACAAGATAGCAATTAATTTATGAACTAACGGAAACCAGCCACTGTCTACCGATTTGTTTTCTACGTACTGGAAGAAATTTGCCATAACTCTTTGTTCGAAACCAAATGCAGCTTATTAGCCGTGCTGGGTAGCAGCGCGGTCTGTGGCGCCTTGTCACGGTCCGTGCTGCTCCCGCGGTCGGAGGTTCGAGTCCTCCCTCGGGCATAGGTGTGTGTTTTGTCCATAGCGTAAGTTAGTTTAAGTTAGATTAAGTAGTGTGTAGGCTTAGGGACCGATGACCTCAGCAGTTTGGTCCCACCTTACCACAAATTTCCAATTTTCCAAATTGCAAGTATTACGTAAGCATGAGCGTGAACTGTAGCATGTCGTTTTTTAGTGCTACAAATTTTTCGGTTGACATGTATTTATTTTCGAGCCTCGTAGCTACTAGTACCGTTAAAAATAGCAGCTACGGTTAAAAAAAGATTGTAAAATCGATTATACATCCCCGCTGAAAAAGTAAGTCCTGTGACTCAAGGTCGTAATATAAAACATGTGAACATATACATGTATCTGTGAAAGGTAATACTGGCTCTTTTCCAGCATTTATTCGTGCAATTAGACGCTGCACAACTCTTCACCATTTTTCTTCAGGGCACACAAGGATGTGTAGGCAGTACAGTTACGATTAACAAATACCGTACGTATGCACTAAAAATGTATCCTTAAAAGCAACAGTACACTTCAGCTTTCCAGACACGTAGCACCACAATGGCGTCCAGCCGAAGGATCAAACTATCCCGCGTCTGCAGCGTCCTCGGTGAGTCTAGTTATTTTTACAAGGTCTTTGTCCATTTTGAAGGTTACGTATAGCGCCACCACCTATCGGAACTTCACGAAACTATAGGGGCTGAAGCGGTAGTATTTCACAATGTTCCACAACGATTTTCGCATTTTTTGAACCGAAACTGTGCGAGGAAAAAAATTTGCTGCATTACTTATTAAACGCCTTTCGTATTAACAGTAGTGTGGTAATATTACTTCTTACCTTTAGAAGTATAAACCTATGCTGAAAAATACATCCTTCACCAGCTTCGACACTCAAAAACAAATAAAAATTAACTGTGAAGCGAACTCAACAGCTACATCATTCCAGCTCCAGCAAGTGGCTGTTTGATGTGTATGGTGTACTGCAAGAACTTGTAATGGTACTTGAATTACGTAACCATTACGGCGCCTCACCTCAACCTCTCGATACCAGCAATATTATACTGTGTTTCTGTAAAATAGTTAACATATTTCTGTGACAACATTCAGATTTGATTTCATTAATGTAGAGGTATTTCAATACATCGATATGTATATATTGCAATGATATTATTCTTATGTGTATTCTTTCTTTTATCACTATGATCTTTGACGTACTTGTAACTCTAATTTTTGGGCGCGTAAGCGGTTATTAGAAAGTCAAGCTTTGGCTGTCATGTTAAAAAGACACAAATTGTAGTCAGTTTATGAAACATGAACTTTAACAGTCAGGAAGATATTTTCAAGTATGTTTTATACTCTGAAGTGATGTCTTGGAACGAGTTACGTGATATTGCAACAAAAGTAATAAAAATGAATTGTAACTTAAATTCGGAGTGCTGATTACTTTTTTACATCACAATTGTCCTAACTTGCAAAAGTTTAATCTTCAAGAATTGTTTATGAAACACATCTATAAAACTTTTGAATATCGTAGAATAACACCTAGGACTCTTTGCATCCGAGCTTGGCATCATCACTACCTACGTTTTCGACGATTGAGCCACGAGTTCACAACGAGACCAGCGTGGGAAACACGAAAAGATGAGTGCCTAGTTTATCCATTATTTCAAGAAATGACTTTATTAACTGTGCTCTAATGACACCTGCCACATAATATAACTTTGTTGTTGCCCGAAAATGCAACATTTAGCAGCGGGAGCAACGCTACAATCATAATTAATTTTTGATCTTTGTTGTGGTAGGGTTGTTAGAAACTGCATGTATCCGCTGTATTTCGGCGAACCTGATAAACACAAAGGGCGGCCCGCACTACCACATGGCCCATAATAACATCTGTTTCTCTATTTAGTTCATCTACGAAGCTGTAGAGGGTGATGAGAAACTCGGATCCACGAAGGAACAAACGAAGAGAGAAGTCATCTGGCAGCTAGCTAGCGGATCCGTTCAGCTGGCGAATAAATCGAAGCGTACGGTTACCTGCAGTGTTGTAGTAAGATTGATATTGTCCTTTAATTTATATCTACAGAGGAATTATTGCTGGTATCCACAGATAACACGTGGATGTCTGCAACCGCGCCCGCCGTTATCCGCAACGTAAACAATTTCTCCCAACGTCCGCATCGTTGCGGGCCTCTGCCGATAGACTAATGGAAAGAGGGTCAGTGTGATGCAATGCCCTATGTACAGTATTCGGGCTTTTCATCCCGCTCGTTTCCAGCACAACCTAGAGAGATGAAATTTCAAACCGAGCATGAGGAGGTGTTTTGCGCGGCTTATCTCGATACAAGTGGCCCGCGGCGAACCTCTTGGCCGGTTTTCCCTTGCCCCGTGGCAGTGGCCACTCCACCCACACAGGCGGCACAATCCCTAGCGTGTTCCTTTCAGACCGCGCACAGTGGCCAGAGAGGGATGCGGCCGAACGAGAGGGCTCCGTCTGCCTTTTGGAGAATCCCGCTTCTAATTGGACAGAAGGCTTTTTAGAAACGGTTGCTCCTCGCCGTCGTCGCCGTTGAGGCCTTGGGACGGCACAGTACCCATAGATATACTACAACGCTCGCAACTACGTTACATTGGTTTTCACCAATCAGCAGGGGAAGAAATATTCACTGAATGGCGATTGTCCAGGATAATACTGTCATCCTGTAATCAGAATCAAGCCCTTATCCGATAGGAGGGTCGCCAGTAGAAAGATATTTCGTTAACCTTCTAGATGTGAAGTACTAAATCTATACACATTACAAAATTGTATGTATGTCTGTACGTTCTTTCTATATCTCCTCCTAAACCACTGGATCCATTTCAAACAAACGCGGTACACACATCACTTACTGTCTGGAAAGAACCACTTTAGGGATAACAACCAACTACCTCTCAAAGGGCTAGGGGTGAAACAGGAGTGTAGCTCACACAGGGAAGATAGCAGACTGTATTCACCTGCTATTTGATACCAGCCCTTAGTAACATGCAACGTACTTTACACATAATTTTAAAACTTTATGAGACTTTATCTCGCTCACACCCATCATAAAATGACGCAAGGGGAAAAAAAAGGTATCACTTACCACATTTCCGCGGTGCTAAAGCTGCCGCATGAGGCACGATCTTTTAATTTATCATTTCTTTACTTATAACTCTATTCGTAATATATTTCGCATACTGGGTCCACATTTACCACTAGATGCACCCACGAAGTTATATAATTGTACGATGCATTGTTCAGGAAAATTACGTCATAAGCGTGTTGAGCTGAGTGAAAATGAGTCTGCAGGGCGAAGTTCGCTAGAGACAGAAGCGCACTATGTGTAATAATATGTTAAATACATGTGACATGTGCCCATGCGGGCATAGCCGCAGGTAAGGAGGTCCTCTTAAATCCCTTGACACATCTGAAGCGGGAGGAGATGGACACAGAGACGGAGAGGTGAAAATAGACATTGGGAAGGGGGGAGGGGGGAGGAGATGGACGAAGAGAGGGAAGAGGAGACGGATGGAGAGAGGCAAGAGGAGCAAATGGACTGAGAGAGGGGAAGGAGCGAATGCAAATAGAGGGAGAGGAAAAGAGGAGATGGACTAACAGAACTGGAATAAATACGTAGTGAAGAACGCCGGGTATTCAGCTGGTAACAAATATTTGGTGGCGATCAGGTTTGAATGGCGATCCAAACACGTCAGTCGACAATGAAACGCTACTCCACAAGGAGTGCATCACAGGTCGCGGCTATATAGAGTTAATGTGTAAATGATGGTCACTATGATGCGTTATTATAGTAAAATCTTCTGGTGCTGCAGATAACTCCATCTTGCAGTGTTTTAGCCATTGCTGTGAGTACCGCTGAACTGGCTGTAGTGGTGTGCACGTAAAGCATGGTTTATACTGGAGCCAATGAAGGCGAACACAAAGCGAACGAGCATTTGCAGACAATTACCTAGTTTTCACTACCATTCCCTTGTACTTGTGAACAAGACAACGAGCATAACCAATGAAAGCAGTTTCATTGTTTTTTGGCACACATGGTACAACACTATACACGTAGCCCCAGGAAGAACGGTCATGACAGGAACGATCATTTGAAGAAAAACGCTTAATTTGAACACATGCCCTATTCTGAACGATTTTCGTGACAGAACAGATTTAATGCACATCGTTATTAATTTTCTGCAGTATTGAATACAGAAAAATAATTTTTAGAGCGGGATTTTACGTGCCCATTCGACAGAGCGGTACGAAATTAGTCTAGTGTGATATTTGTTTATCGATATTAGCGGGGACAATAAAACAGGAAGAATAACCTTTTGACGCATGGAGGTAGTAGTCAGCGCGGGCTCGGGGCGCTGCAGTCGTAGCTGGAGCACTGGTTATTCTTCGTGTTTAAGTATTTCAGTTAATACATGTCGATAAAAGGAAACTCGCACTAGACTAATTTGGGACCGCTCTATCGAATGTGCTCGTCAAATAAAAGTCGCTTAAAATGATTTAAAAATATTTTTTCTGTATTGAATCATACCAAAAAAAATGACGATGTACATTAGATATGTTATGTCTCGGAAACCATTCGCAGTAGGGATTATGTCCATATGAAGTTTTTTTGCTTCAAATGACTTGTTGTACACACGTCATGGATACAGGAAGATTTTAGGTGAAGTGGATGTTTGAATATTGTAGTAAAAATACTAGCAGTACTCATAGTTTTTTTAACTGCAGTAGATACTTGTGTACATAAAAATAGCACCTCAGAAATATTATGGTTATAAGTAATATTTAGTCATGCCTTTTTATTTTGTGCATTCCTTGGGTGGCCGTTCGTATTTAACAAAAAGACTAAACATTATTTATAAACGTTACATTTTTGGCATAGTTATTGCGAATGTTGAGTGCACAGTTAAATACAACTTTTCTGGCGCGAGGATGGTCACAATTTGACAGAAGTCGAGTATTAAACTAAAATATGTACAGCTGTGTATTGCACAGTGTAGCTTCCAACCTTTATTAAAAGCTGTTCAACACCCTCTATAAAGAATATTTCTAACTAATGCATTCTTGTGAGTAGACCTTGTCCCGTATTCTACAACCGTGACGTACTATGTTAAAGTTAAGTATAGCAAAACCACGAAGTTACGTATAAAAGACGTTTCTGAATTCGAGTGCTTATTTATTGAGAGCAGCGTGCAAACGTTGTTAACGATTTCAGCAGTTTGGTTTGCTAATATGTTTCCGAAATAGGGCTAAAATCAACATGATTCTTAATCATGTTAGATATTTAAAAACCTTAATACAGTATCGTGAACTATTTCAGGTTTCAGCGTACGTGGAACCGCTTAAATAATCAAGAGCTGTCTGGATTCTGTTATCTGGCGAGTGGTCGAGCATCGGAACCTGTTACACGTAATTAACGGATTAGATCATCCCTAATTAGCGATGGACAGCGGGCAGCAGCTACCACCCGTGCTAACGCGATGTATGGCGCCGTTAAATTGTTCCTCAACGGTCGTTGCGCGACGTAAATGCCCGCCGAAAGTCGATACTTTTACTATGGCACAGGCTGCGATATACGGCAATTTAGCCAGAAGACGATTCCTGTTGCTGTATTCAGCACTGCTGTGAAAATTATTCTATAAGTAATTCGCCATGGCCTCAACAAAATCAGCAATGAAACCAAAATATTCACTCATTTTCTGGGTACAGAGGCAATCTCCCACTTTAATGGAGTGTCACTGGCACAGGCGTAACACGTGGCAATATAGGAATATACCACGTATATCTAACAGTAGGCATCTGCTTGCCTTTATCTCAAGTTATATGTTCGGTAGAACATTTACAATATTATTATCGACATTACCTAGAAAGATCCAGTCTTAAAGGGCGCATATACTTAACTTGTTTGTGAGAACCGCTACATGCTGGCCGTTTAGAGGTAACTAAATAGTACACGGGGTTAAATTTAATAAGAATGACCGTATTAGTCTACATCTACATTATACTCCGGAAGCCATCCAATGGTGTGTGGCGGAGGGTACTTTCCGTACCACTATCTGACCCGTCCAACCTTTCTCGCCAGCTAAACGAACCCGTGACGAAACGCGCCGCTCTTCGTTGGATCCTCTCTACCTTCTCTATCAGGCTTACCTGATAGGGACCCCAGACAGATGAACAATACTCAAGAATCGGGCGAACAAGCGCTTCATAAGCCACTTCTTTCTTGGATGAGTTACATTTCCTTAAGGTTCTTCCGATGTATCTTAGTATGGTGTCTGCTTTGCCCAGTATTTGTTTTATACGGTTGCTCCACTTAAGGTCGCTCTGGATAGTTACGCCTTGATATTTTACGGCAGACGCTGTCTCCAGCTGTTTGTCATCAATAGTGTAGCTGTACAGAAGTGGATTTCTTTTCCAATGTATGCGCAATATGTTACATTTATTTACGTTCACGGTCAACTGCCAGAGGCTGCATCATTCATCAGTTCTCTGCAGGTAGTTCTGCAAATTGTTACTCTCTTCTGGCGTTGTTACTTTGGTATAGACGATTGCATCATCTGCGAACAGCCTTAAAGAGAATCCGACGCTTTCTACTAGATCATTTATATGTACTATAAACAGCCACGGTCCTATCGCACCTCCCTGTAGTACTCATAGTCCATGCTATGACTCGTGTAACAAGACGAACTTTACCTTATTAGATACATATGGTTTCAGTTTTTAATTCAAAATTTGTCGGTGAAATTGAAGTAGTCGTGTAGAAGTGATTTAAAACTTCGTTAAAACTTTACTTTGCTACCTGTTGGACATTTCACGCTACTCGGCAAATGTACTAAGATTGTTCTGCCTGCATAGACCGGTTCCTGTCAGATCACCAAGTTGAGCGCTATCGGACTTGGCGAACACTTGTGTTGGTGACCGTACAGGTCTACCGAGCGCTGTTGGCAATCGGGGTGCATTCAGCCCTACTAAGCCCAGCTGAATAGCTACTTCATAGGAAAGAACCGGCTTCAGACACGAAAACTGAGAACAGCCGGGAGAGCGGTGTGCTGATCTCATGCCCTCCATATCCACATTCAGTGACGTCTCTATTGGCTGAGGATGATATGGCGGTCGGTCAGTCAGTAATGTTGGGACTTTCGAGGCCTATTCGGACAGAGTTTATATCCAACTATCTTCTGAGCTGCTGGAAGCTTTATTAATGAGTGTATCATTGATGTTGTCTGATTTCACCACAGCATGACTACTGCAGGCTACCTCCATTTTAATCGGTTTGCTGTATTCGTGTCACGATCTCCTTCAACAATTTTTACTCCCCACCCTTCCTTCTAATACCAAATTACGTGATGAGTAAAGTAGAACATTTTTCCTCCTGCTGTTGTAGCTTTGAAATACTCCGTTATTCTAAAACTGACGTAGATTCTTTTTGACGAACTCCATTAGCGACATACATATTGTGGAGTAGACGCTGAAACGCCGAACTCGTTGAAGAGACGTGTATCAGATGACTATATGTGAGCGCTACATCATTCTCATTTTGCGCTTTCCTGCGAGCGATAATTTCTCTGTAAGTGATTAGTTACCATGTTAAAATACACAATTATACGTTAATGTGTGTAAATTTGGTAAAATATTAATATTTCGATTGCTATTATAATATATATGAACTAAGAGTGTTCATTTCAACGGGCATCGCTTTCTTCATTTTGTGACGCCGTTGGCATCGGTAGGCTCATTTTATCTTTTTCGTGCCAAAAAAAATCAGGCAGACGATGATAGACTTAACTTTTCTGATTATATGTGTGCTCCAGTAGCACCCAAAAGCAGCTATTAGTAATTTTTATGTATCTTCCTAATTACAACTTAAAGTATTTTTTAAATATTTATTCTGTAATTAGATAAATAATGCAAAATTACTAAGAGCTATTTCATTCTATAATATTAATTTCTATAAGAGTTATTGTAACAAGTGTAAGTATCCTTAAAATGAAAATTATTATTTTTATTATTATTTATCGACTCACAAAAATCGTATTCCAGCGTCTCTACACGTATGTTATATCTATGATTTGCATGATATAGGGAGCTTTGACGGGATTTCTTGTTGTAAAACAATTTTGTATCATGTGAAGCAGTGTGAAAATTGGTGGCTGGTCAAGCAGATGGCAAGGGTGTGCTAAAAAGAAGGTAAGGATAAGTGGAGTATTATAAAAAATAGTAAGTTCAATTTATTTTAAAAACCACCAGTAGCACATGTTGTATGCAAAAATCCAAATAATCCAGGCAACTAATGAAACGACTATAATCGACACTCATCGAGATTATTAATCCAAACATAAGTAAATTATGTTGTTGTTTTTGTAGTCTTCAGTCCTGAGACTTGACTAGAAGAAGGTATCGGTTGGTAGGAGATGTTCTGAGGCATCAAGGGATCACCAATTTGGTACTGGAGGGCAGCGTGGAGGGTAAAAATCGCAGAGGGAGACCAAGAGATGAATACACTAAGCAGATTCAGAAGGATGTAGGCTGCAGTAGGTACTGGGAGATGAAGCAGATTGTACAGGATAGAGTAGCATGGAGAGCTGCATCAAACCAGTCTCTGGACTGAAGACTGCAACAACAACAACAACCTGGTCAACTTGAAAAGAACAGCGCTGCTTGTAACTACTCGTATCAGAGGACTTGCTTCTGGGCGTCACGAAAACTGGAAGGTCTGGAAATTCCAATACTGACAGTGGACTAGATCAACAAGATACGTAAGATATCTCCTAAACTGGGGATACCTGTGCAGTTGTGGTGGAGTCCAGAAAACGAAGTAGATCTGAAAGGCGGTCACCTCGTCTCCCGATCTTAGTTGCAAGTTGCCTATCTAACGGCTCCCAGGGGCAACAGAAATCTGATTTCCATTTTTTCACATTATTAGTGACCGAATTAAAACTTAAGGTGCTGTCATAATTCTACTCATTAAAAGGTATAATCACGCATTAAAGGTTTTACGCAAGAATCAGGTGTTAAATTTAGAACCTGTGTATACATCTTGAGGTAGATTTACTCTCTCCGAAAATCACCCATACCATGTTCATTCAGCATTTGAGAATGAGAGCACTATTTGACTTACAAAAAAGCTTTACATATAATTTCATCGTTTACGAAATTTTTTTCTCCCTGACAGGGCCCTAGCAAACATTGAGAGGAAGAAAGTTCATCGTTTACTACATTTTCGCTGTTCATGCAATAAAAAATCAGCTCCAGTTATGACGTTCTAATTTATTACTTCTTTACGCCTACATCTATTTGCAACAGACCTTACAGACGGTATCCGCCTATACCGCTAAACGTGCATGCAAAATTATATCATTCTAAGGCACATATTTCAGGAGATATGAAGTCATAAACACCACAGAACTGCAGAAACGCCTTAACAAATCTGTATTTGCAATTCGAGTGTTAGCAGACATAGGCGACATAAAAGTGAAAAAGCTTGCATACTTTACCTACTTTCATTCCATAATGTCATATGGTATAATATTTTGGGGTAACTCTTCAAGTCAAACAAAAGTTTTCAGAGTCCAAAAGCGTGTAATACGCATTATTTGTGGAGTAAACTCACGGACGTCTTGTAGAAACCTCTTCAAAGAACTGGGTATACTAACTACTGCCTCTCAGTATATTTACTCCTTAATGAAATTTCTCCTAAATAATATATCTCTTTTTCCAACAAACAGCTCAGTTCATACATACAATACCAGGAACAAAAATGATCTGCACAAGGACTTAAAAGCACTTACTTTAGTTAAAAAGGGGTCCGCTACTCAGGAACACTCATCTTCAATAATTTGCCAGTGAACATAAAAAATTTAGTTACAAATAGAGATCAGTTTAAAAGGAGCCTGAAAGACTTACTAGTGGCCAACTCCTTCTACTCCACTGACGAATTTTTTAATAGAAACAAATGATGTGTTGTATATATTTATACTATTAGTATTGTTATTTCAGCGTAAAAAAATAAATAAAAAAGGTTACATGTGTCACATCCACGAGGATCTCCTCAAACACGTATCTATGGAACGAAAAACTAATCTAATCTAATCTAATCTAATCTAACCAAAGTGACATGCTTATGCTTAAAACGGAAGTGTTTGACTATTTAAATAATCAGTGGGGCAGAGGGGGGGGGGGGGGGGGGGGTTGCCCAGCGAGCTAGCGTAGTGGTTAGCTCACTGGATTCGCATTCGGGAGGATGATGGTTCAAACCTGTATCTGGCCATCCTGATTTGACTATTTCGTAATTTGCCAAAATCGCTTCAGGCAAATCCCAGAGCCTGCTTTGTGGCCGAGCGGTTCTAGGCGCTTCAGTCCGGAACCGTGTGACTGCTACTGTCGCAGGTTCGAATCCTGCCTCGGGTATGCATGTGTGTAATGTCCTTAGGTTAGTTAGATTTAAGTAGTTATAGTGCTCAGAGCCATTTGAACCATTTGTCTGGCGTTGCCTGAGATGTTTAATATTCGCCACACGATGTGACTGGCGCTGTACCTCGTTGATACTTATAGAGAATAGACGCCACATGGGGAACTGCAATCGCTATAAATCGAAGGGAATATTTGAAACACAGGGTGTCAATCGAATGCGACAAGTGAATATGTCTTCACTTGTATGAAAAGATTTTTAGTTGCTCCATCGGTTGCTACATTTTGTGGTAAGTATCTCACTGCGTTTTTGGAGATTCGTCTTCTGTTGTTTCAGCTCAGTTTTCACTGTTTCAGGTAGGGCTGTGTTTGAGCACGACTCAAACTGTTCGAAAAGTTTACGTCACAGTTCGGGAAATATCGGGTTCTGTTCGATAATTTGATCGGCCTGTGATCTAGTGACTTCTGTTGCTACTATTTCCACGATCAGCCTTAGAGTTTGTACGGCGCTGTGGAATACAATGATAAAAATAGCTCTGAAACACAAACTAAAATATCTTGTAGGTTACGTGTCACATGCATTAACGTCAACTAATCAATAAATAAGAGTTTGCAATTATGTTTCTGTCAAATTCTCGTCCCGCGATCTAGTGACATCTGATGCTACTGTCTCTATTATATTCCCGCGATAGGAATTATAGTCAGTTTATCGTGGTGTATTTCGTTTGTTAGGCTTTTAATTTTTCACTAATTTTCTTCATTGTTTCATCTGACTGTAGAAATTTGAAGTAAATAGGCCAAGAAATTTAGAGATTTTTGGTAACAACCGTCCGCATTTATATGTTACATATATGTACATATTTCAATTCAGATAACGAAATCATGTAGGCAGTGGTCTTCCTCCTGTCTTGAAGCCCGCCGCGGTGGCCGTGCGGTTCTGGCGCTGCAGTCCGGAACCGCGGGACTGCTACGGTCGCAGGTTCGAATCCTGCCTCGGGCATGGATGTTTGTGATGTCCTTAGGTTAGTTAGGTTTAAGTAGTTCTATGTTCTAGGGGACTTATGACCTAAGATGTTGAGTCCCATAGTGCTCAGAGCCATTTGAACCATTTGAACCTGTCTTGAATGCAAAGTGTGCAAAATTTCAGCAGAATCGGAATAAAATTGTAGATTGATATGAATTACAAGCAAACAAACGTATACTCATCTTATATGCATACGAGTATATGCGACATCCAATGATTAGATGAATACCACGTCAACGTGCTTTGAGTGGGTAGTGGACAGCAACTCTGCCGTAGTCAAAAAAGTGTCAAATATGATACTTTAAAGGCCAAAGGACGTGCCTCGTAGATTTAGTCACATAACAATTGGATGAGATATTTCCTGATATTCGCGTTTCTCCTTGTCCTGGGAGGGTGTTTCGTGGGTTTCGGAGGTTTGTCCGAAGTTCCGCCAAAATATATTGAGCTTGGTCGTACCAAGTTTATTCAAGATCCTATTCCCTGCGATTAACGGGACCATCACGATGACGGCTAAACGATGCCCCTCGTGCACTGCGTTAACTACCGCGCTGCGACCGAGAGATGTCCCGCTGGCGCTGCTGGAATCCCAAACGTTGCGTATCTCTCGCGAGCGCCTTTATCCGGAATCCCGCTTTAATGGCATTCCGAACAATGGCGGCCGTTTCAATTAGGTTCCGGGCTATCGCAGCGGGCACGGACTGCTTGGCCCTGCGCTGGATGCTTAACGTTATTAACGAGCGGCAGCGGCTGCTATCGACTCGCATTATGAGCTGCGCCAGATAGTCGCTGATTAATGGCGCCTGTCTCTGGTCCTCGCCACCCGGCGCTGTGACGTCACGGCTGCATTTCACTGGCGGGAACACGGCGCGCGACGCTAACCCGTGTAATAGGCCACCTCATTGCCAGCAGGAGGACCACACAACTACACATACGCCGAGAGGTGCATCGTGCAAATTAATTCAAGGTGATGACGAGTCTAGGAAGCTTAGAAAATTAGGAATTATCAGGGAAATAGTATTTACTGGATAAGTTAGGGAAATCAGACAGGCCCATGAGTACTGGAGCATTTTCTTTCTATTATTGCCCTATACTTTCACCCCGTAGTCGATTTCGTCATTAACTGTGTATGATACATGCTGTATAAAGTAAGTTAGGATTCACATAATCATCAGTGTGGGTCAATTAGCACTATTCATAATACAGCATCTCAGCAAAAGTATTCGGAGGCACAGATAGCGATATGCACATATACAGATGGCCATAATATCGCATACACAAGGTATGAAAGGCCAGTGCATAGCCTGAGGAGTCGTTTGTAATCAGATGATTCAGCCGGCCGCGGTGGTCGTGCGGTTCTAGGCGCTCCAGTCCGGAGCCGCGCTGCTGCTACGGTCGCAGGTTCGAATCCTGCCTCGGGCATGGATGTGTGTGATGTCCTTAGGTTAGTTAGGTTTAATTAGTTCTAAGTTCTAGGGGACTGATAACCACATCAGTTGAGTCCCATAGTGCTCAGAGCCATTTGAATCAGATGATTCATGTGAAAATGTTTACAATCTGATTATGGCCGCACGATGGAAGTTAACAGACTCTAAACGCAGAACATTAGTTGGAGCTACACACATGGGAAATCGTCAACTTTCGTTGTCTAGCTTCAAAACTGCTTGCTTAATGAAATACTTCCAATAGCCTGTCGTCCCCTATTTCACCCGCTACGGGATGGAATTTCCAAAAATCTCTTCTTAAACGACGCCTGCCGTATAAGACTGACATCCTCACCAGATTTCGACTTTCTGTCCTTAGCGGTTTGGACTGGGCGAGGATGAGTCAGTCAGTCAGGATATGGCCTTTCATGTGTATAGGTTACCGAAGTTGCCTGCACTGGCTGTTAGGTAACACACAACTTGATTCGTTCCACATTGCTGAAGGCTTTCGTTCACGATGCGACGTGCGGAATCACGAAGAATGAGGGGATAGGTGGAGTGGATTCACCTGATGCTCACAGGAAGAAGGCGAATTTAACTTGGCGACATTCCCAGCATCCACTGCATTATGCGAGCGCTAATAAAGAAGGGAAAGACAGAGCCGGCCTCATTGTGAGTCTCGCGCTCCCGACGACTCTGCAAATACGCGGCTGTGTGTGCGGCCGTAGCTCTCTTTTATCCGGGAGCGACAGACGCCTTCCGCAGCGGTTAGCGCCGCCAAGGCCGGCACAGGAAAAGCAGCAGTAGCAATAATGCTGCGCCGTTTGTCAGCGCCTGCCCGCCCACCGCCTGGGGATTCCGCTGCCCCCTTTCCTTACTACTCCCGTGCCCCCACCCTCGCCAGCTGTTAATTTGGGCGGGCACTGCAGCTCCGTGTTTATTTTAATGAGCCGCTTAGCGCCGACAAGCGCATCGGCTTCCCCGGACGTCAAGTTCCCTTCCTTCCTTCCTCCCTGCAGCGCGTGTTGCGTGTTCACGGCACGCCACGCCCTAATGAAGAGACGCACCGCCGGTACGCAACGGCGGTAGAACTCGTCCGGGGCGCGAGGGCTCCGTGCAGAGCTGCGATTAAGTCGTCTCCGCCCAGCGACAGTAGCCTCGCAGCTCTGGGAGTAAACCTCGCCCTCACCTGGCGGCGCCAGTAGTAGCTTAAAGACATCCTCTCACGGAACGTGAAAACGCACGTGGACGAGGAGCTGGCGACGTCACCGCGTGGAATTCCACGTTCCACTACATTGCAAAGTGTGAGTACAGTAAGCCTTCTGCCGCCGAGCAGTGTGTCAGCAGAGCGCAAGTAGCAGCAAGTGGCTTATTTAGCGTTCATGCAAGTGTAGCAGTCAAGTTGAAAATTTGTTCGAGTGTTCTTAGCGCACTTGTTCAGTTACACCCGCCAAATCATTGGTTCAAATGGCTCTGAGCACTATGGGACTTAACTGATGTGGTTATCAGTCCCCTAGAACTTAGAACTACTTAAACCTAACTAACCTAAGGACATCACACACATCCATCCCCGAGGCAGGATTCGAACCAGCGACCGTAGCAGTCGCGCGGTTCCGGACTGAGCGCCTAGAACCGCTGGACCACCGCGGCGATTAAGTCGTCTCCGCCCAGCGACAGTAGCCTCGCAGCTCTGGGAGTAAATCTCGCCCTCACCTGGCGGCGCCAGTAGTAGCTTAAAGACATCCTCTCACGAAACGTGAAAACGCACGTGGACGAGGAGCTGGCGACGTCACCGCGTGGAATTCCACGTTCCACTACATTGCGAAGTGTGAGTACAGTAAGCCTTCTGCCGCCGAGCAGTGTGTCAGCAGTGCGCAAGTAGCAGCAAGTGGCTTATTTAGCGTTCATGCAAGTGTAGCAGTCAAGTTGAAAATTTGTTCGAGTGTTCTTAGCGCACTTGTTCAGTTACACCCGCCAAATCATTGGTTCAAATGGCTCTGAGCACTATGGGACTTAACTGATGTGGTTATCAGTCCCCCAGAACTTAGAACTACTTAAACCTAACTAACCTAAGGACATCACACACATCCATCCCCGAGGCAGGATTCGAACCTGCGACCGTAGCAGTCGCGCGGTTCCGGACTGAGCGCCTAGAACCGCTGGACCACCGCGGCGATTAAGTCGTCTCCGCCCAGCGACAGTAGCCTCGCAGCTCTGGGAGTAAATCTCGCCCTCACCTGGCGGCGCCAGTAGTAGCTTAAAGACATCCTCTCACGAAACGTGAAAACGCACGTGGACGAGGAGCTGGCGACGTCACCGCGTGGAATTCCACGTTCCACTACATTGCGAAGTGTGAGTACAGTAAGCCTTCTGCCGCCGAGCAGTGTGTCAGCAGTGCGCAAGTAGCAGCAAGTGGCTTATTTAGCGTTCATGCAAGTGTAGCAGTCAAGTTGAAAATTTGTTCGAGTGTTCTTAGCGCACTTGTTCAGTTACATCCGCCAAATCATTGGTTCAAATGGCTCTGAGCACTACGGGACTCAACATCTGAGGTCATCAGTCCCCTAGAACTTAGAACTACTTAAACCTCACCTAAGGACGTCACCCAAATCCATGCCCAAGGCAAGATTCGAACCTACGACCGTAGCAGTCGCGCGGTTCCGGAGTAAAGGTGGCTTACAAAACACTCGTTCGACCTATACTTCAGTATTGCTCATCAGTGTGGGACCCGTACAAGGTCGGTTTGACAGAGGAGATAGAGAAGATCCAAACAAGAGCGGCGCGTTTCGCGACAGGGTTATTGCGTTACGGGGATGTTTAGCATACTCAAGCGGCAGACTTTGCAAGAGAGGCGCTCTGCATCGCGTTGTAGATTGCTGTCCAGGTTTCGAGAGGGTGCGTTTCTGGATGAGGTATCGAATATATTGCTTCCCCCTACTTATACCTCCCGCGGAGATCACGAATATAAAATTAGAGATACTCGAGCGCGCACGGAGGCTTTCCGGCAGTTTTTCTTCCCGCGAACCATACGCGACTGGAACAGGAAAGTGAGGTAATGACAGTGGCACATAAAGTGCCCTCCGCCACCCACCGTTGGGTGGCTTGCGAAGTATAAATGTAGATGTAGATGTGAAATGGAACCTGACATGTCTGATTTTTGCCTCGTAGAAACGAACGTGGCCAACGAGATGCGACATCATTTTTACGTCACAAGCAGAACTTGGAACCGCCATATTGTACAGACTTAAACTCCGTATTTGTTTTCTTTTTTTATACAGAGTACGTGGTATGAACGTAAGCCGTTTCAGAGCTCCAGACCATTAGCCGCGCTATTGTTTCGGGATTAGTGCTGATTAATGGGGCACTGCATGCCGGCCTGGGAGCGGTCGCAGTGCTGGAAGTGTGGGGCGGGGCAAAGAAACTTGTGAGGCTCTCCAGCAACAGACTGGTACATCTTCCTTAACGAGTGGACTGTGTCTTCCCGGTAACGGTATGCAGTTCCAGTAAAGTACGATTTAGTTTTTTTAGTGTAGCTGTGATCGCACTCCGCTATCTCCGACGTCGACCTCTTGTCGAACATCTGAAGAGAATCCTCGGCAATGAGGAGCGGTCAAATTGGGCTGCCAAGACAAATGCGCCAATAAAACAACAACACAGGAAGCTTGCTATTCTGCCAGCTAATACGCGCCTCCTCTTTGGTACAAACACGCCCGCGCTAAGCAAGTTGACATCACACTTCTCTTAAGTACAGGGTTGTCTACTACCACAGCTGTTAACACTGACAGTTGAACTTCCTCACAGCAACCCAAGACAGCGGTACCGAACTGTGGCAGGGTAGAAATACGGTCAACTTTAAAAGACCGTCGCTGCATGTAACTATCCGAAGACTTGCCCCTGGGCGTAAGGAAAAATGGAAGGTCCGGAAATTCCTATACTGACAGTGGAATATAGCAACACTACACAAAACGTATATCCTAAAATGGGGATACCCGAGTAGTCGCGGCAATGTCCAGAAAACGCAGGAGATCTAAAAGGCTGTCACCTCGTCTCCCAGTCTTAACTGCAAGTTGCCTTTCTATCGGCTTCCGGGAACAGAAGAAATCTGATTTTCATTATTTCATACTCTCAGTGACCGAATTAAAATTTAACGTGCTGTCCATAATCTACTCATTAAAAGGTATAATGATGTAATAACTGTTTAACAAAATGAATCAAGTATTAACGTTAGGACCTGTGTGTACTTCTTGAGGTGGAGTTACTCTCGCCGTGAAAATCACCCAGACCATCATATTCATTCAGCATTTGAGAATGACAGTTTTTTTAACTTCCAAAAAAACATTATGTACATTACTGGCCATTAAAATTGCTACACCACGAAGATGACGAGCTACAGACGAGAAATTTAACCTTCAGGAAGAAGATGCTGTGATATGCAAATGGTTTGCTTTTCAGATCATTCACTCAAGGTTGGCGCCGGTGGCGACACCTGCAACGTGCTGACATGAGGAACGTTTCCAACCGATTTCTCATACACAAACAGCAGTTGCCCGGCGTTGTCTGGTGAAACGTTATGTAATGCCTCGTGTAAGGAGGAGAAATGCGTACCATCACATTTCCGACTTTGATAAAGGTCGAATTGTAGCCTATCGCGATTGCGGTTTATCGTCTCGCGACATTGCTGCTCGCGTTGGTCGAGATCCAATGACTGTTAGCACAATATGGAATCGGTGGGTTCAAGAGTGTAATACGGAACGCCGTGCTGGATCCCAAGGGCCTCGTATCACTAGAAGTCGAGATGACAGGCATCTTATCCGCATGGCTGTAATGGATAGTGCAGCCACGTCTCGATCCGAGTCAGCGGATGGGGACCTTTGGAAGACAACAAACATCTGCACGAACAGTTCGACGACGTTTGCAGCAGCATGGACTATCAGCTCGGAGACCACGGCTGTGGCTGCCCTTGACACTGCATCACAGACACGAGCGCCTGCGATGATGTACTCAACGACTAACCTGGGTGCACGAATGCCAAAACGTCATTTTATCGGATGAATCCAGGTTCTGTTTACAGCATCATGGTGGTAGCATCCTTCGTCGATTGCTGTGCAAACAAGTTCTCCACGTAGGCGTACACCACCATTACTCTACCACGCAAACATAGGGATTACACTCGTCTGGTGTGAGACGTCCCCGGGGGCGGGGGATTGTGGACTACAGCGGCTGCGGGGGGACGGAGCCTCTCCGTCGTTTCTAGGTCGCAGGTTAAAATATATTTCAATTCAATACAACCAAACAACAATTTCCAGTCAATGCTTGGTTGATTTGGGTCGCCACCATTACCGAGCGACGCGACCAACAGCTTGTACAGTGCCTTGGTGACAAGTTGGGGTCATGGCTTAGCGGGGCCTGCGCCACACCGGAACATTACCCTCAGCCCTTACAAACTGAAATCGGCACTCATCTGACAAGGCCACGGTTTTTCGATAAGGTCACGAGCCCAGCAGAAGCGCCGTCAACACACTGTACTTTTATACCTTGTGTAAGCGATACTACCGTCATCTGCAGATGTGCACGTCGCTATCCCATATCATTGTATACGTTAAATAGGCTGTAGAGTTTGACGAAAATGCCTTCCCCAGTCTTAAGTACACTACTGGCCATTAAAATTCCTACATCAAGGAGAAATGCAGATGATAAACGGGTGCCGGACAGGGTGGCCGAGCGGTTCTAGGCGCTTCAGCCTGGAACCGCGCGACCACTACGGTCGCAGGTTCGAATCCTGCCTCGGGCATGGATGTGTGTGATCTCCTTAGGTTAGTTAGGTTTAAGTAGTTCTAAGTTCTAGGGGACTGATGACCGCAGATGTTAAGTCCCATAGTGCTCAGAGCCATTTGAACCATTTGATAAACGGGTATTCATTGGACAAATATATTATACTAGAACGAACATGTGATTACATTTTCACGCAATTTGGGTGCATAGATCCTCAGAAATCAGTACCAAGAACAACCACCTCTGGCCGTAATAACGCCTGCGCATTGACTCAAACAGAGCTTGGCTGGCGTGTACAGGTACAGCTGCTCATGCAGCTTCAAGACGAT
Organism: Schistocerca gregaria; assembly: GCF_023897955.1. Lineage (NCBI taxonomy): Eukaryota > Metazoa > Arthropoda > Insecta > Orthoptera > Acrididae > Schistocerca > Schistocerca gregaria. The sequence continues at coordinate 469,125,757 of NC_064926.1, forward strand.
ACCACAGTTCCTCACGAGTAGTGACTGCCGTATTGTGTCAAGCCAGTTGCTCGGCCACCGTCGACGAGACGTTTCCAATTGGTGAGAGATCTGGAGAATGTGCTGGACAGGGCAGCAGTCGAACATTTTCTGGATACTGAAAGACCTGTACAGGACCTGCAACATGGGTCGTGCATTATCCTGCTGAAATGTAGGGTTTCGCAGGGATCGAATGAAGGGTAGAGCCACGGGTCGTAACACATCTGAAATGTAACGACCACTGTTCAAAGTGTCGTCAATCCCAACAAGAGGTGACCGAGACGTGTAACCAATGGCACCCCATACCATCACGCCAGGTGATACGCCAGTATGGCGATGACGAATACACGTTTCCAATGTGCGTTCACCGTGATGTCGCCAAACACGAATACCACAATCATGATGCTGTAAACAGAACCTGGATTCGTCCCAAAAGACGACGTTTTGCCATTCGTGCACGCTGGTTCGTCGTTGATACACCATCGTAGGCGCTCGTGTCTCTGATACAGCGTCATGGGTAATCGCCGCTACGGTCACCGAGCTGATAGTCCACGGTGCTGCAAACGACGTCGATTCCATATTCTGCTAACAGTCATTGAATCTCGACCAATGCGAGCAGAAATGTCGTGATACGATAAACCGCAATCGCGATAGGCTACACTCCAACCTTTACCAAAGTCGGAAACGTGATGGTATGCATTTCTCCTCCTTACACGAGGCATCACAACAACGTTTCACAAGGCAACGCCGGTCAACTGCTGTTTTTGTATGAGAAATCGGTTGGAAAGTTTCCTCATGTCAGCACGTTGTAGGTGTCGCCACCAGCGCCATCCTTGTGCGAATGCTCTGAAGAGATAATCATTTGCGGATCACAGCATCTTCTTCCTGTCGGTTAAATTTCTCGTCTGTAGCACGTCATCTTCGTGGTATAGCAATTTTAATGGCAGTAGTGTAGTTCCCGCAAAGAACTAGAAATTGTATCATTGTTCATTTCATAACAGATAAACGAACTGACAGCATAACACAAAAATGAATATCTAATGAATCTGAGATTTTGCAGACACTTGCGATCTGTGAACGGGCTGCACGACCAGGAGACGGATCGCTGCGATTCTTCACTCGTAAGTGGTGGTCCCTAACAAGGCTGTACAAACGATTTTGCAACGCCAATAACACCCCCGTCCTTGCGTATGCAAATAAGTGAAACTTAGCCTCGTCCGTTTTCGACTTTGCTGCTTAATTTGTTTTCCCTTTGAAGCTCCAGTAGGCACATCAAGGTCCGCTCTTTAGCATCCGGACCTCTCTAGCGGTCAGTGGCGGCTGTTGGTTATTATTTTGCAAAACCGGCTCCACGCTAACTGCTCCAGCTCCGAACGACGGCGGGAGGACAATTTTTCAGATGGGTAAGCGCCAGACAGCGTACCGTACCGCTCCGCCTTGCCTCCGCGAGCGGTGTGCGGTAATAAGCAGGAATGTGGTGGATGCGTTTCATTAGCCGGCGGTCCCTCCCACAAAGCCACGCCGGCTCCAAGGAGACTACGTTCGCTCCCCCCACGAGGGGGAGACTGTCTCTAAACTCCCGCTCATTCCTACGCATATGTTGGTGAATCACACACACACACACACACACACACACACACACACACACACACGATACGTGCCGTCAGTGGGCGCAGGTGTGTGTGTGTGCGTGTGTGTGTGAAAGGATGGAGAGGCAGCCGCACGCAATAGTATGCCGAGTTGGATCCCCGTTTATTTTCTGTACCCTTCTCCCATTCATAATTACAGGGACAGAAAACCGTGTCCAGTAATCAGAAATAACTTAGTTGGAGCGCCGCCATAGAGACGTCGCAGGTGATCACGACTGCTCACATATATGCTTTTGCGTCATAATTTCAAATTCTGTTTCATTAGGCAGGGGTCCTACCACAATAGCCGCAGTTCGCATCTGCCGCACTGGAAATAAATCCTACCTCTCTCTTAGGCGTTTTGTTGTTTTTCTTGAGGCGCTTATTAAGTGAGTGCGGCTGTCGCCTGTAACGGTTCGCGTACTGTAAACTTGTGCATGTTCGCATGAGGCAACCGCGTTCACCAGGGGATCATACGAACTCACACTACTGGCCATTAAAATTGCTGCACCACGAAGATGACGTGCTCCCCAATTCTATTCAATGCCTCCTCATTAGTTATGTGATCCACCCATATAATCTTCAGCACCACATTTCGTTTGCTTCTATTCTCTTCTTGTCTCAGCTATTTATCGTCAATGTTTCACTTCCATACATGGCTACACTCCATACAAATACTTTCAGAAACGACTTCTGACACTTAAATCTATACTCGATGTCAACAAATTTCTCTTCTTCAGAAACGCTTTCCTTGCCATTGCCAGTCTACATTTTATATCCTCTCTATTTCGACCATCATCAGCTATTTTGCTCCCCAAATAGCAAAACTCCTTTACTACTTTAAGTGTCTCATTTCTTAATCTAATTCCCTCAGCATCACCCGTCTTAATTCGACTACATTCCATTATCCTCGTTTTGCTTTTGTTGATGTTCATCGTATCCCTTCCTTTCAAGACACAATTTGATCATATCTCTACTTTTGGCCCAGTTTACTGTTTGCAGTCCTGGATTATTGTGAGGAAATGCAATTGTCGGTGTTACAGCTGTGGTAGTGGACATCTTGGTTCTCATGAGAAGTGTGATGTCAATTTGCTTAGCGTGGACGTGTTTGTACCACACAGGAGACCCACATTACATCTACATCTACGTGATTACTCTGCTATTCACAATAAAGTGCCTGGTAGAGGGTTCAATGAACCACCTTCAAGCCGTCTCTCTACTGTTCTACGCTCCAACGGCGCGCGGAAAAAATGAGCAGTTAAATTTTTCTGTGCGAGCCCATCATTTTATCGTGATGATCATTTCTCCCTATATAGGTGGGTGCCAACAGAATGTTTTCGCAATCGGAAGAGAAAACTGCAGATAAAAATTCATGACAAGATCCCGTCGCAACTAAAAACGTCTTTATTTTAATGATTGCCACTCCAATTTACATAGCATGTATGTGGTACTGTCTCCCCTATTTCGTGCTAATACAAAACCAGCCGCCCTTCTTTGTACTTTTTCGATGTCATCCGTCAGTCCCATCTGATGCGGATCCCACACCTTACAGCAATACTCCAGAATAGGTCGCACAAGCGTGGTGTAAGCAGTCTCTTTAGTAGGCCTGTTGCACCTTCTAAGAGTTCTACCAATGAATTGCAGTCTTTGGTTTGCTCTACCCACAACATTATCTATTTTATCGTTCCAATTTTTGGTTAATTGTAATAACAATGTATCTACAGACGTCGCCACGTTGGAATCCACTGCTACCAGTCCGCAGCCGTCTGGTTGTGGAGCGAACTTCGACTCTAGAGTCACTGACTGAAGATGACGGCCGGGCCAATGAAGAACCGGCTTGGCCGTCTGCGAACTGTCAACCTGGACGCAGGGCGCCTGTGTCGCCGCTCCTGGGCAGTACAAGTCCGGCCTTACCAATTCTCAGGCTGTCCTTCGTGACGCTGTTCGGTCTTACGTTAACGGACAACACGGCACGGACATTTCTGGGGCCGAGTCGAAACACAGCTACATTCAACAAGAGCGCAGACGTCCACAGCCACGCCGCTCTGTAGCGAGGGGACCACGATACTTATCTCCGACATCTCCAGACCCAGAGACTGCAGAGTCATCACTGGACGCTACGTGCTACTCTGCGGCATCGTGCAATGCGCGCTCAGGACGGCCTCTGACAGACAACGCCACGAACAAGATAGAGTGAATGTAAAAGCATTGCCAACAAATTAATGTTAACTGCCCCGCCAGGGCACACTTCACATGACCCTACAATCGCACTTCCACTGGTCTATCCTGCACTCACGTAGGACGCCGCATCTGGCGGCCTGCTACACTGAATTCTCAATATCCGCCTTCGCAGGTACAAGAACAAACAGCATTGTATCAGATTGTAAGTAACATAAATTATCTTTGCGAAACACTACTCGCGCAAGTGCCAAATATTTATAAAATTTTTTTAAAAAGCTGGCAGAATTATAAGCTTCCACTGTTGTTCGTTTATTGGCGCATGTGTTTTAGCAGCCCAATTTGACTGCTCGTTATTGCCGAGGATTCTCTGCAGATATTGGTCAAGGAGTCGACGTCAGAGGTAGCGGAATACGATCACGGCACATTACTGGAACAGTGTACAGTCACCGGGAAGACACAGTCCACTCATTAAGGAAGATGTACCACACTGCGGCTGGAGAGCCTCACATGTGTCTCCCCCCGGCTCCAGCGCTGCCACGCTCCCAGGGCGGCCCGCAGTGCCCCATTAATCAGCACTAATCCCGGAACAAGAGCGCGCCTAACACTGAGGCCTAGCGCAGCCGCTGGCTGCCATCCGTCGCTGGAGCTTCGGACCTCGCCCACAGTCCATCATCAGGGTGCGTATTGCGGGACATGTCATGTGGGGCTCTGTATCAAGCATTCTCCTCAACAGATGATCCAGAAAGGGTGTATCAAGGCCCGGATGGCGTCCCACTTATACAACACCAATATTTCATTAATGCAGCATTCTTAAGACGAAGTGAGAAGCACAAAGAGAGCTTCTGACGACTGCCAATTTAATTAATATAAGAACGGCATAGCTGTTAGAGAGGAACTTCATAAGGGGAGCTGCTCGTAAAAAATGACAAAAAATTTGAAAAAAGTCTTCTGCACAGGAAATACATTTCATGTTGATGATAAAAGTATATACATTACTGGCCATTAAAATTGCTACACCAAGAAGAAATGCAGATGATAAACTGGTATTCATTGGACAAAAATATTATACTAGAACTGACATGTGATTACATTTTCACGCAATTTGGGTGCATACATCATGAGAAATCAGTACCCAGAACAACCACCTCTGGCCGTAATAACGGCCTTGATACGCCTGGACATTGAGTGAAACAGAGCTTGGATGGCGTGTACAGGTACAGCTGCCCATGCACCTTCAACACGATACCACAGTTCATCAAGAGTAGTGACTGGCGTATTGTGACAACTCAGTTGCTCGGACACCATTGACCAGACGTTTTCAATTGGTGAGAGATCTGGAGTATGTGCTGGTCAAGGCAGCAGTCGAACATTTTCTGTATCCAGAAAGGCCCGCACAGGACCTGCAACATGCGGTCGTGCATTATCCTGCTGAAATGTAGGGCTTCACAGGGATCGAATGTATGGTAGAGCCACGGGTCGTAACACATCTGAAATGTAACATCCACTGTTCGAAGGGTCGTCAATACGAACAAGAGGTGACAGAGACGTGGAACCAATGGCACCAGACGCCATCACACCGGGTGATACGCCAGTATGGCGATGACGAATACACGCTTCCAATGTGCGTTTACCACGATGTCGCCACACACGGGTGCGACCATCATGATGCTGTGAACAGAACCTGGATTCATCCGAAAAAATGGCGTTTTGCCATTCTTGCACCCAGGTTCGTCGTTGAGTACACCATCACAGGCGCTCCTGTCTGTGATGTAGCGACTAGGGTAACCGCAGCCATTGTCTCCGAGCTGATAGTCCATGCTGCTGCAAACGTCGTCGAACTGTTCGTTCAGATGGTTGTTGTCTTGCAAACGTACCCATCTGTTGACTCAGGGATCGAGACGTGGCTGCAGTGTCGCGATACGATAAACCGCAATCGCGATAGGCTACAATCCGACCTTTATCAAAGTCGGAAATGTGATGGTACCCATTTATCTTCCTTACATGAAACATCACAACAACGTTTCACCAGGCAACGTCGGTCAATTGCTGTTTATGTATGAGAATTCGGTTGGAAACTTTCCTCATGTCAGCACGTTTTAGGTGTCGACACCTTGTGTGAATGCTCTGAAAAACTAATCATTTGCATATCACAGCATCTTCTTCCTGTCTGTTAAATTTCGCGTCTTTAGCACGTCATCTTCGTGGTGTAGCAATTATAATGGCCAGTAATGTAGTTTATTGACATTTTCGTATTCCGTGAGATTGCATCGAGATGAAAAGCCGAACATCGCTAACTTTCCTAGGGACGCAGACAATGACTACCTGATTGTGGTTTGTTTTTCTTACGTAGCGACAGTTCACATCTCTGGGAAAGTAAGCGGGCATGATGTCCTGATCTGCACGTTGGAGAGCCTGCAGATCGTGGTACAGCAGGTAAGGGAAAGCACCAAAGTGACTGGGTGGTGTGATTTAATACACAACACGATTGCTGAACTTTTTAACTGGGCTTACCTTTATTGCAAACAGTTTACCATGCCCTGTTGGAACTTTATGATGCACCTGAGTCACAGGAATACCAATAGTGGGTAATATCTCAACAAGATGGTGCACTGGCAGACTTGGGCTTATTTGTTCGCCAGTTCTTGCATGAAACCTTTTTCGGACATATGGATAGGTAGAGACGGTCCATAATCATTATGAAACACCCCGTTGTTAGTGAATAATCTAGCAGCCTAACCTTTCCTTTTAATGACCGTTGAGATAATTGGTTTTAACTGTTACGGAGATTTTAGTTCACAATGGTTAAAATGGCTTTGAGCACGATGGGACTAAACATCTGAGGTCATATCAGTCCCCTAGAACTTAGAACTACTTAAACCTAACTAACCTAAGGTCATCACACACATCCATGCCCGAGGCAGGATTCGAACCTGCGACAGTAGCGGTCGAGCCGTTCCAGACTGAAGCTCCTAGAACCGCTCGGCCACAACGGTCGGCGGAGATTTTGGCTGCTCAATAATACTATATTCAAGGAATAGAGATTTTGCAGTAACCAAGGTTGTGGATGTTGGCACTAAGTAAAGCGACATATTCTTATTCAACACAATGGGAGACAGTCACTACTTATGTCGTACAGATCTATTCACGTCCAAGCTCAGCATAGGTCAAATACATCACAATATCGTCACACGCCGTTATACCTTTACGATAATACGCTCACTGCCATTCACTGACCGGCCCGGTAAACGCAGACGCATAATATCGGCGCTCCTTACTTAAATGACTTTTTGGCAAAACAGATACTTACTACACATCCGGTATAATTCTTACGGTTTGCTGAGGGCATTCCATTGCAATTCGGGACGCACTGAGCCAGCAGTGTTGCCATCTTTCCAAAACGAAATAAGCCTAATGTGTCTTTAAAAAAAGAGCGATAAGAAAGCTGAAATAAAACAAGGTCTATAACTATGTAGCTTTAGTTTTGCAATATTTATAACGTGAAATGTATTTAAGAGCTGTAGGGATGTATACGAAAGCGCGGTAAGGTAAATACAGTTAGGGAAGTCCAGCTTTATGAAGAACAATTCGAGCAAATGTTATATCCACACAAGCCAAAATGTAATCAACGACGCTGTTATACTGATGGATTTTTTTTCCTTTGGAATTAAGTTCTTGAAAATGTACTCACATTTACTCATACCAGATATGTGATTCAGCTTGAAACAACTTCAAGAAATGACTATTCGACAGGATTTTGCACACCTTAAATGCATGTAAGAAGTTTTATTTTAATGGCTTTAATAGCCGGAGAGAGAAAGTATAGATGTTAAAAAATTTAAGGCTTCCGGAAAGCACAGAAGATTAAAAATTTAGAGCCGTGTCTTGCACATCCCTTTGGAGAAATCATTTTTGATTGCACTTCGGTGCAGAAATAACAATTAGAGATTTCATTTCTATCACACGCGTTATATTAGTCCATCTTTAAAATCTTGGTATTTTGAGGCAAAAATGTGTTTAAATAAACATCTTCATGTCCTTTTCTGTCACATAACTTCCTTTTTCTTACAATAAAAATAGAAATAATGTTTCTGTTAGGTAGTTACAGGACGAAATTAACAATATCTTCACTGTAATATTACCTCATTTCTTACATCTAGGTACTAATGCGCTCAATAGAAGTACGCTATTCCTCTCCTCAGCTCAGTCGCTGGCACATTATTTATTGCAACTGTAAAGCGTATGTCTGATTCACGCTGCATAATCAAAGGCTACTTCGCTTAGAACAGCGTCTTCCACAATTGTGGAGTTGCTGATGTCAGCTATGCTGCAACAGCGTTTCCAGTAAGGCTCTGAAAAGCTAAGAAGACAGAGCAACATAGCTTTAGCTTGCTTTGTTACGCTTCTTAATTCAGTCTAATAATACACTTTCATGGAATACGGAAGTGTGTTTGGAAGTCTTCGTTCATTGGAAATAATTTTCCTGTGATAAACGTAGGTTTTAATGTTTTCCTATAGCCAAGAAAAAAATCCGGAAAAGAAGCAAAATGATTGTGAAGGACGCCATAGGTCTCCACGCCAGCTAATGCTACTCGTGTTAAAAAGAAGCCACAGTTACCTAAAAAAAAGCTGATTTGGCAACACCGTGAACTGGTACGATACGCTTCCTCCCGCTACACCATTACAATAATGACGCTATTCACTTCTGTGCTTGTTAATAGTATCATCTGCTAGCCGTACTCTGCTCTGGACAATCGATTCTTGGCGTTGCCTTGGCTTGTGAATGCATAAATATGGTTATCTCTGAGTGAGGACCGTGCATCCCCCACAATGCTCACCACTTTCACCAGAAACAACCCTCTGGACTTTTTTGCGATTTTACGTAAGGATAAAGTGCTCAGTTTACCAATTCCTGTTGTGCAGAGTCTTACGGCACTATTACGAAATGCTGCAGATGCGGTGACAGAAGAGATGTTGGAAACGACATGGAGAGAAAATGAGTGTAGCCTGAACTTCTATGGGCCACAAACGGAGTACATGTGGATGTGTATCCATAAACAAACTATGGGTTGAGCTACCATTTGGAAAAAAAACCCAATAGCTGAATCGACATCTACATCTACATGATTACTCTGATGTTCAGAATTAAGTGCCTGGTAGAGGGTTCATCGCACAAGCTTCAAGCTTAAATTTGTATGCGACCTCTGATTTCTCTTATTTTATTCTAAATATCAGTCCTCCCTATGTAGGTGGGCGCCAACAAAATATTTACACACTCTGGTGATTGAAATTTCATGTGAATATCCTGCCTCAATGAAAAACGCCTTTGTTTTAACGACTGCCAGCCAAGTTCACGAATCATATACGTGGCATATCTCTTCTGTTTCGGGATAGAACAAACTGAGTTGTCTTTCTTTGAACTTTTTCGATGTGCTCCGTCGATACTGTGTGTTGCCGATCACACATCGCACAGCACTAGTGTAGAAGAAAACCGTACAACCATTGTGTAGGCAGTCTCTTTAGTATACCTGTTGGATTCCCTCAGTGTACTGCCAATAAAAATCAGTCCTTGATTTGCTTTATCCAAAGATTATCAATGTGGTCATTCCAACCTCAGATATTCGTAATTGTTATCCCCAAGTATTCAGTTGAATTTACAGGCCATAGATTTGTGTGGTTTATCGTGTAACCGAATTTTAGCGGATTACTTTTGGTAATCATGTGGATATTTCACACTCTTCATTATTTAGAATCATTTGCACTTCTCGCACCATACGGATATTTTGTCTAAATCGTTTTGCACTTTTTGATCATCTGATGACTTTATAAAATCATAAACGACAGCATCATCTGCCAACAGTGTAAGAGTGCTACTCAGATTGTGTCCTAAATCGTTTACTTTACGTAAATCAAGAACAGCAGGGGGCCCATTCCACTTCGTCGGGGAACGCCAGATATTACTCCTGTTTTATTCGATGACTTTCAGTCAATTACTATCAATCGTGACCTTTCTGACAGGTAATTACGAATGCAGTCGTTCAACTGAGACGATAGTCCACAAGCACGCAATTTGATTAGAAGTCGCTGTGAGGTACGGTGTCAAAAGCCTTCTGGAAACCTAAAAATATGGAATAAATTTCTCATCTCCTGTCGATAGCACGCTTTACTTCGTGCGAGTAAAGAGCTAGTTTTCTACCATAAGAACGATATTTTCTGAATCCGTGTTGGCTATTAGTCAATAAATCGTTATCTTCCAGATAACTCATAATGTTCAAGCAGAGTATACGCCCAAAATCATATTACAAATCGACGTTAGCCATGTGGATCTGTAATTCAGCGGATTGATCCTACTTCCTTTATTTGGTACTGGTGTTATTGCGCAACTATCCAATCTTTAGGTACAGTCTTTCAACGAGGGATCGGTTGTATATGGTTGCTGAATATGAAGCTATTGTATCAGCTTCCACTGAGAGGAACCCGACTGGAATACAATCAGGACCGGAGGTTTTGGCATGGTTAAGTGATTTAAGCTGCTTTGTTTCGCCGAGAATATATACACTCCTGGAAATTGAAATAAGAACACCGTGAATTCATTGTCCAAGGAAGGGGAAACTTTATTGACACATTCATGGGGTCAGATACATCACATGATCACACTGACAGAACCACAGGCACATAGACACAGGCAACAGAGCATGCACAATGTCGGCACTAGTACAGTGTATATCCACCTTTCGCAGCAATGCAGGCTGCTATTCTCCCATGGAGACGATCGTAGAGATGCTGGATGTAGTCCTGTGGAACGGCTTGCCATGCCATTTCCACCTGGCGCCTCAGTTGGACCAGCGTTCGTGCTGGACGTGCAGACCGCGTGAGACGACGCTTCATCCAGTCCCAAACATGCTCAATGGGGGACAGATCCGGAGATCTTGCTGGACAGGGTAGTTGACTTACACCTTCTAGAGCACGTTGGGTGGCACGGGATACATTCGGACGTGCATTGTCCTGTTGGAACAGGAAGTTCCCTTGCCGGTCTAGGAATGGTAGAACGATGGGTTCGATGACGGTTTGGATGTACCGTGCACTATTCAGTGTCCCCTCGACGATCACCAGAGGTGTACGGCCAGTGTAGGAGATCGCTCCCCACACCATGATGCCGGGTGTTGGCCCTGTGTGCCTCGGTCGTATGCAGTCCTGATTGTGGCGCTCACCTGCACTGCGCCAAACACGCATACGACCATCATTGGCACCAAGGCAGAAGCGACTCTCATCGCTGAAGACGACACGTCTCCATTCATCCCTCCATTCACGCCTGTCCATTCACACCACTGGAGGCGGGCTGCACGATGTTGGGGCGTGAGCCGAAGACGGCCTAACGGTGTGCCGGACCGTAGCCCAGCTTCATGGAGACGGTTGCGAATGGTCCTCGCCGATACCCCAGGAGCAACAGTGTCCCTAATTTGCTGGGAAGTGGCGGTGCGGTCCGCTACGGCACTGCGTAGGATCCTACGGTCTTGGCGGGCATCCGTGCGTCGCTGCGGTCCGGTCCCAGGTCGACGGGCACGTGCACCTTCCGCCGACCACTGGCGACAACATCGATGTACTGTGGAGACCTCACGCCCCATGTGTTGAGCAATTCGGCGGTACGTCCACCCGGCCTCCCGCATGCCCACTATACGCCCTCGCTCAAAGTCCGTCAACTGCACATACGGTTCACGTCCACGCTATCGCGGCATGCTAGCAGTGTTAAAGACTGAGATGGAGCTCCGTATGCCACGGCAAACTGGCTGACACTGACGGCGGCGGTGCACAAATGCTGCGCAGCTAGCGCCATTCGACGGCCAACACAGCGGTTCCTGGTGTGTCCGCTGTGCCGTGCGTGTGATCGTTGCTTGTACAGCCCTCTCGCAGTGTCCGCAGCAAGTATGGTGGGTCTGACACACCGGTGTCAATGTGTTCTTTTTTCCATTTCCAGGAGTGTACTTTAAGTTATTCATGTCGGTAGTTGTTCTTGGTTCGAATTCTGGAAAATTTAGTTCGTCTTCTTTGGTGAAGGAATTTCGGATAACTGTGTTTAATCACTCTACTTTCGTGGCACTGCCATCAGTAACATCACCATTGTTATCGCACAGTGAAGTAGTGATTGTGTCTTTTCGTTGGTTTACTTTACATACGACCAGAATCGCTTTGGTTTTTCTGCTTGATTTCGAGACAGTTTCGTTATGGAAGATATTAAAAAGCACCTCGCACTGAAGTTCGCCCTTCAATTAGAGCTTATGTGGAACTTTGCCAATCTGGAGGGCCCCAATATAGCAGCTGCACTTTCACACAGGTCACACGAAAGCTGTTTGCAGAGATGCCTGCTGTGTCGCCACCGTTGAGAACGTCTACAGGGGCGCCGGCCGAATGCCGCATTAAACCGTCCTTCAGTATAGGCGATCATAATTTCGCGCTCGGACGACGCGTGCGTATAAAGCGGACGACACAGTACGCGGGGACCGGCGAGTGCTGGGAAGGCTGCCCAGTGAAGCTGTTTACGACCTCCCTGCTGAGCGTTCCCATTATCTCACGGGAACTGCCGTATATTAACACTTCAGCTCCTGCGGTGGCACCCAGCAGTTTGGGCGCAGTATTCAGCGCGCACCCTCCTCTGGTATTTTTCAGCTGGGAATTCCTCCGGTTAGCCGCCCGCTGATGGATACTAGGCGGCGCCTCCTCCCCTCCCAGAAATAATTTGGGCTGTTAGGGTAGGCGATAACCGGCCACCCCGTAATGAAACGCGCGCTGCTGGACAAGGGTGGCTCGCAAGGTGCCACGGGTGGTTGGGGGGGCGACGATTAAAATTCTGTTCAGCGTACGGCACGCCTCCATAAATTTTGGTTTTGAATCCCTCTCGGACCCTTGTAGCTCTCTCTCTCTCTCTCTCTCTCTCTCTCTCTCTCTCTCTCTCTCTCTCTCTCCTCCCTTTCTCTCTATCTGTCTGTATCTGTCTCTCTCCCCCTTTCTTTACACCAACACTCTCATCAGTAGACAACACTGAAGATTCGTTTCCATGGTGCGTGACGTGCAAGCGTGAGCAGTATTTTCGTGGACTACGAGCCATGTGAACGAAGCGTCGGGCAAATCGAGGATCACGGAAAAGACAGGCTGTGGCACGTACGTCGCAGCACGTGACACTGCAGATCTTATTAGTGCCAGCAGACGCGTTCAGAGAGGAACGAACAACTATTTTATCCGAGTGTAATAATTCTTGAATGCTTGCTTCAGTGCATGAAAGTTCTCGATAGCACACGACAAAGTTAAGACTTAGTGAGAACCTTTTCAATTAAATATTGACTTCCCGTTTGCCCTACACGGAGTCGAGCTTTCGCGAAGTGTGACGGACAAGCCTTCTAGTGCGACGTCACAAGTTCGTTGTAGGGCCCGTGTATTTCATTTACCCCGTGGGTAAATATTGTATCGTCGTAGACAAGCATGAGGCCTCACTCCTCATAGTAAACCTCAAATGTTTTCTTCAGGCAACTGTCAGCAGCGGGTATACGATGTTGCAGAAAATTCATGACACTTGGCTGCATTAGAACAATTCATTAGTTTGCTACTGGTTTCCCTCAAAGACGATCATATGGCACCTAAACCAACATTAGAAAACATAAATGACAAAAATACCTCAATGTGAAAAACGTCATAAGGACGCGAAATACAAAAATGAAAACTTAACGAAAAACTGTCACATGTCGATTATCTTGAACCATATAATCTCATTAACTGTCAATTCTTTGAGTAATGATACAAAAGAACAATAATTTTCAGATATCAGCAAACTTCTTCAAGCACACACACCAGGAGACTGACCATATGTAGTCAGGACATAGCCTGAATAGCTAAAGTACTTGTAGTTGCAATGTCAACACCAAAAAGGTGTTCTATTGCGTGCGGCTGGGGAAGATTGATGGTGTGTGAAAATTGTTCTTCTGTATTGTTACTCATGAAATTGACAGTTAATGAGATTGTAGAGTTCAACATCATTGACATATGATTTGAAGTGGCCAATTTTTCGTAAGCTACGTTTTTGTGTTTCGTGTCTTTACTACGTTTTGTACGTTGAGGCTTTTTTGTCATTTCTGTTATCCAGCTGCCAGACGATGAACGTTGACCGAAACCGACAGCAAATTAATAAAAATCTATTCTAATCCAGGCAAGTGTCATGAATTTCCTCAAACATCAAACGTGACTGATTTTCAGTCGTGAATTTGCCTCCACCATGTCCACAGCGTGTCAGATGACACAATTACAAGAGAATGACTCTATGCTCCTCCTGGAACTGTATGGAGGTGAAAGAGTGTTGTATGGTGTAAGTCTGGAACATTACTGAGACAGACACGAAAGAACGGCAGCTGCAAAGAGAATTTTCAGTGAGTTCGCAGTATGTTGCTGTCAGACCAAAACAGTTGGTTTCGAAATTTAAAACCTTGGGAGTGGTTACTGCCGTGAGTTGAGAAAGCTACATGATACTCAGCGGTCAATATTCTTCGCTGATGACATTTACATAGCAAAAGTCTTCAGGTTCCACGAAATGAATCCTTACATTTGCCCGTTTGTTTAGCAACGACCAAAGCATTCGAAATTATTAAGTGAAAAGAAATTCATACGTATAGGTCTATATGAACTGTTAAATTTTCTTTCGGCTATCTTCACGTGCATCACTTACGAACTTACTAGGTGTAATTTTTGGCCGGCCGCTGTGGCCGAGTGGTTCTAGGCGCTTCAGCCCGGAACTGCGCTGCTGTTACGGTCGCAGGTAAGAATCCTGCCTCGGGCATGGATGTGTGTGATGTCCTAAGGTTAGTTAGGTTTAAGTAGTTCTAAGTCTAGGGGACTGATGAACTCATATGTTAAGTCCCATAGTGCTTAGGGCCATTTGAACCATTTGTAATTTTTGTAAAAAAAACAAAAATTACAGACACTTCCAATAGTCTCCTACGGCTAGATAGCGTAAAGTCATTGAAATTTTGTTTTTCCACTCACTACCTGTCTAATATCAGTATCTGATTTGGAAATTGGTGGTCATACGAGTTCCAGAAGATAATCACATTGGCATCCAGCCGCTGGTAATAATGTTTCTGAAATCGTCTGGGTATCTGTTACTGAGTTCGGTGACACTAATATTAAATGGTCCTGAAATTGTACTTAGAAAGCACTTCCCACTTTACTTCCGTTATTCTTTTGGTTCCACGACCCGATCATTCTTTGAGACAAAACAGCAGCAGAAAATGAACTCACTACAGTACCATTTTCTGAGAGGAGATCGTCCATGGTCGGCTTTCCGCTATCGACTGAGTCCCGTCTTCATAGTTTACCCACGTTCCATGACTTGGAACGGTCACATCCACAAATCGTGGTACCTGAAAACGTAGTTTAATGCTGCATTGCGAAAGCCCCGGAACAGGATACATGGACTGGTTAGATAGTCTGTCACGTCATTACTATGACCGCGCCACGCAATTTTCGCTGTTAAAAGGTGCGAATAGCACGCTAAGCGGAAAATTCACCGTGTGCATGCGTAGAGCAAGCAGCGAAGTCCTGCCGGCAGACATCAGCCGTCTCATGGGCGTACTTTGTTCATCGCAAGTTTAAACCTAACGCAAACAAACTCACGCCAAGCACGCTCAGCGATTGGTCTTTAGATACTGTGTACCTACATTAAAGATTGTGGAATGTATTCTAGCTCGAATGACACAACGAAGCAGGCTAAAGCATTGAAAGTCCTCATTGATTTTTGCCTGTCATATCTTAAATGTTTAATTCGTATAGTTCTTGTTTCAGATCTCAGTGGACTGTCGCTTTCTCTACTCGCCAGTTGTGCTCGAGCTGCGTTGTCGGTCGAATACGCTGTAATAATGTTTGAAGTGGCTTCGTGTTCTGTAGAAAAACATAGGTGCGGAACACCGTTGATAAGCAGCGAGAAAGGAATTGTTCTTTATACAGGGGACCGGAATCGACTACTGTTGTGTAAGCAGTGCAGAGGGCGACTTATTTTATAAATTTGGCAACGGGCTGCAGTTGTCGGCAGTAGTTCGTGAAGGACTTTTCAGCTAGTGGATATGAAACGTCCCCTTTGAAAAATTGTACACAACTGGTCTATATGAAACGTCCCCTTAGAAAAATTTATACAAGACTGTGCTTAAACTGACACAGAATAATTTCAGCGCAACGCAATCTGACTTTCAAAAATCCCTACAAAAGAATGGCCCTGACTAACATTAACCTATACGTTTCACAAATCACTTACCTCACAAAAATCTTCGTTGCTCAAGCTACTGCTATACCGCGAGCGCCACTACTGCCAGCTAAATAAAAGATTCAAACTACGGAAGGCACTAACTACTAATAGGTATAGTTATCAAATGAAAGATTTTAATGGAGAACAAACAATGTATTTACCTTAGTACTCAGAATATATATATCACTTTATGACACCAATTCTTACAAATTTCAAAACTCCGCCATCTCTCTACCCACGTCCACCACTGCTGGCGGCTCACCTCCAACTGCGCAACGCTACGCGCTGTTAGCATCCAGCTGCCGCTGCCCAACACTACAATGGCGAGTATTACAACAATGCCAACCAGCCACAGACTGCACACGGCACAGCCAGTGATTTTCATACAGAGCGCTACGTGGCGTTACCAATAAGAAAACGTAAACAGCCTACTTACAGATAAAGCAGACAAAAACAAACTGCAGGAATACAGAGAAACTGAGGATTGTAGCAAATTCGTTAAGTGGACAGAATTAACTATTTTTTATATTTAGCACTTATCTGTTGCTTCGTCATGGAATCTTGATGTTAGTCGTAACACACAAAAATTTTGTAACGAATCCTACGTGAGCATCTGCAATGACAGAAGCAGAGATCCTTGTGATGCGTTCACTGCAAGACCTTTTTCAGGTTCTTTCATTAACGTTAATGCTAGACGCTTCGTACATTTTGTAGTACCCTTTTCTAAAAAATACTTTTTATGTAAAATTTAGAGCCGATACTTTATATTTACGTTATTTCTACAACTAAACGAAGGCGCGGCCTTCAGTTTTTTCCGTGGGTAGCTAGGAAATGTCTGGCTGCTCGAAAAAAATTGTGCAAATGTCTCTGAGCACTATGGGACTTAACTTCTGAGGTCATCAGTCCCCTAGAACTTAGAACTAATTAAACCTAACTAACCTACGGACATCACACCCCGAGGCAGGATTCGAACCTGCGACCGTATCTGGCTGCTCGCCTTTGTCTTTTGTCATCTCGCTTTCGTAATGCAAGAATCCTGCTCTGTAGCTCTGTATGATTAATCTAAAACTCTGTCAGAATGTGTTGGAATACCTTTTTGCCATAACAGTTCACATATTTATGCTAACTACAAATGTACACAAACCAAAAAAAGTTTTGCATCACCTCGGTTCCGAGAGTTCCGGAACCTGTACAGAAAATTGGAAAAGAGATCAACAGAAACATCATTTCCACCCTTTTCATTGTTCATCAAAACCACAGATTGTATGTTGTACCACCATACAGCGTGACCTTCAGAGGTGGTGGTCCAGATTGCTGTACACGCTGGTACTTCTATTTCCCAGTAGCACGTCCTCTTGCATTGATGCATCCCTGTATCCGTCATGGCATACTATCCAGAAGTTCATCAAGGCATTGTTGATCCAGATTGTCCTACTCCTCAACCGCGATTCGGCGTAGAGCCCTCAGAGTGGTTGGCGGGTCACGTCGTCAATAAACTGCCCTTTTCAATCTGCCACAGGCGTGTTCGATGGGGTTCATGTATGGACAACATGCTGGCCACTTTGGTCGAGCGATGTCGTTATCCTGAAAGAAGTCATTCACAAGATGAGCACGATGGGGGCGCGAATTGTCCATCACGACGAACGCCTCGCCACTATGCTGCCGATGAGTTGCAATATCGGTCGGGGGATGGCAAGCACGTATCGTACAGCCATTATGGCGCCTTCCATCAGCACCAGCGGCGTACCTTGCTGCACGCGCAGGACAGTGTGTGTATGGCGTTCAGCCTAACCGGGTTGCCTCCAAACACGTCTGCGACGATTGTCTGGTTGAAGCCATATCCGACACTCATCGGTGAAGACAACGTGATGCCGATCCTGAGCGGTCCATTCGGCATGTTGTTGGGCCCAACCGTACCGCGCTGCAAGGTGTCGTGGTTGCAAAGATGCACCTCGCCATGATATCGGGAGTGAAGTTGCGCATCTTGCAGCATATTGCGTACAGTTTGAGTCGCAACACGACGTCCTGTGGGTGCACGAAAATCATTACTCAACATGGTGGCGTTGCTGTCAAAGTTCCTACGAGCCATAATATGTAGGTAGCGGTCATCGACTGCAGTAGTAGCCATTGGGCGGCCTAAGCGAGGCATGTCATCGACAGTACCTGTCTCTCTGTAACTCCTCTATGTTCGAACAACATCGCTTAGGTTCAAGCTGTGACGCCCGGGCACTTCTCTTGTTGAGAGGACTTCCTGGCACATAACAACAAAGCGAACGCGATGGAACCGCGGTATTGACCGTCTAGGGTTGGTTGAACTACAGACAACACGAACCGTGTACCTTCATCCTGGTGGAATGGTTGGAACTGATCGTCAGTCGTAATCCGTCCGTCTAATAGGCGCTGCTCATCCATGGTTGTTTACATCTTTAGGCGGGTTTACTGACATCTCTTAACAGTCAAAGGGACTGTGTCTGTCATACAGTATCCACAGTCAACGTCTATCTTCAGGAGTTATGGGAACTGGGGTGGTGCAAAACTTTTTCTGATGTGTGTATGCATGAATTACTTAGCGGGAACTAGCAGTAATGGCGTCTCTAAACAGGGTATACCTGCAAACGACCCCTAGTGTTTCCCCAGCTTTGTTAACAGTGAACCGGTGGTACTAACATCGGGAAGTCAAATATTGGGAGCAGAACAGCGAAACTGAACAGCGTGAATGGTATAAAGTCTTTTTATTTCCTTGATCACGGAATGACACAGTTACTACGTACAATACGATTAGTTCAGATAAATTAATGAGCTAGATGAAAATATTCTGTCTTATCATGTTAGGTAAAGCTTTATGTGTGTGTTCAGGAAATTGCATTTTTTCTATGTTTTATTTGCTTCTATACAGTCTAAGGTCCTGGCTAGGACTAACGTATTTTACAAACAGTGTTTTCGTTATTCAGTAAAGTGGGCTAATGATATTTTGGATAGCGCAAAGGAGACAAGGCGATAGTGGATTAATTATACAAATGTACTGTACATATTTTAAGTTAAAAACAGTATGTTTTATTTAGCGGCAGAATCCTTTGGAAGACTGCATATGTTTAGGATACACAATCACAATCGTTGTCACAAACCGGAATGTACCTTATCAATTGTATTGAAAATTTTTATGATTAGTGACAAAAAATAGTAGACAAGCGTAAAAAGTATCACATGATATTAAAATGAAACCATTTAGCTGTCAGAAAATGGGATTATCATTGCAAATCTAGCTGTGCAATATATTTTTATGCAAAATAATTACAGCAGTAATGCCTCTGTAGCGCAGATTCCGAACGAACGAGCAGTATGACATACAGAAATGCCAATATGCGGCCATAAATTCAAAACGTACCGAAGAGCGTATGGGGCCATTTTGCTAATGAACGCGCATTTATCACGCCGATATTGCTTCATAATGTGGCGCTTTAGATGCGACTCGTTTCCATACGCCGGTGGCAACCTTCAAACACTGATCTCCGCAAACATTAATTAACGGCCATTGTGACAGGAGAGTCCTCTGTGGGCGTCCGTTGTTAGAGGCTGCGGAAGTGGCAGCTTAAAACAATACACCTTGTGTGCAGACTATGTCACCACATACACGGCCAAAATTTGCCGATGTGGTACCACAGTGTGATAATATTGAAATTTACTGTATCGACCCAGCTGAAACACTGTGCCGCCCTATGTTGAGCTTTGTTGTTTTGTTATTATTGTTTATTTTGCCTTTGAGGTATTGGCTATTATTTACAAACAATGGACCTGGTTCCATAGTTAACGACGTGAGCAACTGTTTAAGTGCTGGTACATTTGTCATACAGTCAATGCATCGACATTATTTTTCAAAACTGCATAAAAGTAACAGATTATGTTAAGTTTCTTAGGTTTCTAGGCTTCGTGAGACAGTTAAATGCACGTTACGGTTATAAATGTCTCTTACTTTGTTAATATTGAAATTAGTAACGCAGTAACTGCCGAAGTATTTATATCGTAAAAATTCGCATCAAGCATACTGCATCATACGGTTACTTTGTATTTTACATTTATAAAATGGACTTATTATTTACCGGCGTTTGTGGATAATAAGAAACGTTGGGCTAACAAGGTTTTTGGAAATATTCACACCTGTCTCCATATTCATTGGTGAATATGTGTAGTCTTCAACCCGCTACAGTTCCGAAACGATCGAAAATCGGACACATGTTCATAGGACTTTTTCTGTTTACTTTCACGTGTAGTATCACTTCACAAATAATCTGACATTCCTCCTGTACGACCCTGTACGCGTCGGTGCCACTGTCGTGATTTAAAACTTTTAATCGCCAATGAAACAATGAAAGGTACATGCTAGAACACGACGATGCTTCACTTCACTGACTGTGTTTCGTACAAGCACAGCCAGCAGTAGAGATAGATGATATCCAGTGATGACAGGCCCTGCAGATCACGTGATGCTTCCACAAACTGCCTCCATTCCTTCCTGTTTTGTGCTTGGTCTCTCCAGGTGTCTTCAGTTCCCAGGGCTGCTAGGTCCTTCGTCAGGTCGTCCATCCAGCGCTGCCTTGGTCGTTTAACGGGGCGTTTGGTATACATGCACTACATACAGAACAAAATGCAGCGCTGTGTCAGATGGTCAGGAAAGGGCCCTAAACGAAAGAGCACATACCCAGAAAACCCAGGGCCCTGAGAGGCGAGGTGGCTACGACATTAAGAAGAACTCTCTTCTCTGACCTCTTACTTAGATACATCGGTGGGAAGGAATTCTTATCCCCTTTATTGTTTTCCTTCTGTGATTCATTACTCCTCTACAGCCTCAGATTCAATGACAGTTTTACCAAACAAGGTAACCACTCGATTTTGCGTAAATGAAAGTACATCTACAGCGCCGATAATCTGGCTACTTATTAGCAAAATGTCAATAAAGGAAACAGCCCTCAAATAATTTGGCTGCCGATAAGGGCTCTGCAATACACTAGTCCATGACTTAACCTACTAACGAAAAATGAGTGCGAAACGTTAATACAATCAACAGGATTCTGGCTGTGCCTCCCTTACTTGTATATTACGTGATAAAATACACATATCCATATGTAATGTAATATACATAAGTTTTGAGATGAAATGTCACAGTAATTATGCGACCGCATGTTATAAAGTTCCAGGGGCCTTACTGGATACCCCGCACTGCCCTTTGCAAAAGCTGTGTGCCGTAGGTATAGTAGTAGGCACACCTGACACATTCTATTGGAATAAAGTAAAAAGAAATCAACACACATCAGTGTAGCATAGGTCCAGCTACAGGGAAATTAAGGAATATCATAGGTGGCCTGATATCAGGATCAAAATTAAGATCACAGAAACGAAGAGAAACAAGCGGAGGAAGGGAATCAATTGAAAAGAAGGAAGGGAAACTGAACAACTTACACGTGATCATCACGGGGCGAAACGAACCAAAGAAATGAAGGAGAGGTCGCACTATCTTGTAACAATCGGTGTTGGACAACTAGCGTTCACTGTCCTAGATAGCTAGTAAAGACACATACGTACAAAGCTTGGTCAAAAACGAGGAAACACCAAAAACACAACATATTACCATGCCTCACACGGTACAAGAAAACCGCCGGCATTCAAAATAGCTTCCAGCTGTCTCTGAGTGGATGAATACAGATCCTGTACGGTTTTCAAGGGAATGTTATAACATTCTTCCTGCAAAATAGTGGCAAGCTCAGGTAGAGATAATGGAAGAATATAGCAGTCACGCCCCTTCTATCCAAAGTAGCCCACAAAAGCTCAATAAGATTCCGATATGGTGATTTTGGTGGCCAGGAAATAAAAATTGGTTCTCGTGCTCACAAAACGGTCAAGGACTACGCGAGCTGTGTTAACAGAGGTCCTGTCGTCTTGGAACACAGAGTCACCATTGGGCAAGAGGCACTGCACCATGGGATGGACCTGATCAGGCAAAATGGTCATATAATCGTTAGCAGTAATGCGACCTTGCAGAGTAGCCATAGGACCCGTGGAATAAGACTTATGGCTGCCCAAATGATCACAAATCCCCACCATGTTTCATTCATGGGACGTAAACCCCGCCAGAAGTTGGAAACAGTGTGGAACAAGGCTCATTCGACCAAGAGACTATCTTCCATTGTTTCACAGTCCAGGTTTCATGACTTCGGCATCGACATGTAAATCTACATGCTTACTCTGCAACTCCCACGGAAGTGCCTGGCAGAGGGTTCATCGAACCATTTTCATACTACATCACTGGCCATTAAAATTGCTACACCACGAAGATGACGTGCTAAAAACGCGAAATTTAACCCACAGGAAGAAGATGCTGCGATATGCAAATGATTAGCTTTTCAGAGCATTCACACAAGGTTGGCGCCAGTGTGACACGTACAACGTGCTGGCATGAGGAAAGTTTCCAACCGATTTTTCATACACAAAAAGCAGTTGACCGGCGTTGCCTGCTGAAACGTTGTTGTGATGCCTCGTGTAAGGAGGAGAAATGCGTACCATCACGTTTCCGACTTTGATAAAGGTCGGATTGTAGCCTATCGCGATTGCGGTTTATCGTATCCTGACATTGCTGCTCGCGTTGGTCGAGATCCAATGACTGTTAGCAGAATATGGAATCGGTGGGTTCAGGAGTGTAATACGGAACGCCGTGCTGGATCCCAACGGTCTCGTATCACTAGCAGCCGAGATGATAGGCATCTAATCCGCAAGACTCCAACGGATCGTGCAGCCACGACTCGATCCCTGACTCAACAGACAGGGACGTATGCAAGACAACAACCATCTGCACGAACAGTTCGACGAAGTTTGCAGCAGCTCGGAGACCATGGCTGCGGTTACCCTTGACGCCGCATCACAGACACGAGCGCCTGCGATGGTGTACTCAACGACGGACCTGGGTGCACGAATGGCAAAACGACATTTTTTCGGATGTATCCAGGTTCTGTTTACTGCATCATGATGGTCGCATCCTCGTTTGGCGACATCGCGGTGAACGCACATTGGAGACGTGGATTCGTCATCGCCATACTGGCGTATCACTCGGCGTGAGGGTATGGGGTGCCATTGGATACACGTGTTGGTCACCTCACGTTCGCATCGACGGTGCTTTGAACAGTGGAAGTTACATTTCAGATGTGTTACGACTCGTGGCTCTACCCTTCATTCGATCCGTGCGAAACCCTACATTTGAGCAGCATAATGCACGACTGCATGTTGCAGGTGCTGTACGGGCCTTTCTGGATACAGAAAATAATCGACTGCTGCCCTGGCCAGCACATTCTCCAGATCTCTCACCAATTGAAAACGCCTGGTCAATGATGGCCGAGCAACTGGCTCGTCACAATACGTCAGTCACTAATCTTGAACTGTGGTATCGTGTTGAAGCTGCATTTGCAGCTGTACCTGTACACGCCATCCAAGCTCTGTTTGACTCAATGCCCATGCGTATTAAGGCCGTTATTACGGCCAGAGGTCGTTGTTCTGGGTACTGATTTCTTAGGATCTATGAACCCAAATTGCGCGAAATGTAATCACATGTCAGTTCTAGTATAACATATTTGTCCGATGAATACCCGTTTATCATCTGCATTTCTTCTCATTTCTTCTTGGGATCCAGCACGGCGTCGCGAATTACCCTCCTGAACCCACCGATTCCATATTCTGCTAACAGTCATTGGATCTCGTCCAACGCGAGCAGTAATATCGCGATAAGATAAACCGCAATCGTGATAGGCTACAATCCGACCTTTATCAAGGTCAGAAACGTGATGGTACGCATTTCTCCTCCTTACACGAGGCATCACAACAACGTTTCAGCAGGCAACGCCGGTCAACTGCTGTTTGTGTATGAAAAATCGGTTGGAAACTTTCCTGATGCCAGCACGTTGTAGGTGTCGCCACCGGCGCCAACCTTTTGTGAATGCTCTGAAAAGCTAATCATTTTCATATCACAGCATCTTCTTCTTATCGGTTAAGTTTAGCGTCTGTAGCACGTCATCTTCGTGGTGTAGCAATTTTAATGGCAGTGTATTTGCCCACGTCCGAATTCAGTTAGAGCTGATATAATGTTTTTATGCCTACACAGAACACTGTTATGATCACGAATGACACTTGCCAAGTATTAAGGACATTGCACAGGTGCCATTCGTGGTCAAATACAACAGCTTAAGATGCAACCTTGGCTGGCACCTGCGTATATTCTCAAGCCTGCATTTCTCGTTTCGAAATTTTTGTCTAAGGCCTGTAGCACCTCGCAAATACAGTGGACAAAAAAAAAAAGCAGTCAACCAAGGAGACATCACGGTAATAGCGTGTAACACTGCCTCTTGCCTTGATACCTGTTCTTGTATACCTGACTTCTGTTTGTTAGAAGTCTCAAGACACACTAAAGCAACCGATGAAGTTTTCCACTCTAAGCCTGAGCGACTTTACACCCTACGCTTTTCGGCTGGCTGGGGAAAATCACAACCGCCTCGGAGAGGTAACTTTGTTTGGCGCGTCGCTCTCACCTCTACGTGGCATTGGCAAGTAACCGAGTGCCGAAATCCGGGAGGCGCCCTGCGCCCCCGGCACCCAGTAAATACGACTTTAACTTCATCAAGTAGGCGCCCGGCTGCACATTTCATCAAGATTAACATGCGCAGGCGCGACGGTGGCAGCGATTGCGCTAACGACGCAATTTCCAATCCTGCGAGGCGCCGCTGTTCCCGCTCTACCGTTCCGTTCTACGTCAAAGTCGCCGCAACTGCTGTGGAAGCCTCTTCCTCTCCTGTCGTCTTAGGCAGGTGCGCGCCTCCCTCTCAACCCCGACATTGATTAAGGCCACAACCGAGGCATGTCTCAAGCACATTAGCGTCCCGCGTCCCCTCGAAGGCACTAGCAGGTAACTGTCTGCGTCTGCATTCTGCTGTCAACGACGAAGTTCGTCGTAAACAGCATTTACGTAGTACAGTAGAAGCGCACGGATCAAAAAATTAGTCACATCCTATGAGATACCGTGTAACACTGCCTCTACACTTAATAATGGCCTCAGTTCTATGGGAAAGAGCCAGCTGTAAGAGGAAGTCATAAGCAAACAACACAGACGGAAAAAGGTTGAGAGGCACCCACATGTCTTGCTCATACTGTGGCATCAAGCAATCAGGCCTGCAAGATGAGTGGTCCGCCAAGCGAGTGGATTCATTCTTATTTATCGAGTAACATGAGCTCTAGTACTCACAATTAAGTTACAGATTATTCTCCTGTTTGAATATTACGCAACGGATACGGAAACGCACATCTGACTATTAGTAATTTACACAACTCTAACTGTTCACTACGCACTGGCAATACCACATTTTCTTTCTTACCCAACGGCTTTGATCAACACGTGGCCATCGCACTGAATATGAATGGCGCACACATTATATAAATTATGGATACCAAGACAACATACTATTCGAAGGAAAGGGCCACAAATCTTTTTCTTTTCACTATCTGTTTTATTCCGATAAATTCTATAATCTAAACACACCATTACATTTTATACAACAATTGCATATGAGAAACTCCGCCCAGTGGGCATGGCTTTACATTGGCGATTCTCTATCTTATGGTCTCGTAATTATCTAACACTACAGTGCACTTTCTGGATAGGATGGTGGATCTTTTGCTATATCTCACACTTCGACTCTCACACCCATCACCACGAAAATTTCCTCCGGACTGAGCGGTACAAAAAGGAACGTGCATAACCCACTGCCTCTGAACCTATCTTTGCTACTCTCCCATGTAAACCACACATACTTAAATTACATGAAATACACCACACTGGCAACATGGAATACAACACAACGAATAGTCACAACGTTATAATCACATCACTTTCAGCTTTCCCACTTCAATTAGTATTCATCCCAGTTTCACACGACACTGCCCCACTTCGTAACTTTTCTTTCCTACTACGAACTCTGGAGGATATATGCACGTCTTTCTGTGCAATGCATGCGAAGTGGCGTTGCTGGATAGACGGCTGACTCACCTTGCTTCACTCTCAGAGTATTATAGTTTGAATCAAGCGTCACACGGAAACATGGCACACAAAGTAATATTAAGAACATATTCGTCACACACGCGAATCCTCAACTGATACCATGGACGAGTACTTTTCCTTATCCTTTGTCTCATACACAGATTGAGACTCACACAGTACTCACCACGTGGAAGTATTCGTCTCTAATTTCAAGTCCTGCACACGCCATTTCTTAAATATTTCCAACTTACAGCACACACACTAGTAATTCAGCTTAACTTATGCACTCGGAAGTATTTCAACTTATTGCTACACGTGGTTTCATTGTGACCGTTGGTCACTTCCGAAGATTACTACGATCCCCTTAATATTACCTGCCTGACATTTAATTCTCCCCACAAAAGTTCCTGAAATAGAAAAATTATTATTCGAAACTACTCTTAAGTATTCCACATGCATACAATTCTCTCCACTCTTTTGTCTTTACGGAGCACACCTAAGACAGGTCTTACCAACACAAGGTCCACCGCCAGACTGCTGAAACATGGCCGTTCTTAAGGTCAGATCGCACCTCAGTCGAGGTGGGGGCGCACCCTGCTACCGTATTGGTCAGCCACATTTCAGGCGCTCAAAGCTCAGGTAAATTTCATCTCTTTGGTTCCACCAAAAGTGACCAAAGGACCATCTCGAAGATGATCATATATTCACATTCACTATCTGCGGTTAGCAGACGACCATACATTCATTCATTTCGCAGATCTCACCAAATTGCATATAGGGATTTATTTTGTGGGAGTGCACATGTGATCAATTAAATAAATAAATTGTCCTTTCTTCCTTCACTGGTATCTGGCTTCGGTGAATTAAGTGAAATTGATTTATTACTACAAAAAATAACGAAGAATGTTGTAACTATTTTCAATTTCGGGCGGTACTATACCCTTTCAAGGTGTGTAAACTTTAAACGTAGTGTCTCGTGGTCCAATTTCGCTGGTATAATGAAATTTTGGATAGCTTTCCTAACAAATACGATGAATGGAAGGGTTATGGCTATTTTGGCAGTGCAGCTTTATTATAATTAGCGATTTTACGCATCTGACTTAAGGAAACTGACTCTACAAAGCCTCTTAGCTCAATAGTTCCAACACTCACTACAGCCTACTAAAAAAATAGGCAACAGGCTTTCACCACATCGAGTGGACTTTTTGCTCGTGACTAACAGTAAGCCATGACACTTACCTTACTCAGAAGGGAAGTATTTGATATATCAATGGTCGAAATGGATCTGAGAAAGTAAACTGAGCCCCAGCAATACAAATCAAAAAGTTTATTACAAAGGACACTTAGTCTTACACACACACAGAATTACCTCGATAATAAGCCCTATTCTACTATAAAGGAAATATGGTCTCATATAAACACAGAATTATCTAGGTACTCAGACCTATTCTTCTAAAATTAGAGATGATATTTTTGGGTAGAAACACTGTCTCAGTAGCCCAATCTCTCCACAATGGCGAAGGAAACGTAACGCGAAAGGAATCATCGAAGCCGGCCTCTGCAGCCGAGCGGTTCTAAGCACTTCAGTCCGGAACCGCACTGCTGCTACGGTCGCAGGTTCGAATTCTGCCTCTGGCATGGATGTGTGTGATGTAATTAGGTTAGTTAGGTTTAAGTAGTTCTAAGGTTGAGATGGCTCTAAGGGCTATGGGACTTAAAATCTGAGGTCATCAGTCCCCTAGACTTAGAACTACTTAAACCTAACTAACCTAAGGACATCACACACATCCATCCCCAAGGCAGGGTTCGAACCTGTGACTGTAGCAGCAGCGCGGTTCCGGACTAAAGCGCCTTGAACCGATCGGCCACAGTGGCCGGCGTAGTTTCAAGTCTAGGGGACCGATGACCTCAGATGTTAAGTTCCATAGTGCTTGCAACCATCTGGACCATTTTTGAATCATGGAACCGATCGTTGTGACTAAACAATTACGCTATTGACCAACAACAGAAACAAATTATCATCATGTAACCGTTACTAACGAAGAATCAGCAGAGGAAAAGCCCGGTAAAAGAATAATAAAGTGGGAAAGTGGTGTCTCATCTCTAAATAAAGGAAATCTCGATAAAACCCATCACGCGGGTTTTCCTTTGAGAAATACTGATTACACCACAGCGAGTACATGCAGTTGCTATGAGATTACTTTAAACAGCCAACCACACGTCCCGTGGTCGCATGCTCTGATACAGAGAACAGGACCTATGTTGCAAAAAATTTATAAATTATTAGTTCCACACGCATATTACAAAAATGCTTAGGAAATGCCACTGAAGCCGGTACAGTAACTTTAAGAACAGAAATCTCTGCTCCAGCGTGTAGAACGACTGGCCTCGTGAATTTGAATTACGTTACGGAAAAAGTTCTGACGCTAAGTTCCGCATAACGTAGAAATCACTGAATTTACGGGAGCAAATTGCAAGAAAACGGGTAAGATCAATGCTCTGTAACTAATGGACCTCCTAACTTTCTAAATACATTACAGTTGAACGAATTTGCTGTTCATCGAGAACACGCATGCTTACCAATCCAAGGTCTGCATCATCTCGCTCCCACACGCTAGCAGGAGTTGCCCCTCTCCCATGTCTCCAGAGATAATTGGTGCACCCCTAAACCGGCCAATTAGAGGTCACAATTTTTGCCGCCTAATTAGCTGGCAGCTCGAACTCAGAGGGATGGCTCGAGATTCGCCAGAATTCGGTCAGAGTTTCTCAGGGAGGCCTCTTTACAGCAACAGAAGTATTAGTACGAAGTTAACCTGCAAAATTGGTAATACAACTAATCAAAATAAAAAAGACTAATCTGACGTCTATACACCATTCAAACTGCTGGCCCACGCTTTCGAAAGCGACGATCATGGAGGGAACAGAAAGCCAGCATGGCTACACCAGGGAGACTGCTGAACTGAATGTAAAAATAAAAGAAAATACCTTGCACCCATCCTCTCTCACTAACCAGTGTGAAATTAGCATGGAATATTATCTAACTACACAAGCGTAATACTGCAAACTATAAACTGACAAAAGAACATATATTTATATTAATAAAGAAAAAATTTAACAAATTGAAAGTTCTGCATAGTAAATGAGAATGAACACGCGTATTTCAACTGTTAATCAAAAGTAATCGCCATAACTGCGAATACATTTATTCCACTGTGAGACAAGATGGTCAGCGTCTGCCACTGAAAAATTTTTGTTGTTGCCTGCGGAACCATGATTGGCGCGAACCTCTTCTTCCGAAGCAAATCAATGGACACAAACGCCTTTCTTCAAGGCTCCAAAAATACGGAATTCAGATGGGTAAAGATCGCGGTAATTAACACACAGCGGTACGTGGACACTTAGCAAAAACTGAAGCGGGATATCAAGTTCAGACGCTCACGAATGTTGACTGGACGACATCATTCTATTGGAGGATATTGTTCGCCCATGTGTTGCCAGGGTTGCCCGGAGGACGCAGTAGAAGTTTCGTTGAGAAAACCTTATACATCCTCCATACAGTTCGGTATCTCGCCATGCGATTTCCATATTTTTGGAATATATATTTTTGGTAGTGCTGAAGAAAGCGTAGGTTTGAAATCATGTGCAATGTTTATTAGAAGTCGCTGAGTGCTCTCATTCTCAAACACTCGATGAATGCAATCTGGCAATTTGTACGCCGTGACTTACACTACTTCAATATACACAGGGTGTTCCAGAGGGCATGGTCAACATTCAGGGATATGACAGGAACGTTCATTTGAAACAAAAAGCTTCATACTGACCAGTACCGGATTTAGGGTATTTTCGAAACGGAGAAAAGGACGCACAAAAACCGTTTTACAAAAATATATTCGTTCTGTAGCGCCTATATTTCTGATTATCGGCTCAGCTCCTATAACCCCTCCTCTTTTGTCTGCCGGAAAGTTTATTTCTAGATGCGATGGGGATTACCCTGGCAGAGACATCACATGCACTAAGTACGCACCCAAAATATCAACTTAGGATGTGTTCAAAAACCAACTGGGATGCGTGTCAAAATCATGTGAGAAATTGACAGACCAACATGATAAAGTTTTTTTTTTCTTCAAGAATACGAATTTGTCGCCCCCTCCCCCACTGAAATTGCCAGCTGGGGCAGATACCCCGGTTTGCGTCCTCCCTCTCCCCCCCCCCCCCCCTTATCCGGGCCTGTTATGAACGGTTTCCAAGGGGGCAAGAGGCGGAGGATGTGAAAGTAACATACTGTAACCTCCGCTCCGCTCACGCACCAGCACAACCCAACCCTGGATTCCCGCCTGGGTATATCTCAATTACAGTAAGTTCCGAACGATTTCCACAGCTGCTTCAGAAGCAGCTTTCGCTTAATGGAAAGCAGTTGACCTCAGAGACACAGAGAGCGAACCGGGCCTAAGCAATTTCCTTGAGCACTGCGACGGCATCGCCCAAGACATTGTACCCAAGTAGGATGCTACGTGGGAGCGGTGGACGTTAAGCGCTTAACTGAATGAGCAGCCCGAGAGAGGCAGTAACTGGCTTACGGCGCAACTTGGTACGTGCCAGCAAGGGCGATCACGTGACCTGCCAGATAAGGCGCGCGCGCACCTTCCGAAAATAGTTCCCCCCCTCTGAATCTGCCGACAGCTCTCTCCCTCCAAGTCAGCGGTGATGTTGTTTCTGTGTAGCACCTTGTCACAGCGCATTAGGCTGGAAGTTAGCAAACCGGTAAGCAATAAAGCGACGTAACTATTTTTGGATCAATCACCACTTTAAGGCTAACTGCGAACAACACGCTGTCAGTGAGAGACATCATAACAAGTTGCAGTCAAACTGCAGCGCAGGCACAACAAGACTAGAGCTGAAAACTATGCAGTGTTAGTTACGCGACCTGGCTTAGCACGAGTAGCATTAAATATCTATGGTCGGATGAACTACCAGGCGAAGCGCTAATAAACTACACTGTTGGCCATTAAAATTGGTACACCAAGAAGAAATGCAGATGTGAGTAGTAGCCTCCAGCATCGTTATCTCAGCTTCTGAAGGAAGAATGGTATTAGGTTCCTTTTATAACCATACAGGAACTGTTTTGAATGATGATGGTTGCTCCACAATGTATATGCATGGAGTCTTTCGTTTCTTCCTGTTTCCATACTTTTGTCCACCCTCTGCGCTTCCTGCCTTTTGTAGCCATCAAATTTCCTGACCCAATAGCAAATGGAACTATCGGAAAAAGACTGTCTAAGCTTCTATGTGAGCCTTAATTTCTGTTGTTTTCGAGGCCCTTACGCGAGGCGTACGTCGATGGCGGGAGAATCGTTCTGTAGTCCCTCCCAAATGCCTGTCCTCTAAACTTTCTGAATTTTTTGCGAAATGCAAGTTTTCTTCCACGCAGGGATTCCCATTTGAGTTCACGTAGCAGCTTCTTAACCTCTTGAGTGCTACAAGTTTCTGCCTGAAACAATCATTTTATTGTGTGATTCTTCAGTTTCTCCCGGCGTATTTCTTGCTCAAACACTCCACGGGTGTACTGTCGGTCCATAGTGTCCAACGGGCACAATATTTCGGCGATCAGACCGAAATATTGTGCCGGCAGTACACCCGTGGACTGTTTGAGCAATCATTTTATTGATTTCTTGAAGCAGCAGTGCCTTTTGCATGAAACCACCGATGGTACTGCAACAAACAGACATCGAATGGTACACTGACGTACTCCTGCTAATGTAGTGTATTGTAGCACTCGCTCACACCCTTAGAAGCAATAGTCGGCGCGCAGGTTGACAACATGGTTACAGTAGATTGTGAATTTTTGTTGTTGTTGTGGTCTTCAGTCCAGAGACTGTTTTGATACAGCTCTCCATGCTACTCTATTCTGTGTAAGCTTCTTCATCTCCGAATAACTACTGCAAGCTACATCATTCTGAATCTGTTTAGTGTATTCATCTTTTGGTCTCCTTCTACGATTTTTACCCTCCAAGCTTCTCTCCAATATTCAATTCGTGATCCTTTAATGCCTCAGAGCGTGTCTTACCAACCGATCCCTTCTTTTAGTCAAGTTGTGCCACAAATTCCTCTTCTCCCCAATCCTATTCAGTACATCCTCATTAGTTAACTGATCTATCCATTTAATCTCCAGCATTCTACTGTAGCACCAGATTTGGAAAGACTCTATCCTCTTCTTGTCGGAACTAGTTATTGTCCATGTTTCACTTCCATAGATGCCTACACTCCAGACAAATACTTTCAAAAAAGACTTCCTGACAAATCTATACTCGACGTGAACAAGTTTCTATTCTTGAGAAACGTTTTGGTTCCCATAAACAGTCTACGCTTTATATCCTCCATACTTTGACAGTCATCAGCTATTTTGGTAGCCAAATAGCAAAAGTCATTTACGACTTTAAGTGTCTAATTTTTTTTAAAAATAGTGACAATATTGAGTTCACTGGTAGTGAAACTAAGTATATCTAAAGTTATTGTAATGTGAATTTGATTTTCTACTACTGCTTTTATCAGTGGTTTTGAAAAGAAACAACTGAGGGAGTATATACTTCCGACATAATTTCTTTTTGAATTTTAGGCCTATTTTTGCTTGTTTGGTACTGTTATTTGCTGTAGGCATTATGGAAATTTCGAGACGTGGGATTGTGTCTAGGGAAAACGTGAAATTACTTTCAAATATATCTCATAGGTGGCGATAGGTGCTTGAAAACCGTATGTCCCAGTACTTACAAAGTGAAACCTCAGTTTCAGAACAATTGATTATTTACTTTTTGCCAGTTGCTTCTTGTATTCGTTACTTATCATCAAGCTACAGGTCAATTTTAAGAAATTTTTAAAATTAAATTAATTTTATCGTGTATAACTCAATCGATAAAAACGGAATCCTTACAGGATCACTTCTGTCTGTCTGATTATTCAGAACCTTTTTTCTCAGTAAAGGGTAAACGTACCAAACTGAAATTTATGTTATATGTTAAGCTCTACGGCCCCTTGACGATGAAAAAAATGGTTGCTTCTAAGTCGATGAAATCAAAAGATACGCCCATATATGTCACATATTTTGGTACTCGCAAACTCACTCCCTGAAATCTCTAGAGTACTTTCCTCTGATGTGGAACCAAGAAGTTTGGCAAGAGGCAAGATTTCACTGTACAAGCAAAAGGGAATAAATCAGAAAATTGTTAATTTTTTGTTATATTATACGAAAAATTTTCTTTTTTCATTTTTATTCGACTTCGGACTTGAAATTAAGACATCCTCGAAAGTCTTCAAATCCCTGGGACGGATGTCTTGCCAGTAGCAATGTTCATAATAGGCAAAAATCATATAAATCCTACATCCTCGGAATAGATGAACTGTCTATGTAAATAACTAAGAGTGTCCGGAAACCTGACTGCGCGATTCTTACCCGCACCCGACCAATTTTTTTTTATTTTTTTATTTTTGGGACGATTAACAATCGCGTGTTGACCCAACCAACAGATAACAAAGATTTAGGAACAACACCAGAATTTTTTTGAGGGATGTAGGAAAACTAAACACAAATCTAAATGGCACATGGTGCTTTTGAATCGCTATACAGATTTTTTCATTTTTTATTCGACTTCAGATTTGAAATTAAAACATCCCCGAAAGATGTGACACGGAGTCGGGAAAACTCCCGAGTCCGTGTCAGATCTTGTCACAGCACCACCTACCTCTGTGATATAATATGAACACGAGCGACTACTGATTTTTGATGTATGAACTACTGGTCGTGTTTTATTCTCTGTTTTATAGAGACAATATCTGAACTGTTCGCCTATTTCTATTTGTATGGATTACCAGCTAACAGAAACGAATGTATGCATCAACGTTTACTGTCAAAGTCGGTTTGATCTCGCTCGCACCTGGAAACTCGCGAGTTATTTCTCGTGCCACTGCATTTCGAAAATTGCTCCTTTGGCGCGCTCCGCGGCGTGGGCGTTTCTCGCCTCCGCTAGCACACTCGCAGGGGGGCACTCGTGCTTTCGCCGTTGCTCTTTAATCTGCCTGAACGGGCGCGTGTGCACCTTCTCCCCCTTTCGTTGGCGGCACGCATCGCCCAGTGCACAGAGAGAGCATTCTTTGTGCGGATCTGTGTGATGCCGCTCTCGCTGCCTCCAGCGTACGTAGGAGGGGTATATCTGAGCTACCAATAGCGTCTCTGACAGCACCTGTAGCAGAACCCGGGCCGCCAGTAATCACTGCTAATGGCAAGGGGTGAAAGGAGGGAGGGGACGGGGAGGGAAGGCAACGACCAGACGAGACGTAGACTGGCTTGCCTTGATCGTGCACTACGCCACGTGTGTCTCGATTCACGTAGCATCTCTATTGTGACGTTGCAAAGCCAGTGAAAAGAGTAAGGGCATCATTATCGGTACCCTAACCCTTGATTTCATGAACTCTCGATGGCACATTAATTTCACAATACACAGCAGCAAAATAGCAATGATTTTTTCATAGTTTTAGTTTTTTTTGTTTGCCACTTTACGAAGGTGGTACTGATGATAACGACAAGAGCCTCCAGTAGCTTACGACCAACAGTTCTCAATACATTTACTTTACTTCACGTCTATGGTCACAAATTTTTACGTCATCAGACTACCGGTTTCGGTCTATAGCGATCATCTTCAGAACTCTTTTATGAAAACATATCCTGATATACTGGAGTCATAGTGGCATCGTCAAATGCTGAACATAAAATCAGCGACAGCATTGTCAAACATATGTAAATAACAGTATACACAAGAGTAATCTCGTCACCAGCAATACTTTTCAAAACAGATTTTTTTTTAATTTTTTTTTCTTTTTTTTATAAACCCGATCTGGAGATGGTCGTTATAGACCGAAACCGGTAGTCTGATGATATAAAAATTTGTGATCGTAGACATGAAGTAAAGGAAATTTATTCTATTTTCGGGGACACTGTTCAGTTTGAGACCATGTCGCAGCTTGTGAGTTCTCAGTATAGCACTTTTCCTAAGTAACGAATCGAAATGTGTCATAATGGACCAAGGATACAAATTAGTGAACATAAGGAAGATAATTACACAGTTACTAAATGGAGTTTAGTAAAAACATTGCTATTTTCATCGCATTTTGTTTCATTATACCACAAAATTACTCCACAAAATAAACATTTTGAGTTTAGTCCAGATTCTTTTACTACATGCAGCGAATCTTCCTCCGTTTACTGCAAAAAGTGACAAAATTAACATTACTTTTTTCTGATTTTACATCCATTGGAACTAATTTCTTCCTTTTGTTGCATGTATTGCTTTCTGTCAGAATTTGGCTTCTACTTCTCGGATTGGTATGTTGTGCATTCGTCTGTCCTAACAGTACTTGGCCGGCCGCTGTGACCGAGCGGTTATAGGCGCTTCAGTCCGGAACTGCGCTGCTGCTACGGTGCAGGTTCGAATCCTGCCTGGGGCATGGATGTGTGTGATGAGCTTAGGTTAATTAGGTTTAAGTAGTTCTAGGTCTAGGGGACTGATGACCTCAGATGTTAAGTCCATAGTGCTTAGAGCCATTTGAACCATTTTAACAGTGCTTGAGCAACATTCCTTCTAAATTAAAAAAATGGAAGCTTTCTATATAGCTGATAGAAGAGTTCTTAAGCAGCTAGAAATACCTCTTGGATCTTCTTAGCAGGCTTTAAGCAGATCTCAGTCAGTCAGCATCGTTCACAGAACGATGTTACAAGTACAATCCTTTTCTACCGAAGAACACTAAACGTCGATTTTAATATCATCTTCCTGCTTTCTGTAGACAAATACTACTTGTGTTCCATGGTAATTGGAAGCCAGGCATACAATTTTGCTGTCTTTCAACAAAGTATCGAATTCTGGGAGATGAAATCCTACAATGAAAGTCACCTGTTTTCATTTTCTTAGAAGGTGAAAGATCTGATGGAAAACGTTTCATATTTATCCTCATAATACCACAAATTAAAATTTTCTCTTCTCTTTGGCCTTCAGGCAGCGAAAGCTAAGTAAAATGTTATCAAAGTCATGTCTTCTGTTTGGCGCAGAACTTTTTTTAAAAACCTAAAGTATCCTAAAACACTATTTTCAAATTTCGTCTCCAAATCTTCATTTATCGCTTGATGAAAATTAAAGGCAACAATGTAGCTTTCCAGGGCTGCAATACGTCACGGTTTGTGACCGCATTATACAAACTTCACTGCATTGTATTGTTTCACAGTGTTTCTTCCTTTGAAGAAAATAAATAGGTTACCTACGTGTCCTTCAATTTATTTCGGTTTTAGTCTCAGGCTTATTGCTATTTTAGAGAGGGATTACACGGAAGCAGTCATTTATTGTTTGTTTTTCGCATTTCTCTATAGTTTCAGATAAAATGATTTCGAGATCCGTTGGTGCACATTCTATCAAAAGTCTTTCAAAAATTGTATCAAAATCTAAAGATTTTTCAAAAATATCGTCAAAACTTAAAGTTGCAGGGCTATTAGCATCATTCCCTCCTCACATAACATCATTATCACCTGGCAAATCTTTTAGAAAAGTTGCAACAATTCTGTCATCTGTTAGTATTTCCAGTGCCCGAAAAGTGGCAGTTCCCTGTGAAACAACATATACGATAATGAGAACCGTGCTAAGAGTAAAATAAGCCTGACCCTTATGCAGACAGATCGACAAACCTTGTAAAATAAAGGAAAAATAGCACCCAAGTCGATAAACCACGCTTGTGTTGCTGTACACAAAAAATGCTCGTACGGCCAGACTAGGCTTGCCATATCTCCCTGTTTAGAATACCATAAGATGGAACTTTTTGATGCTGAAGTAGTTGGTACACCATATTTTCTCGGAAGATTTCAACTTTTTTAGCAAGTCGTTTCTCCCTTTTACGTACTTATAAAACTCCATTAAGTCAGTTTGTAATTCAACTGGAACTGTAAGATTGATTTCACAGTCCCTGGCAACAGTCGATTTCTTTCATCAGTTCACTGGGCCAACATCGGCGAAAATACTCTTTCCATAGTAGTGTTGTGTGGGGGAACAGAAAAATAAAAGTACTTGCATAATTATAGCAGTTGGCATTTGCGTTCAGAATTTTGGGTTTCCTTAAGAAAGTAAATTCACCTTTCTTCCACCGAGTGTTTCGAGTCACGCTTGGTTTCCAAAAAGCTCTTCAGGTACATATATTCCTGAAAACAACTGTCACCTGAAATCTTCACACAATTTTTAATCAGATATATAATAGTGTTTCCAGCGAAAATCAAAACTGGGATTCCAGATAGCGTCATCCAATCAAATATTCATCAAATCAAATACTTGCTGTTTATTCAAAAAATAGCTCATTTCTCTAAGTAATCAAATGCTCTGGTATAGAAAGCCATTGTCTCTTCCTTCTTACTTCTCTAACTGAGGCTGCGTTTACATGTTGCGGTAACACATGATGTTACTTCACTACTTGAGCCAAGCTCGTAACAGTATTTTCAAAATCGGGACAAAATTGGATCTTGTCGGGATATCGGGACTAGAAGGTCCATAAAGGTGACGGTCCCGATATGTCGGGACGTATGGCAACACTAGGCCAGACAATAATGTAAACTATCACTTTGTTTTCAGCTTACTTCGTAAATAAAAGCTACAGATTTAACGAAAGAGCTGTACGAGAAAGCAAATAGAACCTAACCTGCGTCATATATACACTAGTAAACAGAATGGCTGCTAACAACTGTATGATAGTAAACAATGCAAACGTGCTGTCACCAAAGATTATACAAACGTAATCTTTGACTAGCTAACGCTATCTAGCACGCAGCAAATTGTTCCCAACACAACATAAATATGTGTGTAAACGCACCATTAGGTCAGGACTGGGAAGTAAGTGTGCAGTCAGAATAAACAAGAACTGAAAAAAGTGGTGCTTAGAACTACGAACAGGCAACAAAGAGTTAAAGTTATCGATATCAGAAGTTCACTTTGTTGTAATATTGTTGGTGTTCTAGGAGGTCGGAAAGTCAGAGTTTGAGGAGCATTATAGTGCGCTCACGTTGATCTCTTGCCCCTCATATTCACCAGATCTAAACACATCTGGGACAGTACGGGGCACCATATCCGCTCCCACAAACCACTTTCCGCAGACATTAGTGTACCACGTAAATCCAGAAACCTCCAAATCCATGCCACACAGTATCGATGCTATGTTATCTTCCTGTCGAGCCGGAAATACCGCGGTATTATACGATAATCAGGAAATTTTCAAACTTTTTCAGCTTTATAGTTTCGTATCGTTTCTTTTCTAGAGATACTGACATAGAGCTCACGATGAGTTGTAATACACAGATACATTTTGGAATGACAGGTAATTAACTCATTTAGGATATTTAGTTCGAGATATGACGTCTATTGTAAAGTGTTAAATCTATGAAGACAAAAACTATGGGTTCCGATCCTGTATGCACATTTGGCGAGGAATTGCAGTCCGTTATTACAGCAGCGGCAAATAACTTTCACCCTTCCTCTTTAGGGGCCGGCCGGTGTGGCCGAACGGTTCTAGGCGCTTCGGTCTGGAACCACGCGGCCGCTACGGTCGCAGGTTCGAATTCTGCCTCGGGCATGGATGTGTGTGGTGTCATTAGATTAGTTAGGTCTAAGTAGTTCTACCTTCTAGGGGACTGATGACCTCAGATGTTAAGTCCCTTAGTGCTCAGAGCCATTTGAATCATTTTTGAGCCTCTTTAGGGCAAGCGAAAAGATCTCTATTTTCAGGTGAGATACTGAAATATGAAGCTACTTGATAGATCGCTTATTTGCGTGCGATTGTCTTTCCACACGTGAAGAATCCAGTAGCTTACAACGCATGATTTGCTGTCTGTGTCGCGGGAAAACTAGATATTTTTATCAAAATGTATGTGACATAGAAAGTTATTTGTTAGACGTAGCGCTACTGCGGTCACTGTTTTCGAAAAGCGAGATTCCACATGGCTGACGCTGAATGCTTGGGACTCCCTGAGATTCTTCGTCTTCCACATCTGGCAACCGTTTCTGAGACTGCAACCCCAGAGTATTTACGAGCCACCCCTTCCGATTACTTTGCCGTCCCACAAGTCCTATTCATAAATTCCTCCCCTTTGATGCGTTCCTACGACTAAAAGAATTGAGAAGTCTTTTGGAACGTGAAAATGCTTAAAACACTATAAATTTCTCGCTGGAGCACAGTCGCTATCCTTCCGCGACTCGAAGGGGGGAAAAGCGGAACCGTAAAGTAAGTGTTCGCCAGTGCCAGGTGGTCCGCAGAAGAGGGGGCGGGGAAGGGAACGAAGAGGAAAAGGGAAAATCGCATTGAGGCGCAGATAAGCGCGAGAATGGCTGACAGAGAGAAAGCAGACTGAGGTCTGTTGAAAGAAAAAAAGAAAAAAAAAAGCTGTTCCACTCAGTCTGCGAGTCTCTGCGATAGTCGGTGAACAGTCACGTCAGCGAATGCTCACTCAGCAGAAGAAAGAAGAAGTCGCATGGCATTTACGACTGTAAAAAGCCACCAGTGTTTGCACTCGGTGGTACAACGTTGCTCATTACAACTGCAACACCATGGAGGTGGCATGTAACAAACGCGAAAATCGCATCAAGTGTACTACAAGTTTAGATATGTGAATGACAAACATTTCAGCACAGCCGCAGTATGTAAGCAGAAATCAGTCCACCTACATTCATTATGCAGTGTATCCCAGGAGAAATGTTCAATACTGAAGGATACGACAGGAGCGATAACTGGAAGTAAAACAGTCCAGTAAACACAAGCTCTGTAATGTATACCCTAAGTCTAAGAGGTATGAGCACTTGTTCATCGTCGCTACTGTGAATCACCTCTCTTCTCGTAAACAAATGCTCATAGCTCATAACGTACGTATTGTAAATCCCATGTTCACTGGACAATTTTTTTGTTTTGCTTTTGTTTAGGTCAATACTAACTCCTCCCAAAACATGAAACGCAAATAATTTGCAGTAGAAGAGATTTGTTTTCAAGAGTCAAAGATGAAGAAGTGCTCATAGCTTTTAAGGTATGCATTTTAGAGCTCATTTTTACTACGTTTTTTTGCTTCGACTGATCGTTCGTGTCATATACCTGAATATTGAACATTCCTTCTGAGATACCCCGCATGAGGAGTGATTTGTTGCATTTCCATTAGTTGCAGACACGACTTGAGCGAAAATGAATTGTAGCCCGGATCCTTTGTAGCGCTGGGGTCTATTTGGGTTGATGCATTGTGAGATATGTTAATTAGTATTTCAAGGACGGGTTACG
This sequence comes from Schistocerca gregaria, assembly GCF_023897955.1. Classification (NCBI taxonomy): domain Eukaryota; kingdom Metazoa; phylum Arthropoda; class Insecta; order Orthoptera; family Acrididae; genus Schistocerca; species Schistocerca gregaria. The sequence goes on from NC_064926.1 coordinate 469,166,255, forward strand.
ATAGCTGTTTGGTCGGTTTCACTGTGATACTCTTTATGTTGTATAAGCTTAAAAGGAAAATGAGTTATGAAAAGGATTTCAAATACCGCTACCTGTCACAGAATTTGTTGAGAACTAAATTATTTATTTAGCGACATGTTTCGAGGGGATACATGTTAGGCTATAAATGGCATTACAAAAAATTGGACACGTGTTTTATGGTTATTAAAGCTTCTTTATACGGGGAGACAGTTATTGAACTCTAGGAAATAAAATCGTAATAATTTCTGAACGGTTTCCATTAGGACGTTCAAACTGCACGGTTGACCGTGGGGCATGATGGGAATTAGTACACGCATGCATTATTTGGTTTAGCGATGAAGACCACTGGCGTTTGGATGGGATCGTCAATAAGCAAAACTGGCCCATCTGTGGGACTGACAATCCGCATTTCGCGATCGAGGCGAAGCGTCTCTTCACCTTGAGCGGGCTACTGTGAAGTGTGCAATGACCAGTCACGGAATAATAGGTGCGATATTCCTTGACGATACGGTGACTACCGAGCGGAACGTGGAGGTTTTGGTAGAGGATTTCATCGACATTTCCAAAGTGACCCTGAAGTGATACTGAAAATGTATGCTTGACCGTGATTTGAGAAATCCCTTATACCTGGAAGTAGCCCGAAACGACTGGTTACTTCCAAGTTTTGGCCGGCACAGACGGATTTCGAAAGATGTACAATCAATCGTCGCTTTCGACATTACGAGTACAAGTTGTGGGATGGTATTTTTCGTAAAAACATGAAAAACAGAGTTAAACGGCACCAGCTGCATCGAATAAATGCTATGCATCCGCACACGCAAGGTCTTTTGAGGTTTTCCATGGAAAAACAATCCTCGTTAACATTTTCTAAAACTTATCTTTCAGCCGATAATTTGGATGCAAACCATGCATAACGCGGCATTTCCTTAAATATTGCGCTGATCATTGGTCATGCAGTATCGAGTATATTTTAACAGCGTCTTCACAAGAAGGAATTTCTCGTTCTCTTTCGATTAAATGCGAAAAATTTTGAAGACCGGAGAAGCATACATTTTCAGTACCACTTTATGCGTTTGGTCGTTTACTAGTCGTTAGTTATGAGTATTATATTATTTGTGATAATAAAAATTTGTAGACTGCCAAATAACACGGTAATATAAATAGTGAGGAAAATGAACTTGTAAGAAATAAAATTAAAACAAACTGGCGTTCTGGACTCGATCCAGCAACCCAGCGATTACGGGGCTTGAACGCTAACCACTTTCTTTTCTTTTAAATCTCATTCTATGTTCTATATCGTTTGTTGACTTTGTTCATGGCGGACGCCTGATGACACTCATTCAGGTTGTTCGTTGATCCGTTCACTCAGTTTTTTATTACAGAGGTCAACCGAGTCTCTGACCGAACACGCTGAGCTACCGTGCCGGCACCACTCGGCTGCCGGCGATTCATGGTAAAAATAGCCACGTACAGGTATGTATTTGACGACAGAAATTATCTTGCAATTTTCTCACTAACGCTTGAGAAGTAAGCGCTACTACTTACACGTTTTATTGTCCTAATGGAGTAGTACGAGTGTACGAAGTTTACAGTAAATCCGCGTTGCAAACGTCATGGCCTCCCCTTGTCAGTGAGATGCTGATAATGGCGTCTTTTTCGCCGTCAAGTCATTCTCGGTTAATATCAACTCACGACGTCTTCTGTCAAAGATAATTACGCTCACGACGGTTAAGGCGTACATAACACAAACATCCTCATAGTGGAGCTAATAGCGCCACTGTTATGCGACTGCCACGAATTTTGAATAGAGATCATCTTTTAGATGTAGAAACACGCCTACCCACTTTCGTTTATGTCGCACAACTCCTTCTTTCTGTTGGGATTTTTTTTCCGTCTGCGCATGTCGTTCTAAATCTACATCTACATCTACATGGATACTCTGCAAATCACATTTAAGTACCTAGCAGAGGGTTCATCGAACCACCTTTACAATTCTCTATTATTCCAATCTCGTATAGCGCGGAAAGAATGAACACCTGTATCTTTCCTTAAGAGCTCTGATTTCCCTTATTTTATCATGGTGATCGTTCCGCCCTAAGTAGGTCGGTGTCAACAAAATATTTTCGCATTCGGAGGAGAAAGTTGGTGACTGGAATTTCGTGAGAAGATTCCGTCGCAACGAAAAACGCCTTTCTTTTAATGATTTCCAGCCCAAATCCTGTATCATTCCTGCGACTCTCTCTCCCATATTTCAGGATAATACAAAACGTGCTGTCTTTCTTTGAGCTTTTTCAATGTACTCCGTCACTCCTACCTGGTAAGGATCCCACACCGCGCAGTAGTATTCTAAAAGAGGACGGACAAGCTTAGTGTAGGCAGTCTCCTTAGTAGGTCTATTACATTTTCTAAGTGTCCTGCCAATAAAACGCAGCCTTTGGTTAGCCTTCTCCACAACATTTTCTGTGTGTTCTTTCCAATTTAAGTTGTTCGTAATTGTAATACCTAGGTATTTAGTTGAATTTACGGCTTTTAGATTAGACTGATTTATCGTGTAACCGAAGTTTAACGAGTTCCATTTAGCACTCATGTGGATGAACTCACACTTTTCGTTATTTAGGGTCAACTGCCACCTTTCGCACCATTCAGATATTTTTTCTAAAGAGTTTGCAGTTTGTTTTGATCTTCTGATGACTTTATTAGTCGATAAGCTACAGCGGCATCTGCAAACAACCACAGACGGCTGCTCAGATCGTCTTCCAAATCGTTTATATACACTCCTGGAAATGGAAAAAAGAACACATTGACACCGGTGTGTCAGACCCACCATACTTGCTCCGGACACTGCGAGAGGGCTGTACAAGCAATGATCACACGCACGGCACAGCGGACACACCAGGAACCGCGGTGTCGGCCGTCGAATGGCGCTAGCTGCGCACCATTTGTACACCGCCGCCGTCAGTTCAAAAATGGTTCAAATGGCTCTGAGCACTATGGGACTCAACTGCTATGGTCATTAGTCCCCTAGAACTTAGAACTACTTAAACCTAACTAACCTAAGGACATCACACACATCCATGCCCGAGGCAGGATTCGAACCTGCGACCGTAGCAGTCTCACGGTTCCGGACTGCGCGCCTAGAACCGCGAGACCACCGCGGCCGGCGCCGCCGTCAGTGTCAGCCAGTTTGCCATGGCATACGGAGCTCCATCGCAGTCTTTAACACTGGTAGCATGCCGCGACAGCGTGGACGTGAACCGTATGTGCAGTTGACGGACTTTGAGCGATGGCGTATAGTGGGCATGCGGGAGGCCGGGTGGACGTACCGCCGAATTGATCAACACGTGGGGCGTGAGGTCTCCACAGTACATCGATGTTGTCGCCAGTGGTCGGCGGAAGGTTCACGTGCCTGTCGACCTGGGACCGGACCGCAGCGACGCACGGATGCACGCCAAGACCGTAGGATCCTACGCAGTGCCGTAGGGGACCGCACCGCCATTTCCCAGCAAATTAGGGACACTGTTGCTCCTGGGGTATCGGCGAGGACCATTCGCAACCGTCTCCATGAAGCTGGGCTACGGTCCCGCACACCGTTAGGCCGTCTTCCGCTCACGCCCCAACATCGTGCAGCCCGCCTCCAGTGGTGTCGCGACAGGCGTGAATGGAGGGACGAATGGACGTGTCGTCTTCAGCGATGAGAGTCGCTTCTGCCTTGGTGCCAATGATGGTCGTATGCGTGTTTGGCGCCGTGCAGGTGAGCGCCACAATCAGGACTGCATAAGACCGAGGCACACAGGGCCAACACCCGGCATCATGGTGTGGGGAGCGATCTCCTACACTGGCCGTACACCTCTGGTGATCGCCGAGGGGACACTGAATAGTGCACGGTACATCCAAACCGTCATCGAACCCATCGTTCTACCATTCCTAGATCGGCAAGGGAACTTGCTGTTCCAACAGGACAATGCACGTCCGCATGTATCCCGTGCCACCCAACGTGCTCTAGAAGGTGTAAGTCAACTACCCTGGCCAGCAAGATCTCCGGATCTGTCCCCCATTGAGCATGTTTGGGACTGGATGAAGCGTCGTCTCACGCGGTCTGCACGTCCAGCACGAACGCTGGTCCAACTGAGACGCCAGGTGGAAATGGCATGGCAAGCCGTTCCACAGGACTACATCCAGCATCTCTACGATCGTCTGCATGGGAGAATAACAGCCTGCATTGCTGCGAAAGGTGGATATACACTGTACTAGTGCCGACATTGTGCATGCTCTGTTGCCTGTGTCTATGTGCCTGTGGTTCTGTCAGTGTGATGATGTGATGTATCTGACCCCAGGAATGTGTCAATAAAGTTGCCCCTTCCTGGGACAGTGAATTCACGGTGTTCTTATTTCAATTTCCAGGAGTGTAGATAAGGAACAGCAAAGGGCCTATGACACTAACTTGGGGAACGCCTGAAATCACTTCTGTTTTACTCGATGACTTTCTGTCAATTACTACGAACTGTGACCTCTCTGACAGGAAATCACAAAGCCAGTCAAATAACTGAGACGATATTCCATAAGCACACAATTTTATTACGAGCCACTTGTGTAGTACAGTGTCAAAAGCGTTCCGGAAATCCAGGAATACGGAATCGATCTGAAATCCCTTGCCAGTAGCACTCAGAACTTAGTATACTCAGTGTCACGCAGGATCTAAAAGATCTCACGCGACTAGCGCTTGAGAGGAGATGCACTCAACTCGCTCGGCCGTGTGGGATCGTTCAACCAGGTCAGGTGCCGTGACTCAGGAAAGGTCTTGTCTACAGCATGACAGGAATGCCCACGGACAGTGCAACTATATCTGGGGCACCAGGCAGTGTCGGTACAGTACCACCTGATGCAGAGAGCCACGTAGTAAGCGCCCTTAGAGCCAGCAGACAGCCGACCTAGACGGAGGGCGGCGGCACCAGACGCCTGCCAGACGAGACAGACGGTGTTTAATTTTCGCTGCGCCCTCCACTCTCCGCCTTCCCCTCCAGCAGCCCCCTTCAAGGAGCTGGCTTGCGCCGCGCTTGAGATATTACCGCGTTTTATTAACGTTTAAGTGCGCGGCAGGGGATAGGGAGGGGCGTTCCGTATCGGCGGGGGGCCAATCCCGCCCCTCATAATGAAACCTAAATCACGCCAGCCTCACCCTGTCCTCGGCTCTTCCGTCTACGGCTCCGCCGGCCGTTTCGCTAAATTTATTCCCATCCCGTACGATACTCGCGGCATTCCTGTGGCTCATCCCGTCTGGAGTGCATACCGTCAATTTTATAGATGAGCTGTACCTAAAACCAGGTTACAACAGGTGATTCTGTCTCTCTGGACTTTGCCTACATGGCCTCTAACAACTATTTGCAACCCCCAAGAGTTAAGGATTTACCTTTACCAAAATCATCATCATGAAGTGTAATCGAAAGTTCGAGTATGGCTTTATAAGAGAATGACGACAATGAACATTTGTGTAGGACCGGCACTCGAACGCTGTTTTCCCGATTATCGCGAGCAGTCGCCTAACCCTATGGCTATGCGAGCACGATTCACGGCCAGCCCAAAATTTCCGTATGTCTTCAACCATATGTATACAAACTGTATTCGTACTTGAACTAAAAACCCTTGAGTTCCAGGACAGCATTAGTGGCTGCCGCATCGCGGTCGTGAAGTGGGGGCGAGGCAGTTCCAGACAAGTTATATAGTCTGACGATGATTTATGGATTTTGTAGTTTTAGCTTGACGGTGTCCACTATGGACAAACGGTACTTACTGTTATTCTGAAGAAGGTTGGGTTAGCCCGACTGAAACGTAGGTAAATTCTAGGTAAACGGTGCAACTGAGGCAGTTAATTCTAAAATTAAAATTAATTGTTCAGAAAACATGAAATATGTTTCAATATCGATCGGTAATCTATTATTATGCTACGATTTCACATTTTTTGACACTGGCAGTCACTTCTCGCGAAATATTTGAATTTTCCCTGAAATCGCTAGTTAAGTTTTTCTTAATTACCCAGATTACTTTCAAGCAACTATTTTTTTTTTTTTTTTTTTTTTTTAGAGTTGGACCCCATACTGATCGGTTTGATACCCCATTCGCCCATTTACCACTGTTAATTTGGAAACGAAAATTACGACAAAAATCCATGGTGTAATCTCTAAAATGTCTAATTTTCTCTCTTCTGAAAGATTCAACGAATAAGTAAAACAGAAAAAGTCGTCTCTCTCTTCTAAAACTTGCATCACAAATCGGACAGAGGCACAGAACACAGTGAATGCTAAGACAACCACTGAGGAAACTACTTTGGTTGGCTGATCACTAACAGAGAACCTGTCTGTGTCAAGCATCTTTTTCGTTTGTTTTGTATCATAAAATTTTAATAGCTATACCACATTCGTATCTTAGACTACTTAAATAGTGGAAAGATCAGCTGGTAAACTCCTTCCCTCTTATCTGAGCAAAAAATAGGAATACTTAAAATGTGGGAGACTGAAATCTACGAGTCACGGGCCCCGCAAATCGGAGGATTCTTTCGGTGTTGCTGGAAGCAATGCACCGCCCGACTCTGTGTGTTCTGCAGCCATGCCAGAAGGTCCTTGCTCAGCCTGAGCCACTGGGAGGAAGTAGTTGACTTCTCCAGATGCAGTTCATTGTTCGTCAGACGCACTTCTTGCCAGTGACATGGTATTCTGTACCTCAACAGCGAGGAAACGGTGTGGACACAGTCAGGACAATATGGCAATATTTTAAGGCGTTATGAACATGAATGTGGCATGCTGGTAGTCCTACCTGTGTACGGCTGCGAGTAGTCTCTGTCAGGACTGGTATATAGCTTTCCACTCGCCTCTTCGCCGGGTTCCAGGTACGCCTTGGAGTCCCGGGGGTCGCAGTACGCCTCGACTACCTCCACCTGAAACAGGAAAATGGCGGATCGTAAGAATTTAATGCGTTTTTCATACTTTATTCTCTGTCTCCTTACTCTGTTCACTTGAATCCTTACATGTTACTGTACCTTCATCTTATGAATTCTGATGCAAACGTCAATGTTAAAGATTTACTACTGTATTTCATTCAGAATGCAGAATTTCTCCATTTTGCAGGCGATATTGTTGTATTTATGCCCCATTCCCGCCCATGTTTTATCACATTTTATAATATAGTGCACAAAGGTTCGCGCTGCTGCGAGTCAGCAGACAGACTGCTCCACCTTACAAACAACAGCATCCAGTATCCTGGGTAAACTCCTCATGTAGGCAAAATTTATTCAAGCACGCACAAAAAGTAGTGTGTAAAACTAAAACAGTACGTCACCTTGTTGAGTCACACAAATTATGCACACATCAGGTAGAACGTTATGGCCACAGACCTACTATCGATATAACCACATCCAGACGATAGCAGCGTCATTTGGCGAGGAATGACCGCTTGTCAGACGCATGCACGGTGCATTTACTAGGTCTACAACTTCGCTTCCGCCGTTTTTGCTGGAAGTTCGGGGCTTTATTGTGAAAAACTTACAAAAAAATTATGGTTCATAGTACTGCCCATCGGTGGCCACTACATTCTCCGATCTTTCGGATAGCCTACAAATCCCGTGGCGGAGAATTGGAAGTCTCTTGTGGGGATCCATGAATTGATTCAATTTTCCACTTGTTCATGTGATCGGAAGTGCTGGTCAGCCAGACTGTATGACACAAATCGAAAAAGCTGGTAGTCAGAGAAAGCAAGGTATGGAGAAGACGGCGTGAGAGATGTATATTTTGACGGGTTTTGCGACATGGGATCGAACACTGACTTGCTGCAAAATTACTTTTACGTGTCTATAGCTGTACTGTGGCCGTTGGTGCTTCAGTGCTGGGCTCGAACGCATCAATTGCTTCCGATAATGATTTCCTGTGACTGTCTTCGTCTGTTTCAGTGGCTACGAAAACGTTCTGTCTTCCACCGCCATGCCGGCCTTCGACATCAAAATCACTGTTCTTAAGGCGTTGGAAACATTCTCTGCACGTTCTTCCACTAATACACTCCTGGAAATTGAAATAAGAACACTGTGAATTCATTGTCCCAGGAAGGGGAAACTTTATTGACACATTCCTGGGGTCAGATACATCACATGATCACCCTGACAGAACCACAGGCACATAGACACAGGCAACAGAGCATGCAAAATGTCGGCACTAGTACAGTGTATATCCACCTTTCGCAGCAATGCAGGCTGCTATTCTCCCATGCAGACGATCGTAGAGATGCTGGATGTAGTCCTGTGGAACGGCTTGCCATGCCATTTCCACCTGGCGCCTCAGTTGGACCAGCGTTCGCGCTGGACGTGCAGACCGCGTGAGACGACGCTTCATCCAGTCCCAAACATGCTCAATGGGGGAAAGATCCGGACATCTTGCTGGCCAGGGTAGTTGACTTACACCTTCTAGAGCACGTTGGGTGGCACGGGATACAGGAGGACGTGCATTGTCTTGTTGGAACACAAGTTCCCTTGCCGGTCTAGGAATGGTAGAACGATGGGTTCGATGACGGTTTGGATGTACCGTGCACTATTCAGTGTCCCCTTGACGATCACCAGAGGTGTACGGCCAGTGTAGGAGATCGCTCCCCACACCATGATGCCGGGTGTTGGCCCTGTGTGCCTCGGTCGTATGCAGTCCTGATTGTGGCGCTCACCTGCACGGCGCCAAACACGCATACGACCATCATTGGCACCAAGGCAGAAGCGACTCTCATCGCTGAAGACGACACGTCTCCATTCGTCCCTCCATTCACGCCTGTCGCGACACCACTGGAGGCGGGCTGCACGATGTTGGGGCGTGAGCGGAAGACGGCCTAATGGTGTGCGGGACCGTAGCCCAGCTTCATGGAGACGGTTGCGAATGGTCCTCGCCGATACCTCAGGAGCAACAGTGTCCCTAATTTGTTGGGAAGTGGCGGTGCGGTCCCCTACGGCACTGCGTAGGATCCTACGGTCTTGGGATGCATCCGTGCGTCGCTGCCGTCCGGTCCCAGGTCGACGGGCACGTGCACCTTCCGCCGACCACTGGCGACAACATCGATGTACTGTGGAGACCTCACGCCCCACGTGTTGAGCAATTCGGCGGTACGTCCACCCGGCCTCCCGCATGCCCACTATACGCCCTCGCTCAAAGTCCGTCAACTGCACATACGGTTCACTTCCACGCTGTCGCGGCATGCTACCAGTGTTAAAGACTGCAATGGAGCTCCGTATGCCACGGCAAACTGGCTGACACTGACGGCGGCGGTGCACATATGCTGCGCAGCTAGCGCCATTCGACGGCCAACACCGCGGTTCCTGGTGTGTCCGCTGTGCCGTGCGTGTGATCATTGCTTGTACAGCCCTCTCGCAGTGTCCGGAGCAAGTATGGTGGGTCTGACACACCGGTGTCAATGTGTTCTTTTTTCCATTTCCAGGAGTGTAGTTCCCTCACCATTGGTCTTACCCAGAATTTTAAGAGCTACAGCCGCAGATTTATTCATGTTAAAGCAGAAAATTAAAACATCCCGCAAATGTCGAGAAATGGGTACGTAAGTTGAGGTACTTAATCGAGAATAACCTTATGATGCAATCACAAATCGACTAATATTTTTATGGCATGATGTTCGCAGATGCCTAAGCTTATTATATTGCACGTATGACCATCACCTGAAATCCATTTGCCTGCTACTGCTGTGTATTGCAAGACGGCGGAAGCAAAGTTGTAGACCTAATAATATCAGCGAGCGTGTTGGCCAGATGCAGAGTGAATAAGACACGTGATCTATCTGAGTCTGACCGATGTGCAAATTGAGATGGCCCAGAGGCTCGGCACGAGTATTTTGTAGCTAACATCAGACTTTAATGCTGGGCAGAGTACAAGTGTGTCTGAACACACAGTGCACCGAACAGCTCCAACAATAGGCCTGTGCAGCCAACGACCCATGCACGTGCCCACTGGGACAGGACTTTAGCGCAGTGGCAGAGCCATGCCGAAGGGAGGGCGCGAGTCCCTCGTCTTACACGGAAACAGCTCCTTGAAACCAGTACTACGGGACGGAGACAAGTTGACGGCGGCCCCATTATGCTCTGGGGAACAGTCACGTGGGCATCCACGGGTTCAGTGGAGCTTTTGCAAGGCAACTCGACGGTCATGGAGTATCGTACACTGGTTGCAGACCACGTACACCCCTTCATGAAGATCATATTTCCCCGACGGCAGTGGCATTTTTCAACAAGATAATGCGCCATGTCACAAATCCAGTAGTGGGTCGAGGAACAAAGTGGCAAGTTCCAATTGATGTGCTGGTCCTAACTCGCCATATCTGAATCAATCGAACACATCTGGAATGTGACTGAAAGGCCGTCAACGCTCATCGCTCTGTGTGCTATGTGGTGCCAACTCTCTCCCATGACCTGCTACGCTTCCGAGCCGCGACACGTCACCGCTGTTATCAGTGCCAAAGGTGGACATACTGGCTATCAGGAAGGTGATCATAATGTTCTAGCTGACCAGTGTGTATGCCCATACTTGATAATGGGTTCCAAACTGGACAGACTAACGTAACTGCCATTAATATGGTCGATTATGAATTCCTTGGCGTAGTCATGACAGTACACAATCCTCATCGTTGAATATTCCTAAGAAAGAAATTAAGATGGAGGAGTGACAGAACTGTTACTGTTCTCATGCACGTAAATGATCTGTCAGGTGGTGTGGGATGTCGTATCAAATTATTTGTACAGGAAACTGTGCTTTACAGGAAAGCGTCACTGGCGGATAATCCTGTATCCAAAATTACGTAAACAATTATTTCTCATATACAGCGAGTGGATTAATATAAGGTTATTCACGTGAACAGGAAGAGCATTTTCTCTATCGCCTGGCTATAGCGATAAGCTTGTGGGCTTTGTTATATCGATTAAATACCTAGGGATACGGCTACGAAGCCATAGGAAGTGGAACTAACTCGCACGAATAGCTGTAGGAAAACCGAACGGTAGCCACCGACTTTTTGGTTACTAGCTCGAAAGTAAGGCTTATTATTATAGGGAAGCATCCATAATATTTTCGTACAAGCTTTTTCAAAATAGTGTTCCACTCTTTGGGAAATTTATCAATTGAGCAAGAGGACGTCTGAATTCTAGAGGGCTGTAGCTGAGTCATTTACTCCTGAAGAAGGTAATCCGGAAATACGTCTTTTATTACAGAGCTATTATTTAATACAGGCCATAAAAAAACTTTGAAGGAAGAAATATTAGAGTGTAGTGCTCCGTTGCCGAGAAGGTTATTAGAGGCGGAGCAGGACTCGAATAGGACAAGGATCAGAAGGGAAATAGCACGCGTCCTTCAAAAACAAATATCTCAGCATTTGTTGTAATAGATTTAAAAGAACCTAATATATGGCTTGGGAAGGGTGAAGGAATGGACTCCGTACCAACGACTTAACCGCTATGCAGTTTTGCTCATTAAAGCATTAAACGCACTTGTATACTTTGAACCAAGTATTTCGAATAAGATCCATTATCTTTCTCTTCTGCCCATATCTAGGTCAGATTATAACAGAAAACCGTTCATCTACGATTATTCAGTTTTTGTTTTTATTCAATGAGCGGGATTGCTGTTGTGACAATCCTCAGCTAGTCTTATGGAATGCGCGCTTTCGTGTGTGTGTGTGTGTGTGTGTGTGTGTGTGTGTGTGTGTGTGTGTGTGAGTGTGAGTGTGAGTGTGAGTGTGAGTGTGTGTGTGCGCAAATGGTTCAAACGGCTCTGAGCACTATGCGACTTAACATCTCAGGTCATAAGTCCCCTAGAAATTAGAACTACTTAAACCTAACTAACCTAAGGACATCACACACATCCATGCCCGAGGCAGGATTCAAACCTGCGACCGTAGCGGTCGCGCGGTTCCAGACTGAAGCGCCTAGAACCGCTCGGCCACCAGCGGCCGGCTGTGTATGTGTGCAGCCCGTAAATTCTGTATACAGGAAAAAATTGCAAATTGCATATTTGAACAACCATCAGCTTCGTATTAGAATGGCGCCAATGAAAATTTATGCCAGAACGGAACTCGAACCCTGATTTCCCGCTTATCGTGAACGGTTGCCTTCCAGGTAGGCTATCCGAGCACGACTCACGGCCCTACCCAAACTTCCACATGTCGTCAATCGTATGTCTACAATCTCTACTCTTACATCCTTTACGCATACTCCCGTAAAGGGGAGATATTTCACTTGAATGTCGCTTGCCCGGTATCGGCAGATAAATACGATATTGCAGTGCCTGTGTGATTACGAATACATGAATCCGTGTCCGAAGGAACATTGCAATGCAATTCGGAATAACACAGGCATTGCAGTATCGTAAATTTTGGAAGCTTTCTTCTGTGTGCATCCTATTTTAACTGTGTGCATGTTATATCTTGAGGCGGAGACGGAATACAGCACGTCATTTCGCTAGTTGAGTGTGGAAAACAGCTTCAGAACCATATACAGCTTGGTCAGAGCAGCTGTCGTTTATTTGGCACGCAGATGAACATGAGGGTCTGGCCCACCACCCTGTCTCGCAGGCCAGAATTTTGTGCATTACGCTACATCTACTTATCTTTCTCGTATTCAGTGAGAGCATCCGAGCCAATGTTACTTAGAAATTGAAAACCTAATCACTTAATTCGCAGAACGACGATAAAAATTTACAAATGAAAACATAAAGGAAACAAGAAAACACGAAAGACTAACAAATAATAGCGAAAGACGAGGGGACTATAAGAAAGTGTAGAAGCACTTAAGCATAATTTTTATTTGGCATATTGAATTGAAGCACTCTTTAACCGTGTGTAGTTTGAATAGAATACATCTGCAGCACATTACATCATTTAAATAGTTAGTGCTATTAGCAAGAAGCGACATGAAATAATAGGCATGCTTAAAATCAGTGTTTGTGTAGGTGAATGGAAAAGTTAAATTTGTTGGAAGTGTTCTTTGTAAAGCAAGTGGCCGACAAGACGTTAGTGTGATCAGTTCTAGAGTTTTGTTCCAGCGCCGGCCGCGGTGGTCTAGCTGTTCTAGGCGCTCAGTCCGAAGCCGCGAGACTGCTACATCGCAGGTTCGAATCTCGGGCATGGATGTGTGTGATGTCCTTAGGTTAGTTAGGTTTAAGTAGTTCTAAGTTCTAGAGAACTGATGACCATGGATGTTAAATCCCATAGTGCTCAGAGCCATTTGAGCCATTTGTTCCAGCGTTTGGTATCCTTATCGAGTACGCATGACACGAGACGTCGAATGAGTTCAGAGATGAGCTGCTGGGTTCGTTAGTGGTCGCTATGGTCCATAATGAAGAGCAACAGAAATGCTTTTCCTACCATCAGATTTCCTCTTGTAGAACAAATTTACAATTGTATAAACTGCATCACTAAATTTTTATCTTACACCCGTCGATATATCGGAAAAGACAGTTCGTAGTAAGGTCATCTGAATCCGAGAGTTTGTCATTTTCACGCCGACAGTGCTACACTACAACAGCAACATCGTACGGCTAACTTCCATACTACGTCACAGATTTACTCTCCTGCGCACTTAAGTAACACAGACCGAGTTGACGACCAGCAGGAAGCGACCGCAGCGCCGCCGTTAAAGACTCGTTATAGTCATGGAGCTACTGCGTGAAGAAAGGAAGCCTTTATGCACTGACGTAATAGCGGCGCCTTGATTTGTAAGGTATGCAACCCTCAACACTGAAGTCGTACCTGCTCCGTCTCTGGTCTCTAATACACTAGCGACTTCTACGTTACGCTTCTTGAAGGAAGAACGGCTGGTATATCTGATTATGCCTTCCGTTTGAAGGAAGCAACTTATTTGGCAGCAGTGAAGGCAGAAAACACTGAGTCGGCAGGCAGAAGCGGCACTAAAAGGAAACAAGCGGACGGGACACGTCCGCGCAGTTACGTCATCGGACAGCTGTAATTGAATAGGCGAGGGCAGCAGGAATCTAATTACCCTCTCCAGCCTCCTCCCCTCCCCCCATCCACCCCTTCCCCTTCCCCTCCCTCCAGCGACACAAGCGGCGCGCAGTCGCTGGCGGGTTTTCCGCTCTGCTCTCAGAGCGGACTTTGCAGAGCCGGTATCTGATTAGCTGCCGCGAGCTCGCAAGGTCTTCCTTTGATTCGATTTTTGAGCCAAACAAATGCGCGCTGCCGCTCCCTGCCGCCACTCGAACTGGGGCGGAAACAAAAAGCAAACAGACCCGGGGAGCAGGAGGCGGCTAATTGGCGTCGCAGCTCTGCCGGCTGCTACAATCACAGCCCCCGCCCTCAGAGCTGTCCAGCGTGGCGCCCTCTAGAAGTGCTTCAGTTTCTCCCGAAACGCGCATCCATCACTTCATTTCCCCCGTGAAAATAAATACGCTATGGATTTCGTTAAACATTCGAGACGCTACGGGTCCCGTATTATAGACTGCAGCTCGAAAGTGGTAGCCGTTTCCAATCTAGGGTCATTAATCACTCGAATAGAAACGTAACTATAAAGAATTTTTTTTGGGTGTAATTACGGCTTATTTGATGAATTAACCTCCTATGCGGTGTGAAGCTGAACTCTAACGACAAAATTTCGGAGGTTTTTCACGGATTCTTTCCGAGTACCCAAGCTTTGATTTGCAGTATTTCATATAACTCAATCGCCGGAGCTGTGGCCGAGCTGTTCTAGGCGTTTCAATCCGGAATCGCGCTGCTGCTACGGTCGCAGGTTCGAATCCTGCCTCGGGCATGGATATGTGTGATTAGATTAGATTGGTACTTGTTCCATACATCATGAATACGACAATTCGTAATGATGTGGAACGTGTCAGGTTAATAAAAGGTGTCTATACAAGATATTACAGTACATAAAATAATAAATGACACTGAATTCTTTTTTTGGAGGGGGGGGGGTTAGGAAATTACTCACTTACTATATCCAAAAATTCATTTAATGAATAGAAGGAGTTGCCATTAAGAAATTCTTTTAATTTCCTTTTAAATGCTATATAGGTGTCTGTCAGACTTTCGATGCTATTAGGTAAGTGACCAAAGACTTTTGTGGTAGCATAATTTACCCCCCTCTGAGCCAAAGTTAGATTTAACCTTGAGTAGTGACGATCATACTTTCACCTAGTGTTGTAGCCACGTACACTGATATTACTTTTGAATTCGTTCGGATTGTTAATAACAAATTTTATAAGTGGATATATATATTGTGAGGCTACAGTAAAGATTTCTAGCTCTTTAAATAAGTGTCTGCTGGATGATGTTGGATGAGCTCCAGCAATCATTCTGATTACACGCTTTTGTGCAATGAGCACTCTTTTACTCAATTATGAGTTATCCCAGAATATGATGCCATACGAAAGCAGAGAATGAAAATAGGCGTGATAAGCTAATTTACTCAGATGTATGTCGCCAAAATTTGCAATGACCCTAATAGCGTAAGTAGCTGAACTCAAACGTTTCAGAAGATCCTGAGTGTGTTTTTTCCAGTTCAACCCCTCATCAATGCATACACCTAGAAATTTTGAATATTCTACCTTAGCTACCGATTTCTGATTGAAGTCTATATTTATTATTGGTGTCATTCCATTTACCGTGTGGAACTGTATATACGGTGTTTTGTTAAAGTTTAATGTCCTTAGGTTAGTTAGATTTACGTAGTTCTGAGTCTAGGGAACTGATGACCTCAGATGTTAAGTCCCATACTGCTTAGAGCCATTTGAACCATTTGAATATAACTCAATCACTAAATGCAGAAACACGTTCAAAATTCGTCCACCTGAGAAGCCGTATCGTTTACTAGAGATACCGGAATTTGTCCACAGTCAGTAAGGTGCCTCCAGCAACAGGTATAGTTCACTGCT
The DNA here is from genome assembly GCF_023897955.1 of Schistocerca gregaria. NCBI lineage: Eukaryota > Metazoa > Arthropoda > Insecta > Orthoptera > Acrididae > Schistocerca > Schistocerca gregaria. The sequence goes on from NC_064926.1 coordinate 469,182,178, forward strand.
TATTACAGAAAGGAAACATGCCCTGGACGTGTTACCTGTCTGCTGCAGGCAATACTGCGATTTCGGCATCGTTAGGAGAAAACTGAGAAACAAGGAACGATATTACACTGTTAGTAAGGTGGTAGGCGTCATATTTGATCCTTCACAGCAAAAGGCAAATTTAGGGTTGTTCTCTTGTAAACAGAAGACATTACAGAATACAATAATTGGTGACCAAGATTCTACAAAAAGGACTTGCTTCAGTAATGATCCTGAAAGGAGCAAAAGTTTGTTTTACCATATCAGTTATGAATTTCCTTTCAGTAAAGGCACACTACGGATAGTTCAATGTAAGTGAAATATCAGCGGCCTGCGAGCTGATCGCTTCTATTTAAAAAAATACTTGGATGACTCTACAGCTTCCCAAGGAACCTGCCTACAAAGCCAGACTAACCATGAACATATTAAAAATGGGCGATATTAAATAAACTTTCATTTACATTGCGGAACAAAGATGCAATTTTGGAACGAGATTTTGACATTTCCGACAGCAAAAAGAGATACAGCATAGAGAGGTGAAACTGAAGAGAATATTTTAGTCCACGAACTTATTTTGATGCAATAATGTTTGAAATATATTTAGTTTCAGGAAAATATAAACTTGCATCCTAAAAATAAAAGTCCTTAAATTTACATTTGTTTGCTGTAAAAACAGATATTTCCACTAAAGCACCTTAAATTTACGTATTTTTAGAAAAAATTTAGAATAATTTTGCTTCACAGTTTTTGTATAAAGCTGTTATTGATCTCTCCTGTAAAATTTGTAAAAGTGGACTTGTTTCATTTCTGCAGTTACTGGTTCAGCTATTGACCAAATCAAAATACAAAATGTTGTCATAAACTACTCACTAAGAGGTATAATCTTATGTTACATCTTTAACAAAGAAATCCAAATATTATAGTTAGAAACTATGTAAGGATTATGTCATGAAGTAACGTAATCCTCGGCGCGCTAATTACAAAGACTATATTCATGTAGTACGTATTTAATGAAAAGAGGGCTTACCCACTTCTGACAAACTTTCAACATAATTTCAAAGCTTTTCTAAACGCTTCTAGCTTATATGCTAAACGCCAAATACTTAACACATAACGCATTTGTAAAGTAATCATGCGTTTAAGGCTGCTTTATACATGTGTCGAGTTGGCGTTAGGGTTTTTACTGCTTAATGTATAATGAGATTGCGATCTCGGGTGTCGCGCTTTAGAGTAAATACATTTCTTTTTGCACCTTCGCTGCACTGAAACCATCAGCCCAACAATGCAAATAATGGCAATGTGCACCGTGCGTCTTGTTCGCAAACAAACTTGTTCAATTCATTCATTCTTTCATTCATTCTCGGTGCTTGGTGTTGGCAACAATAATGCTCACTTTACTGTTCACTTTCAAGCTTGTATACAGTAGCGTTGGATTCTATCTTGGGTTTCTTTTTCCGGCACTGTTAGGGGTATGTTAATAGCAATATGCAGGGTGAGTCAAAAGTCGTATCACAAAGGCCTACACTGGTGATTCAATTGTCGTGTCCCACAGGTCGAATTCGTATTCAGGAATATTACAGGAACGATCATTCGAAGAAAAAAATCCAATAAACATGGGCTCTAAAATGCATACCTTAACACCTATGAACATTTCATCTTCGTTTGCCTGAAACAAATGCCTTCTACTCCATGCTCTTTGTTTTCTATATTTTGGGAAGAGGTAATATGGACCAAAATAATAAAAAAATGCACAGTAATCTAGGGCTCTAAAGTGCACACCGCAGAGCCATGAGCTCTTGTTCATCCTCGACGCCAGCCGGGGTGGCCGAGCGGTTCTAGGAGCTACAGTATGGAACCACGCGACTGCTACGGTCGCAGGCTCGAATCCTGCCTCGGGCATGGATATGTGTGATGTCCTTAGGTTAGTTAGGTTTAAGTAGTTCTAAGTTCTAGGGGACTGATGACCTGAGAAGTTAAGTCCCATAGTGCTCAGAGCCATTTGAACCATCATCCTCGATGGTGTGAAACACGTCTTTTCTTCTGACCAAGTGCTCACAGCTCTTAAGAAATGCATTTGAAAGCCCATGTTTACTGGGCTTTTTCGCTTCGAATGATCGTTCTTGCCATACAACTAAATATGACTTTTTTCGGCAAAAACGACATTATGTTGAGCTGTCCCCACAACGAAGGCTACAACACCAGAGGATACGTATTTTGTCTGGAGGTCCCAGCATTACGCTGTGTTTAGTGTTGTACGTTTTGGTGATTAAATGTTACATTCTTTATCGCTGTTTCGCAAGCATTTTCTGCAAAACAAATTTTATTGCCATAGGAAACCGAACTAACAATAACTACATAATTTTTCTGCAACAAGCCACCAGAGACCAGGGATCTCTTATACCGAAATACTCAAAAAATATCAGATACAACCTCTAAAAATTTTTCGGTGGTTGTTGGGTTCATCCTGTATATGGAGTGATTCAGCTGCCCCTACCTATGGTTTAATGCAACCCGCAATGCCTCCAAAAACCGCACAGGCTGTAGTTTTGGAATTATTCGAGAAAAACGTATAAAAGTGACTTTCAGACGTGTTTTTCTTTAATAATTCTAAAATCCTTTCAGTGAAAAAGTAACCTAGTACAAAATACAACATAAAATTTCCTACAAAAAGGTCACGTTCATTTTTCCTGTAGGGCATATAGTTTGCACATAGCGAGTGAGAGAATGTGAAAATTTCACTCAAGATATTTAAAGAATCTGCGAGGTGCATAAATCCACAGGTAAGGCCAACTGAATCACCGTTTATAGGGTCTTTAACAAGTGTCCCACACTGTTACAGGAGGTAGTACTGGTCAAAATTGGGAAGAAAATCCCTTAAAAATACATCAACGAATAAAATACTTGTTATGAATGTTTTTAGACTTTTCCAGCGTGTGTCTATTTTGGAATGTTCTCGAGTTGGCGCCATCCGAACGGGGCGATATTTAGGGAAGCTTATTACTGCAATCTTCAGCCTTTACTGTTGACTGGGTTATTCTTACATGCGGCCAAGCGTGTACCATTCATCTATTTTGATAACGTTTTTCCATATTCCTTTGTCATGGACGTTACCTAATTCTCCATCATGTGCTGATACGAGTGACCTGTTATCATCCTCTCAATAAAAAAAAATTGGGGCAAACGCACATCAATTAGAATATTGCGCAAGTAAAGGTCTACTTCACGTATCGTAACTGGGTTCCCACAATAAATCTCTTTGTTCTGGTGACTGACCCTTCTTCTGCTGCCAAAATATTTGTTTCTCGCCCAGACAGAAGTCGCAGAATCAGTACAACGCCCACAGTTCTGTTCAAATTGGAATCATATTAGTTCAGTCAATGCGCCTATGTAAGCACTTAAGATCTACGTTAGACTGGTTACAGCATCATTTTACCGATAATGAAGTTTCAAAACCGAGTTTCCACTTGCAACTAAACTGACGCCACTGGCTCGACACTCGAGTAGTGTCACCGTTATTGTTTGTGGAAACATCCATATTCTAGTGGCGGCACTCGGGTGACGTCACTTAGAGCCATGCCACTAAAAGTTGAAGTTTTGACTTTGTGACGCCCATTTCATTCCACACCCTCGATTATTGTCATTCGATTACTACCTCCTGGCAGAATTTCAAAGCTCCATCATTGAATTTGATTTCCCTGTTAGTTCCCTAACACGAAATCCGGTATACAGCGATGGTACGAAGCCATCTCGAAAATTTGTAGCCCTGTAGCTCTCAAAGCACCTGACTGCTACACACGTCGATATCGTGCTAATCCTGAGACCCACAATGAGAGATGTGCTTTCGACATGGTGGCTAGTGACGTCACAGCTGTTGCATTAATTAAGGTACATGTCAGACTTATAGTATGCCTTCTGATTCAAATTAAATTTCATATAAATTTTAATTATGCATCCAAATTACTTCTAGAGTTCCTCACGATTGCGAATAGGACTCGCGCACTGAAGGTTCCGTACCAGATAGGGTTGATAGAAGAGATAGAGAAGTTCCAACGGAGAGCAGCGCGCTTCGTTACAGGATCATTTAGTAATCGCGAAAGCGTTACGGAGATGATAGATAAACTCCAGTGGAAGACTCTGCAGGAGAGACGCTCAGTAGCTCGGTACGGGATTTTGTTAAAGTTTCGAGAACATACCTTCACCGAAGAGTCAAGCAGTATATTGCTCCCTCCTACGTATATCTTGCGAAGAGACCATGAGGATAAAATCAGAGAGATTAGAGCCCACACAGAAGCATACCGACAATCCTTCTTTCCACGAACAATACGAGACTTTAATAGAAGAGAGAACCGATAGAGGTATTCAGGGTACCCTCCGCCACACACCGTCAGGTGGCTTGCGGAGTATGGATGTAGATGTAGATGCGTGTGTAGGCAGTTCATCCATTCCAGGAATTTATTACCTCAATGATTTTTGTGAATTATCTTCAATGAATCTGGCAAGATATCGGTCTCAGTGTGCTGACGTAAGCTGTCGCCACCACACCGGTCGGCGAAGATGAAGCGCGAAGATCGATTAGTAGGCGCTGGATCAAGAACACCTGTCACGAGAGAGGCCAGAAACACATCCACAAGCAACACGCTGACAACTCACTCTCGACAGTATATACACTCCTGGAAATTGAAATAAGAACACCGTGAATTCATTGTCCCAGGAAGGGGAAACTTTACTGACACATTCCTGGGGTCAGATACATCACATGATCACACTGACAGAACCACAGGCACATAGACACAGGCAACAGAGCATCCACAATGTCGGCACTAGTACAGTGTATATCCACCTTTCGCAGCAATGCAGGCTGCTATTCTCCCATGGAGACATTCGTAGAGATGCTGGATGTAGTCCTGTGGAACGGCTTGCCATGCCATTTCCACCTGGCGCCTCAGTTGGACCAGCGTTCGTGCTGGACGTGCAGACCGCGTGAGACGACGCTTCATCCAGTCCCAAACATGCTCAATGGGGGACACATCCGGAGATCTTGCTGGCCAGGGTAGTTGACTTACACCTTCTAGAGCACGTTGGGTGGCACGGGATACATGCGGACGTGCATTGTACAGTTGGAACAGCAAGTTCCCTTGCCGGTCTAGGAATGGTAGAACGATGGGTTCGATGACGGTTTGGATGTACCGTGCACTATTCAGTGTCCCCTCGAAGATCACCAGAGGTGTACGGCCAGTGTAGGAGATCGCTCCCCACACCATGATGCCGGGTGTTGGCCCTGTGTGCCTCGGTCGTATGCAGTCCTGATTGTGGCGCTCACCTGCACGGCGCCAAACACGCATACGACCATCATTGGCACCAAGGCAGAAGCGACTCTCATCGCTGAAGACGACACGTCTCCATTCGTCCCTCCATTCACGCCTGTCGCGACACCACTGGAGGCGGGCTGCACGATGTTGGGGCGTGAGCGGAAAACGGCCTAACGGTGTGCGGGACCGTAGCCCAGCTTCATGGAGACGGTTGCGAATGGTCCTCGCCGATACCCCAGGAGCAACAGTGTCCCTAATTTGCTGGGAAGTGGCGGTGCGGTCCCCTACGGCACTGCGTAGGATCCTACGGTCTTGGCGTGCATCCGTGCGTCGCTGCGGTCCGGTCCCAGGTCGACGGGCACGTGCACCTTCCGCCGACCACTGGCGACAACATCGATGTACTGTGGAGACCTCACGCTCCACGTGATGAGCAATTCGGCGGTACGTCCACCCGGCCTCCCGCATGCCCACTGTACGCCCTCGCTCAAAGTCCGTCAACTGCACATACGGTTCACGTCCACACTGTCGCGGCATGCTACCAGTGTTAAAGACTGCGATGGAGCGCCGTATTCCACGGCAAACTGGCTGACACTGACGGCGGCGGTGCACAAATGCTGCGCAGCTAGCGCCATTCGACGGCCAACACCGCGGTTCCTGGTGTGTCCGCTGTGCCGTGCGTGTGATCATTGCTTGTACAGCCCTCTCGCAGTGTCCGGAGCAAGTATGGTGGGTCTGACACACCGGTGTCAATGTGTTCTTTTTTCCATTTCCAGGAGTGTATTTCGTCCGCCGCCTGTGACCAGAGGGGATCACTCAATTATCCAGTTTACTCGCAGAGCGGGTTTAGTTAGTCAGAGGCAATGACAGTACATCACGACCAGATTAGTGAATACAGCAGGATTAGTTTACCTCAACCGGAATTGTACTTTACTAGCTGTGAGAAACTAAGGTTTGTAATAGCAAGAGTACTAATATAGACATTACCTCAGGCTGCAGGGCCGACAGCGGTAGCCGAACGGTTCTAGGCGCTTCAGTCCGGAACCACGCGTCTGCTACGGTCGCAGGTTCGGATCCTGCCTCGGGCATGGATGTGTGTGATATCCTTAGGTTTAAGTAGTTCTAAGTCTGTGGGGCTGATGACCTCCGATGTTAAGTCTTATAATGCCTAGAGCCATTTGAACCATTTTTTTCAGTCTGCAAGAAGACTATTACTGATGAGCTTGTACCACAAAACATGGACTCTATTCCAGTTAAGTAAATGTCTCCAGTTCATGGAAATAAAGAACCGTAATAATCCGTATGTGCATTTGTGTTGTAGAAAGAGGATACCGCCCACCCTTAACAACATGCTCTCCCTTGGTTCTTTGTACTAGAAGACTCTACACTCAAGGGTCCCAACACTTTCGTGAATGTTTTTATTTTCAAGTTTGAAGTCGGATAACAAATGACAAAATATATTTCTTCGTGTAATATTATTGAAAATTAACAAAAAATAACTGACGATGGTCCAAGTAGAGAGGATATAAAATGTAAACTGACAATGGCAAGGGAAGCGTTTTTGAAGAAGAGAAATTTGTTAACATCCATTATAGATTTAAGTGTCAGAAATTCGTTTCTAAATGTATTTGTATGGAGTGTAGCCATGCATGGAAGTGAAACGTGGGCAATAAATAGTTTAGACAAGAAGAGAATAGAAGCTTTCGAAATGTGGTGCTACAGAAGAATGATGTAGATTGGATGGGTAGATCACATAACTAACGAGGAGGTACTGAATAGAATTGGAGAGAAGAAAAACTCGTGGCACAACTTGACTAGAAGGAGGTCACATTCTGAGGCGTCAAGAGATCACCAACTTAGTATTGGAGGGCAACGTGGAGGTTAAAAATCGTAGAGGGAGACAAAGAGATGAATACATTAAACAGGTTCAGAAGGATGTAGGTTGCAGTAGGTACTGGGAGATGAAGAAGCTTGCACAGGATAGAGTAGCATGGAGAGCCGCACCAAACCAGTCTCTGGACTAAGGACCACAACAACAACAACAATTTTCTAATTTTGTACTTTACTTGTACTGTGAAACCTTTCTTCTTGCCAAATTCCTGATTCTACGTCATGAGGAAGTAACCTGAAGATTTTAATGAGTGAGTGTGCGAGTACTGAAATACGTTACATATACTGCTGTCTCTTTTTACTGCTTTGACTTAGAAGCTTAATATTTTACGTCACTGAAAGACTCAATATCTCAGTGTGTGACTAAAATTTGAGATTAATATGCCCACCAGTTACTGAGAAAAAGGCGGCTAAGCAAACGGAGGGAAAGACACAGTCGGATAAAAAATGACAATATAATTACAAATTAACAATTTCGTATTATTTCCTTTACTTGTATTGTGAAATCTATTTCTTGCCAAATTTCATGATTCTAAGGAAAGCGAAGTACCCTATAAGTTCTAATGAGTGAGTTTTCGAGTATTAAAATTTGTGAGATAAATGGTCGTACCTTTAACTGCATTGACTTAGAAGATTGAATTTTGTACCCCGCCAAGCGACTGTAAGTCTTAGTATGTGACATACTTTTCAAATTGATACGTCGACCGGTTCATGAGAAAAACAATACTTAACTGTCGGACAGACAGACAGACAACAAAGCGATCGTGTAAGGGTTCCTTTTCTACCATTTCTGTTACTAAACCCTAAAAGTTTGGTGCTTTATGCTGCATATCAGCATTGGCGTGAAAATATGCAGGAACTCTGTGTGAAGTGGCTAGAAACCCAGATTTTTTGTGTAGATGTGAGGACAATGAAACACTACCTCTCCCCTCCCCTTCAGCCGTCCGCGCATTCCTTCCCCCTTTTATTACGACTTCTCGGCACGCACCTAGCAGCCCCTAATAGCAAGCTTGTTTTTCTTTGCGACGGGTTGGCAGCACCCCCCAGTATCACGCCAGGAGCCAGCAGCCAGGGGCGAGTTTTTGTAACGTATCAGCTGTGTACACAGGCCGCGGTGGCGGCAACCCTTCCGTCACGAGAGCAGAGGCGGCGCCAGTGCCGGCACGGAAACTCGTTAGGCCCGGGCGCGGAGTGTTGTCCAATTAAACACCTGCCAGAGGGGGTAGTGGCGGGGGGGGGGGGGGGGGGGGGTACGCCTGGGCCACGCTCAAGCCTTTCTCCGGGACTCCAGGAAAGCCAAGCCAAACCAGGTGCTACCGATCTCTCTTCGTTCGCAGTAGGCTACACCTCCTGTTTCACACGGTAAGGGACTTTATACATATATTTAGAAAAAAAACTATTATATCCCCCCATTGTAGTGCGAACCTTTCCATTTGACGCTACTTTGTCAGTCTGCGTATCGACCTTGCTACGTATTTATTAAAATAGTTTCGTTTGGCCTCACACAGCTGAGCAGAACCACTTCCGCCACTGAAAAATTCTTAGTGCCTACCAGTAATCAAAACCGAGACCTCTGCGTAAGTAGTCAACATGAACAATTGGACCACATTGTTACCGTTTTTGTTCAAATTTTTTCTATTTTGTTACTGGTCCATGGCCTTCACTCACTGTACAAACTTTTTTTATTCGAATTGTTTTATTAACTTTTTTTTTTTTTTTTTTTTTTTTTTTTTTTTTTTTTTTAAAAGGCTCTTTTCTCTCCTTAATTCGGCAACACGCTCGCGAAAGAGGGCATTCTAGTCGCATGTTCCTAGACCTATCCTCCCATTTCAAATTGCATTTTCCATGGGGCAAGATGATTCTCGGTTCTTCATTCTCGAATTTAGTTACAAGAATTCTTTGTCGATACATACAGAAACTCCTCTTTGAGAACTAATACTTCCTTTTCGAAAAACTGATGGTTCCCTTTCGAAAACTTAATAATTCCTTTTCGAAAAACTAAAAAAATCTGCCGTGCGGGATTAGTCGAGCGGTCTAAGGTCCTGCAGTCGTGGACTGTGCGGCTGGTCCCGGCGGAGTTTCCTCCCTCGGGCATGGGTGTTTGTGTTTGTCCTGAGGATAATTTAGGTTAAGTAGTGTGTAAGCTTAGGGGCTGATGACATTAGCAGTTAAGTCCCATAAGATTGCACATACATTTGAACATATTTTTGAACTAAAAACATCTTTTTGAAAAAGTAACAATTCCTTTCCCTAGAAACTAATAATTCATCTGAGGAAAAATTAATAAAGACGTTCGACGGAAAAAAGATAGAAGTTCCTAAATGATATAAAATGGTTCAAATGGCTCTGAGCACTATAGTACTTAACTACTGAGGTCATCAGTCTCCTAGAACGTGGAACTACTTAAACCTAACTAACCTAAGGACATCACATACATCCATGGCCGAGGCAGGATTCGAACCTGCGACCGAAGCGGTCACGCGACTGTAGAGCCTAGAACCGCTCGGGTACTCCGGCCGGCCCTAAAGGATATAAACCTTTCTCTAAAATAATATAAATTTTAAAATATATATGTACGTAAATGTTAATACATAAATCTTGGAAAAAAAGAATAACTGTCTCGGAAAAAAGACAAAACTTTTCCGGAAAAACTTATAAATCTTCCGCTAAGAAAATTAATACTCTTCTTCAAAAATACTATAACTTTCGACCAGGAAAAGTTCTATAACCTCTTCATGAAAACACTGAAATGGATTATTTGAAAAGATGAAAATCGTGGAAGTTGTTACTTCAGGTACATTAATAAAAATCTGTACCACAAAATGCAAAAGTAACTCATTTACAAGAACGTTTTTAAAATAGATGTATTTTACGCAACAGAAACTCTCATAATTGCTTGTATAGTTGAAATGAAAAACATCGAAAATCCAGAAACAAAAAACAAAACTTGACTTATATTAAAACTCTAAGAAAATGTATCAAGTTACGGGACGTAATCACAGATACAATAAGAAAGCTGCTGTTACCACTTCATGGTCACTTACATATAATAAGGAACGAAAGGTTGTCGGTCTTGATGGCTGCTGGGTCAGCGCGGCAGGTTCTTAGCTTAGCAAAGGGTCCAGGTTCAATTCCCGGCCAGGTCTGAGATATTATCTACTCGGGGACTGAGTGTTGTGTTCTCCTTACCTTTAAATCGTGATAATCATAACTGACAAGAAAATCGTATTCAGTACACTGTCGTATCATCTTTCTAGTTTTGAGATGGCTGACTGGGAATGAACCGAAAAGAAAGTCCACAAACAAAATACGAACACAGCTTTCGAGAAGGAGAAAAATGGTTCAAATGGCTCTGGGCACTATGGGACTTAAAATCTGAGGTCATCAATCCCCTGGAACTTAGAACTATTTAAACCCAACTAACCTAAGGACTCCACACACATCCATGCCCGAGGTAGGATTCGAACCTGCGACCGTAGCAGTCGCACGGTTCCAGACTGAAGCGTCTAGAACCGCTCGGCCACTTCGGCCGGCCGAGATTGATAATAGAAACAATTTCTAGTAGAGACTTATGAATACTAAATGGAAATGGTATACAGGATGAAATCTTTCAAGATAGAACAAAATAGTATCTAATTTGCTGAGAAGCCCCTTGACAACATTGCCAAAAAGAAGAAAAATGTGTGGTGCGTACACTACGAGGCTGCTGAGATTGTACAGACAAGTCGCCAGAAGCTAAGGTAACAAGAGAAAAAGAAGGAATGTTGCAGGCAAGTGACACACGTTGCTACAAGTCTAGAGTTTGCCGGTGGTGGCCCGGCTCCTTGAAGACGTGTTTATAAGTTTAACAGTTAGGAGGGTCTCGGCAGCAGGGCTTAACAGGCTCGCGGGGGATAGGTGTGGCAATCTCCCGCGCACTGCGAGCTGTTTATATGCATTGCTAATTTTAATTTGGCCGCTGAGCCGGGAGATTGCCGGAGGAAGCGACGTGGGGGCGGTATCTGCGCCGCCCCCGCCGCTGCCGAGGCGCCTACGCGTTTGCGAGGCGCCTGAGCAGCATAACCGTCGTTCGCTAGAGTACCGCTGCGGCCATTGTTGTAGACCCGCTACGAGATACCTTTGTAGGCAGCAGTATTTCATCACAGGTCACATCCTTAAATTTCTTGGCAATTCAGCAAATACGTACAAATGATACGTTACATACAACAGTTTGACAATGTAGCATCCCGTTTTCTGTCTTTTGTAAGACCCCTTCAGCTGCAGCTCAGTGGCTCACCGAGATACTTCCAGCCAGCGTGCAGCCACAAATTAATGTTCAGCATACGGGTTGTCTCAAACTTTTTGGGTCAAACTGAAACAGGTGATATTGAATCCATAACTGATTGTATTGAGATAGTGAACCAATGGTCGGAAATGCATATTTATTGTGTTATGGACATATACAGCATACGCCACACAACAACAACATCTTTCCTAGTAAGCGTTCAAAGTGACCCTACAATCACCTCTTACCGACTGCAATGGCTGGCCTTGGTGGCCGAGCGGTTCTAGGCGCTTCAGTCCGGAACCGATTGACTGCTACGGTGGCAGGTTCGAATCCTGCCTCGATGTGTGTGATGTCCTTAGGTTAGTTCGGTTTAAGTAGTTCTAAATTCTAGGGGACTGATGACCACTGATGTCACGTCCCATAGTGCTCAGAGCCATTTGAACCATTTTTTGAACCTATGTAAACGCCACTGCTCTCAATCGTTAAGTGAAGGCCGTCGGCCACTGAGTTGTCCAAGATGACATGTAATGCTAGAAATCTGACATTCTCGGTACACTCTTGACATTGTGGAACACGGAACATTTTTGAAATGGAATACACAACTACCATTCCACGTTCAAGGTCTGCTAATTCCTGTGGCGTGGCCATAATAATGTCGGAATCCTTTTCACATGGTCCGCATCTCGTGATCGTGCGGTAGCGTTCTCGCTTCCCACGCCCGGGTTCCCGGGTTCGATTCCCGGCGGGGTCAGGGATTTTCTCTGCCTCGTGATGACTGGGTGTTGTGTGATGTCCTTAGGTTAGTTAGGTTTAAGTAGTTCTAAGTTCTAGGGGACTGATGACCATAGGTGTTAAGTCCCATAGTGCTCAGAGCAATTTGAACTTTTTTTTTTCCTTTTCACATGAATCACCTGAGCACAAAAAACATCTCCGCCAGTGTGCTCTCCTTTTATACCTTGTATACGCGATACTACCTCCCCATTTGTGCCTATCGGTGTCCCATTACTTTCGTCACTTCATTGTGTAAGGGTACGTCCGACATTGACGAACATGATCATTTTGGTTGTCGAAGTGTTATGATGTGGGGAGGCATACCGTTGCAAGGTTTGTACTGACCTCCAAATCTTTCAGCACGCTACGATCATCAGTCAATGTCATTGTGACACTGTACTCCATCCGCATGTGGATCTTTTTAAGGGTCCATTCGGCCCTGAATTTATTTTTGTAGATGACAGTGCGCGACGGCATTTAACGGCACGGCTTGAGGATGTCTTGGAACGAGGGGATATTCGACGAATAGCTCGTCGACATGCATTGACGGCCATGGGGAATACCGGCTAGATACCATCTTGCAGGTATTCCAAAAACTCTCCACACGACTGTACAATAACACGAGACACTCGCGCAACCCGTTTATTCTTTCTCTGGGTAACTACGACCACAACCATAGATGGAAGCATAACATACCAAAGACATTACTGGCTAGGAACTAAACATCTATGGTCCATAGAACGCTAACACGACGGTACTGGCGAGCCCCTGCAACACAGTTATTACTGGAAACCCAGATGTGCGACCAGCCGAAAATCAGGCAACCGCAGGGAAACCGTACTGTACACAGCACGCAAACCAGCCACACACACCCCCTACACCGTCTGTGAGCCGATCTATGACATATCGCCCACTAATCTACAACGACCTTGAACTGTTGCAGGGACGCAGCAACTGCAGCAAGCGCCGCAACAAGCTTCAACAACGACAAAGGTAATGAACACGATACCTCGAACTAACACAACCACACCTTGCATGCACTGTCGCAGATAGCAAGCCGCTACTGCCCTTACTACCCGTCCTACTGTCGCACAGTTTTTTTCCCTTGGCTCTTGCCTTGGCACTTTTTTTCCTCTGCCCTTACAACCTCTACCCTTCAATCGTTTTCGACCACTTCTATCTCCTGATGGACCATGTTAATGAGCAATCTTACCCAGACGGATGGACAACATCACAGCCCGCATCCTGTAACGCCTGATTCAAAAAAACTAACATGTTTACGGAGGTGACACTAGAACTTTTGGTTTGGTCACCACGTTGGTGTGGGCGTGGAGGGGCCCCATCCTATAGAAAAAAAGGTGAGGACGCGCTGTTTGTTTTCCTGCCGCGGAGCGAGCGCTTGTGTTGTTTACATCGTACTCCGCCGTTTCGCGCGTGCCGTACTCAGCATATACAGGGTGTTACAAAAAGGTACGGCCAAACTTTCAGGAAACATTCCTCACACACAAATAAAGAAAAGATGTTATGTGGTCATGTGTCCGGAAACGCTTAATTTCCATGTTAGAGCTCATTTTAGTTTTGTCCACCTACGCTCAATGGAGCACGTTATCATGATTTCATACGGTATACTCTACCTGTGCTGCTAGAACATGTGCCTTTACAAGTACGCACAACATGTGGTTCATGCACGATGGAGCTCCTGCACATTTCAGTCGAAGTGTTCGTACGCTTCTCAACAACAGATTCGGTGACCGATGGATTGGTAGAGGCGGACCAATTCCGTGGCCTCCACGCTCTCCTGACCTCAACCCTCTTGAATTTCATTTATGGAGGCATTTGAAAGCTCGTGTCTACGCAACCCCGGTACCATATGTAGAGACTCTTCGTGCTCCAATTGTGGACGGCTGTGATACAATACGCCATTCTCCAGGGCTGCATCGGCGCATCAGGGATTCCATGCGACGGAGGGTGGATGTATGATCCTCGCTAACGGAGGACATTTTGAACATTTCCTGTAACAAAGTGTTTGAAGTCACGCTGGTACGTTTTGTTGCTGTGTGTTCCATTCCATGATTAATGTGATTTGAAGAGAAGTAATAAAATTAGCTCTAACATGGAAAGTAAGCGTTTCCGGACACATTTCCACATTACATATTTTCTTTCTTTGCGTGTGAGGAATGTTTCCTGAAAGTTTGGCCGTACATTTTTGTAACACCCTGTAGATCACTATGGCGCACCAGTACAGAAAATCGACGCTCAAATTTACGTTCCGCAACGAATTTGCACGGCCCAAAGCACTCGAAGTCGGTCGATTTCTACGAGAAGAAGTTAAAATCCCGGCGACCGACATTCTCGGCATTCACTTGTCCATTGTGAGTAGTATCGTATATGTCAAGATCATCAACGACGGAACATGTGAACGGATCCTTCGGGACACGAAACAGGGCCTCCGTTTCTGCCATTCTGATGGCAATGTAGGGACTTACACGTCGATTCTTTTGGCATGGGACTTAGCACGATCAGAATTCCTTTCGAACTACCGGCGGAGGACGCCGTGAAAGCGCTGCGCCCCTACGGCACGATCCATGATCATATTGCGGAAAAATGGACGCAATTCCAGACATACCCTGTGCTGAACGGAGTCCTCCAGGTCCGAATAGAACTTAAAAGACATGTGCCTTCATATCTGAATATCGGTGGCTGCCGTGCCATCGTCATCTACGATGGGCAACCGAAGACCTGCTCTGGTTGTGGGAAGGAGGGACACCTCATATCAGAATGTCTCCAACGTCGAATCACTCAACTGCCGCCGGCTGACGCGGACCCGCCATCGCAGCCGACGCTGCTTCCCGTGACTTATGCAGCAGCCCTCACGACAGCTACCCCTTCACCACGACAGCCGACATCCACTGTTGGGTCGCGGGTCCATCCTCCAATACAGGGCGATGACGACACACCCATTCCACAAGCTACGGATTCAATTCCGATGCCGCCGCCCCCGTCGATGGATAACAACATACATGACGATAGCATGGCCGTAGACTCGCTTATTGTGCCTACAGCTGCCTTTGAGCCGGAACGTCGTGAATCTTTGTCATCGTCTGACACAGAAGGACACACCAGGAAGCAACGCTCTCCGAAGCTACGGAAGCGGAGGCGTAGAGCAACTTCCGAATGGGATGCGACACAACCTCCAGAGGACGACGACTCCACCTTCAATGACGACGCTACCACAGAGGCAGCCGCCATTTGCTGCAGTGTGGCACCACCGAACGGAACTGAGGACAAACCACACATATCTACAGTGGCAAAATCAGATGCCGATATGCAGGACAGACGTTGCCCATCACCTTCTGGAGTGCAAGCACCCATGCCGTGTCCTGAGGAAGCTATGGAAGCCTATCTTGCTATGAGTTCCCCGACGTGAGCGGATGACCACGACGACGACGGAACCATGCAAGTTACGCCAACAGGGCGCACGCCATTGGCGCCGGCTCTCTAGAAAGGACGGCAGGTGAGGTTTGGGGGGATGCGGAGGTGTCAATACAGTCAGAAGCGTCATAGCTAATTCCAGTCTTAATGGATAACTTAACACCTGCGGTTCGGCAACAAGCTTATCGTATCGCCACGCTTAACCTCAACACGATACGGACGGCAGTGAAGATCCAGTTGCTTTGTGAGATGCTTCGTTCTTCGGATGTTGACATTGCCCTGTTGCAAGAAGTGTATATAGCGGCCCTCCCCGTTTTCTACGGTTATATGACATATATGACACCGGCGGACCGGAATGACAGCGGTACGGCAATACTAGTGCGCGAGGGAATTGACATCGGAGAAGTGACTTACCTTCCGTCAGAAAGGGGGCTGGCGATCACAGCACTGGGCACGCGCATCATTAACATTTACGCTCCATCAGGAACTGACCAACGCTGCGAACGATCGCTGTCCTACTCGGAGGATATCTCCCCCCTCTTTATCAGCCGCTGCGATCAATATATCTTCGGCGGCGACTTTAACTGTGTGCTCCACCCCAAAGACCAAGTCCCACACTTCTCGACTTGTCAAGAACTTCGGCTCCTGGTTCGAGATCTGCTTCTCACCGACACGTGGGAGAAAGTGCACGGTGAACGTCACGGGCCGACATACCTTACTAGTCACTCAGCCAGTCGCCTAGACCGCATTTATATCTCACGAGCTCTAGCGCCGGGAGTATTGGACGCCGAACGTTGGCCGCTTGTCTTCTCCGATCATAGCGCTTTCATATGCACACTCACTCTACAACAGCAGCGGATATGGCGCAGTCGAGGACCCTGGAAGCTGAATGTGGCACATATTCAAGCCCCAGAAATCCGTCGGATTATCGCCAACACACAGCTGGATTGCGAACGTCGTCTTCCCCGATACCCTTCGACTCTAGCATGGTGGGTGGACTGTGCAAAACCAGCGTTTCGGGGTGTGCTAACTCAATTCGGTAAAGATATCGCAGCTTGGCATCGTCACACATTGGACTTTTATTACACGATGCTTCGCGAACTCGACAGCCAACTGCCATCTCCAAACCGACAAATGGAAAGCCGCCGAATTAAAGGTCAAATATTGTCTCTTACGAGGAAACGTTTGGAGGGGGTCGTCGTGTGACCGCGACGTCAAGACCGAGCGGAAGGGGAAAACCCGTCTATCGTGCCCGACAGCCGCCGACGCCGACAGCAGCTGATCACGGACCTCGTATTGCCACGTGGTAGGGTCGTAATGACTCAGGCGGCGGTTACAGAAGCCTTTGCAGATCACTATCGCCGGTTTTACGACGAGGTGAATAAAGAGGAAGAGGAAGCGGACGATCACGACATACTGCAGTACGTGTCGCACACCCTCGACAATGCACCAGCGGCGACGCTGTTAGGTGGAATTACATGGGACGACATCGAGGACGCGCTTAACAAGGGAGCACTCAACAAATCTCCCGGGCCAGACGGACTGCCGTTCGAGTTTTATCGGACTTTCCGCGATCTAATGATGCCCCGATGGATCATCATGTACCAAGAACTGATGACCCCCGGTTCCCACGTGCCACCTGCATTCGTGGAAGGTCTCCTTATCCGATACACAAGCCTTCCAGAGGTCGGACGGTCGAGGACTACAGGCCCATTACAATGCTCAACTCGGACTATAAAATCTTAACCGACTACTCGCCAGCCGCATAAAGAAGGTTCTGCCCCTACTACTCTCACTGGAGCAAACGACACAGGGCGGAGTGACCAACACGCAAACGGCAACCAGCGAATGCAGGGATTTAATAGCCATCGCCACATCCTGTCGCCTTCGAGCTGCTCTGATCTCCATTGATTTCAATCACACCTTCGACAGAGTTTACCACAAGTTCTTTCTGTCCGTTATGGCCCTCATGGGCTTCCCGCCTGACTTCCTCGACATCTTTCAGCGCCTTTTCTGTGGAGCTGCATCCCGTGTGCTGGTGAATGGACGGAATGCGGGTCCCTTTCCGATCCGACGGTCAGTTCGCCAAGGATGCCCACTCTCCATGATCCTTTACGCGATCACACTCGAACCACTTGTCGGAGGGTTGAAAAACAGGCTCTCAGGAATGTCATTGAGGGGTCACAACTTTCACTGCAGGTTATGTGCTGATGGCCTTCTACTACTTGTCCGATCTGGTGACGAGGTACGCTCGGTGTTACAATGGATCAATCGCTATGGACTGGCAGCAGGCAGCCCCATGAATGTGGCCAAGTCGGCAGCGATGCCCATTGGGAGAGGTCTACAGGAGGACGCTTTAGCCCCACTCCCACTAGTTAACAAGATCCGGTTCTTGGGCATAACATTTACACAGGATGTGCGCCGCACGGCTGCCATGAACTATGCACGATTACTACAGGCCATACGCACAGACGTTCGCAATAACTTACTTCGACGGATGGACTTCCTACAGCGTGTGGAATACCTCAACCTTCACGTGGGGACTAAGATGATCCACATGGCCCAGGTCTTACCGATATCGACAGCGATGGCACACAGATTGCAAGCAGCGTTTGGATATTACCTTACCGCCGGACACCTATTCAAAGTCCGCTACGAAACACACCCTCCCTCCGCGTGATGGCGGACTGGGACTTATGAATGTACGAGCGAGAGGTACAGCGTTATACTTGTGTACAATGATGAAATTGTGGACCCACAAAGATGCTTCCCCTACGGGACGTCTGTTAGAGGAACTGCTGCCGGAGTCTCTTCTGCCACCTGTCACGGTTGCGCACATTACACCTTCACTCTCGCACCTCTCGGCATTTATTCTTGAGTATAGTTACGTGCACCCAGACCTTCCCAACACTCGCACTCCCAAGGCGAGAGACGTTTACAGACTGCTGCTAAGGTCCATCCCTCGGAATGTGATTGAGAGGAAGAGCCCTACGATCCTATGGCCTGCAGTGTGGAGAGCGATCCAGAAGCCGTTCCTCCCCACGCTGGTACAAGCCGCATGGTACCAGGTGGTGAAGGGGAAGGTTGAAAGACGACAAAGGCTTCACGCTATTGGGATGACGGACTCCCCGCTTTGCCCACATTGCCAACTCGTGGATACTGACGAACACCGCTTAACATGTGGATCGGCGTTAGAGGTATGGCTGCTAGTGCACAAAATCCTCGCCTGCTACCTGCGTATCGCGCCTCGCAAAATTGAGCCACGGCTCCTCCTTTGTCCAGAGGATACTTATTTCCCACCTGCGAAGACTCACACTCTCACATGGTTTAAAGGCATGTCCACATACTACCTCTTTCGAGATAATGAGAAGGTGGTGCTTGATTACTGGCAATTTCTCCAGGACAGTCATAGCACACTTGAGTGTACACCCCGATACCGACAACTATTTGCGAACTATTTGCGCAGTGTCTTCGATAACCCCCTCACAGTTGTGGAGTACCGGGCAGAGGATGACCGCCGACATGGGGCTCCAAACGCTGCGAAATGTTGTATTAATTTGGGACATGGAATCTGCACGCAGATCGGCCATGCACATGGAATGGCGTGCGGGATTTGGTTACATTTTTCTTTCTTTATTATCTATCATCACAATATTAGTTTCAAATTCTTTTTCATAGTTTAGAAGGAACTCTTGTTCTGTTGTTGCTACGGATGTAATTTTCTAATTTTGTTTGTCGTAACTGAAAGACGCCTTTTTCCATATATAAAAAAAGGTTGGCAGCGACAATAATTTCCAATTAAAAAAATTAAAAAAAGGTGGGTAGAGCGAAAAAAAAGAGCGCTAACGCGCTGCTTCCTGGACTCGGGTAGGTGCGCCGGCCCCGGCTCGAATCCGCCCGCCGGATTAACGACGAAGGCTGGTGTGCCGGCAAGCCTGGATGTGGTTTTTAGGCGGTTTTCCACATCCCGCTAGGTGAATACCGGGATGGTCCCCATGTTCCGCCTCAGTTCCACGGCTCGCAGACATCTGAACACTTTCGCACTATTCCATGGATTACACTCGACACAGACAGTTGGGGTACACTAATTCCGTCTCGGGGGGTTCGGGGTGGCGGCAGGAAGGGCATCCGGTCACCCCTTAAACATTAACATGCCAAATTCGATTAACGATGGCAGACCCTGCGTAACTGCGGGACAAGGCTCAAGCGATAGAACAGTCCCGCCTTTTGTAACGTCCAAGGGACCATTACGAATCGCGTTGACTTCGGTGTAAAGATTGTATTTGAATAAAAGCGTCATTTTTGGTCGTATAATCGCGTATTTTTTCTTTCTTTATACTGTTCTGCAGTAGTTTTTTGTATGTATGGCCCAAGTTTCATCGAGGTGTCTTACTTGGCAGTGACCTGCGTACTTAAGTTTTGCACACCAGCACTGACATCCCTCGGGTTTATCCCTATTAAGTCTGAAGTTTACATTGGCGTGGTAGCGGTATTATGCAACAATTTTACATCAGTTTTCGTGTTAAACCCACAGAGCTTAGCAGCCGCTTCTTGGTAGGTCATCGTTACTTAAAAAGCGTAGAACGTAGATGCAACCCAATAACAATCACGAGATACAAAAACTATATTGTCAGCATTGAACGTTACAGAATGCTAAACTGAAATTTTAGAAGTTCCAGTAATATCCTTCCGAGTGTGCGACCACGCAAACAGGTTGACGCATGCCTAGAATAGCAATTCTGGCAAGTTTTTTTTAGGAAAACCACTCGCCGAAGTTCTTGAAAATAACGACGAAACAAGCGGAGACAGCCATTTGTGTGCTACAGTTTGTCCATTGTCAATCGGTAGTGAGTGCACAAAGAGCTTTCTGTGGCAAGTTTCGCAAGATACCACCAGCATGCAACAACATATTGCTTTGACACACTAAATTCGAAGAGGATGGTTATTGTGCGATGTAAAACGTTCTGGCCGACCGGACTTGTCAGGGCACACAGTGGATCGTATTGCTGCGAAGTTCCACAAAGTCTGCCTGTCAAGCTAGTGCAGAATTGAAGATACCTCAGCCAACAGCGTGGAAAATACTTCATTAGGCATTAAGAGTGAAGCCATGCAAATGGCAAAAAAATGGTTCATTTGGCTCTGAGCTCTATGGGACTTAACATCTGTGGTCATCAGTCCCCTAGAACGTAGAACTAATTAAGCCTAACTAACCTAAGGACATCACACACATCCATGCCCGAGGCAGGATTCGAACCTGCGACCGTAGCAGTAGCGCGGTTCAGGCGCCTGAACCGCTAGACCACCGCAGCCGGCTCCAAATGGCAGCTGCATCGTCTGCGGTTCAGCATTGATACGTAGGCCCATCTTGAAAATGACGACTTTACAAGCAAATTAATCTTCAGTTAAGAAGAGGTTGTAGAGTTTTGGGAAAGGTCAACCGACACAACACGCACGAACGGGGGACAGAGAATCCACATGGATCCTCCTCCATTCCGGAGAAGAGTATGAGTGGTATCTCATA
Organism: Schistocerca gregaria; assembly: GCF_023897955.1. Lineage (NCBI taxonomy): Eukaryota > Metazoa > Arthropoda > Insecta > Orthoptera > Acrididae > Schistocerca > Schistocerca gregaria. The sequence goes on from NC_064926.1 coordinate 469,203,383, forward strand.
GTTGTGACTCATGCCACAATGGATTTCACTTTTCAGCAAGCTGGCGCCCCTGCACATTTCTCCAATTGATACGAGATTATGTAAATGAGACGTTGACGCGTCGCTGGACAAGCTTTGTTGGGGCCGGCAACCTGCCCTGCTTGACTGGCCACTCTGTTGCCGAACATGAATCCTTCGCCAAAACATTCAGGGACGCCTTGAACATATGGTAGCAGAGTGGAAGTTCACCGAAAGCCAAACGGCAAACTTGACAGCAGAGTATACAGAAAATTCATCGGCTCGGGAAGGTACCTACACACATCCGCCCACCATCACCCTACGCAGAAGAAATCCGCCCTACACACTTTAAGCGAGAGGGCCCACAGTATTAGCGATGAAGATCACCTGAAAGCTGAACTACAAAACCTCAGATTCATTTTTGAGTCGACGAGTTTCGGATGAAGCTGATAGATAGAACTATGGCAACAAAGGATGAAGGCAATAGGGAAGCACAGAATGAAGAACAAAACATCGCTCTGCTGCCATATGTGCAAGGGATCACAGAACTTGTGGGCAAAATTCTCCGCCGAGCGGGTATCAAGCTGATTTTGCGAACCAGTAGCAGGACAAAATACACTCCTGGACATTGAAATAAGAACACCGTGAATTCATTGTCCCAGGAAGGGGAAACTTTATTGACGCATTCCTGGGGTCAGATACATCACATGATCACACTGACAGAACCACAGGCACATAGACACAGGCAACAGAGCATGCAAAATGTCGGCACTAGTACAGTGTATATCCACCTTTCGCAGCAATGCAGGCTGCTATTCTCCCATGGAGACGATCGTAGAGATGCTGGATGTAGCCCTGTGGAACGGCTTGCCATGCCATTTCCACCTGGCGCCTCAGTTGGACCTGCGTTCGTGCTGGACGTGCAGACCGCGTGAGACGACGCTTCATCCAGTCCCAAACATGCTCAATGGGGGACAGATCCGGAGATCTTGCTGGCCAGGGTAGTTGACTTACACCTTCTAGAGCACGTTGGGTGGCACGGGATACATGCGGACGTGCATTGTCCTGTTGGAACAGCAAGTTCCCTTGCCGGTCTAGGAATGGTAGAACGATGGGTTCGATGACGGTTTGGATGTACCGTGCACTATTCAGTGTCCCCTCGACGATCACCAGAGGTGTACGGCCAGTGTAGGAGATCGCTCCCCACAGCATGATGCCGGGTGTTGGCCCTGTGTGCCTCGGTCGTATGCAGTCCTGATTGTGGCGCTCACCTGCACGGCGCCAAACACGCATACGACCATCATTGGCACAAAGGCAGAAGCGACTCTCATCGCTGAAGACGACACGTCTCCATTCGTCCCTCCATTCACGCCTGTCGCGACACCACTGGAGGTGGGCTGCACGATGTTGGGGCGTGAGCGGCAGACTGCCTAACGGTGTGCGGGACCGTAGCCCAGCTTCATGGAGACGGTTGCGAATGGTCCTCGTCGATACCCCAGGAGCAACAGTGTCCCTAATTTGCTGGGAAGTGGCGGTGCGGTCCCCTACGGCACTGCGTAGGATTCTACGGTCGTGGCGTGCATCCGTGCGTCGCTGCGGTCCGGTCCCAGGTCGACGGGCACGTGCACCTTCCGCCGACCACTGGCGACAACATCGATGTACTGTGGAGACCTCACGCCCCACGTGTTGAGCAATTCGGCGGTACGTCCACCCGGCCTCCCGCATGCCCACTATACGCCCTCGCTCAAAGTCCGTCAACTGCACATACGGTTCACGTCCACGCTGTCGCGGCATGCTACCAGTGTTAAAGACTGCGATGGAGGTCCGTATGCCACGGCAAACTGGCTGACACTGACGGCGGCGGTGCACAAATGCTGCGCAGCTAGCGCCATTCGACGGCCAACACCGCGGTTCCTGGTGTGTGCGCTGTGCCGTGCGTGTGATCATTGTTTGTACAGCCCTCTCGCAGTGTCCGGAGCAAGTATGGTGGGTCTGACACACCGGTTTCAATGTGTTCTTTTTTCCATTTCCAGGAGTGTATGTTCTTGGCCCAACGAAAGATGCAGTTAACAAGCTACATGCTGCTGGAGTTTACGAAATAGGATGCGAGAGTGAGCTAGTGTATATAATGTTGACATGCCGCAACCGGCACTAGGCAGCAAGTAAACAGCGCTACGTCACAACTGCCGCACACGGGTATCTGAACATGGAAGATATATACGACTAAGACTACACACCAAGTATGCGGTGGCAGGTCACCAGGATGAGCGTGAAAAACAGTCTTTTACCTTCAGGAGGAAGATTTAGAGAGGAAATAGGAGAAGCCAAGCGACTCACCAACATGAACAGAACGGACGGGTACCGACTTCCGGCGTCTTGGCTTCCAGCAGTGATAGCGCTATAGCGCTACGGAACGACAGCTCATGCGAAGCAACACACACACACACACACACACACACACACACACACACACACACACAGGCACGCGGGGACCATAGCGGCCGCAAGTAAACAGCGCTACGTCACAACTGCCACCCGTTTCGCATTCGCCTGTTTTCACGGTGGCAAGCTATTAACCAAATGCCAATCAAGATTGCCCACTTACACCAATGAAAATAAATAATGCAAACACCAATAAAGGGCGTCTAACACCCCTTCTCCTCAGTATCATGTTATATCACGATAACAGCTTTTTCCGCGGTATATAATAACCAAAACTGCCCTCATTCAGCAGTTATCAAAAACACCCTCAGGTGGACCATTTTCAACAGTGGCCGAAACATAGGAGAATTTTACACATTTACAATGCGAATACATACCCAGAAAAATATTTTTGACTGTGTCAACGGCAACCCTAATTGTATTGGTACTCCGTTTACTATGGGTCAGCCGGCCGCGGTGGTCATCTCGGTTCTAGGCGCGCAGTCCGGAACCGTGCGACATCTACGGTCGCAGGTTCGAATCCTGCCTCGGGCATGGATGTGTGTGATGCCCTTAGGTTAGTTAGGTTTAAGTAGTTCTAAGTTCTAGGGGACTGATGACCACAGCAGTTTAGTCCCATAGTGCTCAGAGCCATTACATATTGTGGGTCAATTTATCGATTGTTATTTTCTATTTATAGTTCACTGTAGCTATCTGAGTTTATTTATTGGAACGGGCTCTGGCCTCAGAAGAATACGCTTTTACATTTACAGGTTTTCCGACATGAGTGAACTACAGATCATCTAACTCACAGGAATCATTCATTTGACTGGAGAAATTAAAATGTACTCTGATGCATGGAGGTAATAGTGCTTCTCGTTCTGCGCTCATGTATACGATAAAAAGGCGGTAATCGTCTCCTACATTCCAAACTTTACAGAAGCTCTCCTGCGAATCTTGCAGCCTGGGCTGTGGCTAAGCCATATCTCCGCAATATCCTTTCTTTCAGGAGCGCTAGTTCTGCAAGGTTCGCAGGAGAGCTTCTGTAAAGTTTGGAAGGTAGGAGACGAGGTATTGGCAGAAGTAAAGCTGTGAGGACGCGGCGTCAGTCGTGCTTGGGTAGCTCAGATGGTAGAGCACTTGCCTGCGAAAGGCAAAGGTCCCGAGGTCGAGTCTCGGTCCGGCACACAGTTTTAATCTGCCAGGAAGTTTCACATCAGCACACACCCTGCTGCAGAGTGAAAATCTCATTCAGTAGTGGTACGCTTTGCACAGTCCGCCGCACCCCGCACTATAGGTTTTGGAATACAGGTGTAGACCAGATACTATGCTTCTGACGATTCCTCGGCGTGTAGAACGTTGTACTACATTCTGTTTGTTAAGAAGTTTTTAGTCGGGCGTTATGCCCTTCTTTCTGACGACACGCAAAAGTTTGCAAGGTATGTGGGAGTTCTGTCACCTTTTGCGACTGCATTTGGTGTTACTTCGATCAAACGCATTTCGCTTCATTTACAGCATCTTCCGTGATAATTTTTTTGGCCCATACATCGATTCTACACGTTCTTCAGCAAACAGGCGTTCGATTTCCAACACATATCACTGCATTATCACACAATATTTTCTCGTTTGTATGTTTTTATACATCTGCATTCACAAATTAAACGAGGTGAATGTGGATATATAAAAGCATGCATGCCTGTGTGCTGCACGTGTGAAATGGGCTGGGCCTCACCTTTAAGAAACAACGTGCAAGGAGTCTAAGTAAAATTGGAGGCAAGAAGGCGCGCCAAAGTTTCTCGCGAACGCTGCGGTAATTCCGTTGTCTCCCAGACACCGAGGCACTCCGCTTAATATGCATTGCCGATTTTAATTTAGTCCGCTTAAGGCGCAGGGGGGAAAGTCTGGCGAGCGGAGACAAGAGCCTCGGGGCTCTGTGTACAGGGGGGCTGCGAGTGGAGGGGGGGGGGGGAGGGGGGGGATCGGGAGCTGGCACCGAAACTACCGTACTGCTCCCGGTACTTATTTCTGTACAGATTTGTCACTGATGAATGCTGCGCTGACTCGTTTGTTGTTGTCTGACTGATTATAATCTGCCCGACGTTGTAGGAAAAGCAACTGCCGCGCTGACATTCACTGGAGAATGTTGTCGTTGTTGTTGTTGTTGTGGTCTTCAGCCCGGAGAATTTTTTCAAGCAGCTCTCCACACTACTCTATCCATGTGCGTCCGCATAAATCTATCCAAGAGGCGGAAAGATACTGAAATTCCCTTTTCTGATATATCTGGTCCTGTGAACTATATTTGGGAGGAAGTGCGTAAAACGCATTGTGTCTCAAATGGGTGATAGGCACCCACTCAATATTTTTGAGGGAGATTATTTCGATACCTAAACTATAAGCATGTTTCATTTCTTTTATATGCGAAATACGTCCATATGTATTATAAAAATGGGTATGTATATGTTTGGATGTATGTATTTGTCTCCACCTAAATCACTGAATCGATTTCAACCCATCTTCGTACACCTGTCACTTAATGTGTGGAAACAATCGCTAAGAGGGTAAGAACAGTCCACCTATCAAAGAGGTAGGGATGAAGGGGAGAAAGGCGTGTAGCTCACGGCGCAAAATATCCTGCCTTTATTTATTCATAATTTAAGACTACCACTTGCTGAGAATCCCCCATAAAATAATGAGAGGAAAATTTTTGTTTGCCTTTCACGTTTTCGCCGGCCTGAGTGGCCGAGCGATTCTTGGCGATGCAGTCTGGAACCGCGCGACCGCTACGGTCGCAGGTTCGAATCCTGCCTCGGACATGGATGTGTGTGATGTCCTTAGGTTAGTTAGGTTTAAGTAGTTATAAGTTCTAGGGGACTGATGACCTCAGAAGTTAAGTCCCATAGTGCTCAGAACCATATCTACATTTTCGCTGTTTATGCAATAAAACTGCCGCATCATATGGTTCAAATGGCTCTGAGCACTATGGGACTTAACTGCTGTGGTCATCAGTCCCCTAGAACTTAGAACTACTTAAACCTAACTAACCTAAAGACATTACAAATACCCATGCCCGAGGCAGCATTCGAACCTGCGACCGCAGCGGTCGCGCGGTTCCCGACTGTAGCGCCTAGAACAGGTCGACCATTCCGGCCGGCCCTGCCGCATCAGGTATGACATTTTAATTTATCACTTCTCACTACAAGCTGTATTCTTGATTGTATTCGCAACACACCTCGCACATAGTGTCCACATATGCCGCTGATTGTACCTATAAAATTACATTATTGTACGACACGTAGTTCAGGAGATATGACCTCACAAACATGGAACTGTGTGAAAACGAAACAGCAGCGAAATTTGCTAGATATCCTGGTGAAATATGTATACTAAAACTGTGAAGTACGTTGAAGATACGTGAAACGTATGTGACATGTTCGAACGCGGCAAACCCACATGAAAAAATCCCCCCTAAACCCCTGGCTCGATTTCAACCTAACCTGACACGAATACTACTTACTATCTGGAAAGGTATAATGTGGGGGAAAGAACCAGCAAACCCCTACTGGGGTAAGTGTGATGATGTGGAGAGAGAGAGAAGGCGGGAAAAGGAGATGGGCAGAGAGAGATGTAGGGGAAATGGACAGAAAGTGAAGAGGAGGCGACTGACAGAGAGAGGGAGCAGGAGGAAGAGACAGACAGAGACGAGCGCGCCAGTGGAGATGGACAAAGGTGAAAGGAGTGGATGGGCAGAGAAAGAGAGGGGAGGAAGAAATGGATAGGGAGTGCGAAGGAGGACGAGATGGAGAGATAAAAGGGAGAAAAACAAGTTGGGCTAAGTCAGGATTGAAATAAACACATATCTGGGGAAATGTGGGTACTCAGCTAGTTTTTTATAATACTAATACGAATATTAATGTCACCCTCTTGATTTGACGTTTTGTGACTAACTTCAGAGTATTTACTTGTAACAAGCTATTCACTACAAAATACTTTTATTCGTCTCACAATAATGTTGCCTTGACATTAAAACTGAAAAAGCTGAAAAAGAACAAAAAAGTATAAATAGGAAGTACGATTCAGCTTAACGTCATCACTGCAGTTTGTCTTAGACTAATTCATACCTGAATATGTTAATGGATTTCTTGCAGTATTTTAGGTGCCTTGTATTATTTAATGTCAATTAAAGTTGAACAAAATGAGTTTCGTGAGCTATACTTTTGCGGTAGTTTGGGTAACGTGTGACCTAAGACCAGCAGTCTACGTGATGAATGTGGGAAATCTTCTGAAAAAAAACCCATACTGATCGGCAGAATAAACTTTTAGCAGCTTAAGATTAAGCCAAGGCGAGTTGCTAGTCTTGCAAATTATTGTGCACCCGTGCTAACTGTGCTGCAGAATTCGTTCGTAGCTTCGTTGTGCTGCGTTGCATTCCATAGACTTTAAGAAGCCCTGCAATTCATGGAAAGAACAGTTCTTGATCTTGCTGTTTCACACTTCTTGACTGATGCATTTCAGTCCGTGGATGAAGCATTAATGTACAGCACGGCTTGTTGCGCTCTTCAGAGACTACAGCAATACTTCTGCCGCATAAAATTGAAAGACTCTGGAACGCTATCACAGCTGTTCTTTATCCTAATACACTGCAGCCCTGTTTAAGAATAGTCGCCGGAATCGCATTATTGTGTGGGAGTGGTCCTTTTCTGCATATCTATAATAGCTGTACGAGGCATCGACAAAGAAAAAAGTTGGACAATCTGTAGTTGCCTGGGCAGCAAAATAACTAATTATGGCCGAAGTAGAAGGGATACAAAATGAAGACAAACTATTTCTGAAAAAGGACGCGTGTTAACAACGAATATAAATTAAGTATTAGGAAGTCCTTCCTCAGTTATTTGTCTGGAGTGTATCCACACGCGGAAGTGAAGCGAAACGTGGATTATATGCAGTTCACAAAAGGAGACAACTTTTGGAATGCGGTGTTTCAGGAGAATGCTGAAGGCTATTTGGGAAGATCATGTAACTAATAAACAGATACTGAAATAGGTTGGGAAAAAAGAAATTTGTAGCACAACTTGACTAAAAAAATCTGTAAATTTCATGACCGATTTACTTTATATTTTTACACAGGAGTCTAATGAACACTTGGCAGGACATGGGCTACCTATCTATTAGAATACTGATACAGAATCTGACTATGTAGTGGCAATAAACAAGTTTCAAGATCGGGGGAGGACAGAAGAGGACATGGACAGAGGGATGGGAGAACATGGAAATAGAAAAGCAAAAAAGTAGGAGATGGACAGAGATAGGGGGCGGGGGGAGATGAAGAGAGGGAGACGGGAGGATAAGGTGGACACAGGAATGTAAGAGGAATGATGGACAAAGACAGGGGACAGAGAGGTATCAGGACGAGATGGAGATAGACGAAGGGAGGACAAGATGGACAAAGAAGTGGCGAGATGGTGATGGACAAGGTGCGGGGGAAGGAGGAGGAGATCGGTAAAGATAGGGGGAGGAAGGGGAGGAGAGGACAGAGACATCGAGGAGGGGGAGGGTAAGTGATTAAGTCGTATATCCAATTTCCATACATGTTAGAAATGTATGCTTTCCGTTTACTTTCTTTTCCACTTAACCAAGCTGAGGCAGGGAAGGTGTGGCCGCGAACAACTAGTACGAAAATAAAGAAGAAAAAGAAGAGATACTAGATGACGCAGAAAGCTTAGATGCTATATATTTTGTATCCACAGGGTGTTACAAAAATGTACGGCAAACTTTCAGGAAACATTCCTCACACACAAATAAAGGAAAGATGTTATGTGGATTGTGGACATGTGTCAGGAAGCGCTTCATTTCTATCTTAGAGGTCATTTTAGTTTCGTCAGTATGTACTGTACTTCCTCGATTCACCGCCATTGGCCCAATTGAAGGAAGGTAATGTTGACTAGGGTGCTTTTGTTGACATGCGACTCATTGCTCTACAGTACTAGCATCAAGCACATCAGTACGTAGCATCAACAGGTTAGTGTTCATCACGAACGTGGTTTTGCAGTCAGTGCAATGTTTACAAATGCGGAGTTGGCAGATGCCCATTTGATGTATGGATTTGCATGGGGTAGTAGCCGTGGCACGGTACGTTTGTATGGAGACAGATTTCCAGAACGAAGGTGTCCCGATAGGAAGACGTTCGAAGCAATTGATCGGCGTCTTAGGGAGCACGGAACATTCCAGCCTATGACTCGCGACTGGAGAAGACCTAGAACGACGAGGATATCTGCAATGGACGAAGAAATTCTTCGTGCACTTGACAATAAACCTAATGTTAGCGTCAGAGAAGTTGCTGCTGTACAAGGTAACGTTGACCACGTCACTGTATGGAGAGTGCTACGGGAGAACCAGTTGTTTCCGTATCATGTACAGCATGTGCAGGCACTAACAGCAGCTGATTGGCCTCCACGGGTACACTTCTGCGAATGGTTCATCCAACAATGTGTCAATCCTCATTTCAGTGCAAATGTTCTCTTTACGGATGAGGCTTCATTACAACGTGATCAAATTGTAAATTTTGACAATCAACATGTGTGGGCTCACGAGAATCCGAACGCAATTGTGCAGTCACGTCATCAACACAGATTTTCTGTGAACGTTTGGGCAGGCATTGTTGGTGATATCTTGATCGGGCCCCATGTTCTACCACCTACGCTCAATGGAGCACGTTATCATGATTTCATACGGGATACTCTACCTATGCTGCTAGAACATGTGCCTTTACAAGTACGACACAACATGTGGTTCATGCACGATGGAGCTCCTGCACATTTCAGTCAAAGTGTTCGTACGCTTCTCAACAACAGATTCGGTGACCGATGGATTGGTAGAGGCGGACCAATTCCATGGCCTCCACGCTCTCCTGACCTCAACCCTCTTGGCTTTCATTTATGGGGGTGTTTGAAATTTCTTGTCTACGCAACCTCGGTACCAAATGTAGAGACTCTTCGTTCTCGTATTGTGGACGGCTGTGATACAATACACCATTCTCCAGGGCTGCATTAGCGCATCAGGGATTCCATGCAACGGAGGGTGGATGCATGTATCCTCGATAACGGAGGACATTTTGAACATTTCCTGTAACAAAGTGTTTGAAGTCACGCTGGTACGTTCTTTTGCTGTGTGTTTCCATTCCATGATTAATGTGATTTGAAGAGAAGTAATAAAATGAGCTCTAACATGGAAAGTAAACCTTACCGGGCACATGTCCACATAACATATTTTCTTTCTTTGTGTGTGAGGAATGTGTCCTGAAAGTTTGGCCGTACCTTTTTTGTAGCACCCTGTATACTGCTACGTATGGCTTCATTTTGTGTGGCTTCGTAATTCATGTGAATAAATTGGAGGATGGCCGATTCTCAGTCAATCAGGCCACCCTTACTTGGTGAAGCCAGGGTGAACCCCATTAACACGGACGTGGGCGGGGCCTGCTGTCGCCGAGACTTCCAATTAGGCGCCGCAGTTTGCACAAAGGCCTTCAACAGCCTCGCACTCTTCGGCATAAAGAGGACCCCGAGCTGCCAATACTTGTCCTTTCCCCACTCTCCTCCTCTCCCCGGAAAGTTGGAGCTACTTCCGTTTTCTCCGCGATGGCGCCCCGTCCTTACTCTGCGCCCACTTTCGTATTGAGCCCCTCGACGCCTAACGCGTGTGGCAGTTCTCGAGGTCGAGCAAGGGGGGATACTCCGAAGTTCAATTGGCTTTATTATAACTGCCAGTCACTCTGAGATTTGAAAACTACCCCTGCCGCGGCCAAGTGGCGGAAACAGAATATGAAAAAATATCGACAGCGAAAGAGATGACTATTAATTTGTTGCTTACGCTTTTTCTTCAGCAATAACTTTATCCACATACGGTAAGTAATGGATCCAAAAGTCTTTCATGTACTTCCGGGGATATTAAAATTCTGTAAACCACTTCAATCTCTGCCGGTGTGACTGAACCTGTCCCAAAAGGTTGGCCTCCTTAATTCGAGCCCCGTAAATACAGTTAGATGTTCCCAAATATTAGCAGCTTTCACTCAGTTAATACTACGCAGAAATCCAATGTGCATTTGGACCTCACTTACTTGACTCTTGTGGAGAAAGGTGTGCAGTATAGTGGTGCATCCACTTTCAATAAGCTACAACAAGAATTGAAAAATCTTAGCAGTAATCCACACGCTTTCAAATCGAAACTGAAGAGTTTCCTCATGGGCCACTTATTCTATTCTGTCAAGGATTTCCTTGAAAATTAAGCTGACTCCTATGTTATGTTGTTGATCACGTTTACTTAAACTTATGGGTTGTCTTTTTTTGGGTTCATAGACGTTTTATTTTGTCTGTTATTACTTTTGTGTTGTAATTTCATGTACTGACACGTTCCATGACCTTAGAGATTTGCTCCTCATTTTGATCCTACGGAACTAGATGTGTAAAATACACTCCTGGAAATTGAAATAAGAACACTGTGAATTCATTGTCCCAGGAAAGGGAAACTTTATTGACACATTCCTGGGGTAAGATACATCACATGATCACAATGACAGAACCACGGGCACATACACACAGGCAACAGAGCATGCACAATGTCGGCACTAGTACAGTGTATGTCCACCTTTTGCAGCAATGCAGGCTGCTATTCTCCCATGGAGACGATCGTAGAGATGCTGGATGTAGTCCTGTGGAGCGTCTTGCCATGCCATTTCCACCTGGGGCCTCAGTTGGACCAGCGTTCGTGCTGGACGTGCAGACCGCGTGAGACGACGCTTCATCCAGTCCCAAACATGCTCAATGGGGGACAGATCCGGAGATCTTGCTGGCCAGGGTAGTTGGCTTACACCTTCTAGAGCACGTTGGGTGGCACGGGATACATGCGGACGTGCATTGTCCTGTTGGAACAGCAAGTTCCCTTGCCGGTCTAGGAATGGTAGAACGATGGGTTCGATGACGGTTTGGATGTACCGTGCACTATTCAGTGTCCCCTCGGCGATCACCAGAGGTGTACGGCCAGTGTAGGAGATCGCTCCCCACACCATGATGCCGGGTGTTGGCCCTGTGTGCCTCGGTCGTATGTAGTCCTGATTGTGGCGCTCACCTGCACGGCGCCAAACACTCATACGACCATCATTGGCACCAAGGCAGAAGCGACTCTCATCGCTGAAGACGACACGTCTCCATTCGTCCCTCCATTCACGCCTGTCGCGACACCACTGTAGGCTGGCTGCACGATGTTTGGGCGTGAGCGGAAGACGGCCTAACGGTGTGCGGGACCGTAGCCCAGCTTCATGGAGACGGTTGCGAATGGTCCTCGCCGATACACCAGGAGCAACAGTGTCCCTAATTTGCTGGGAAGTGGCGGTGCGGTCCCCTACGGCACTGCGTAGAATCCTACGGTCTTGGCGTGCATCCGTGTGTCGCTGCGGTCCGGTCCCAGGTCGACGGGCACGTGCAACTCCCGCCGACCACTGGCGACAACATCGATGTACTGTGGAGACCTCACGCCCCACGTGTTGAGCAATTCGGCGGTACGTTCACCCGGCCTCCCGCATGCCCACTATACGCCCTCGCTCAAAGTCCGTCAACTGCACATACGGTTCACGTCACCGCTGTCGCTGCATGCTACCATTGTTAAAGACTGCGATGGAGCTCCGTATGCCACGGCAAACTGGCTGACACTGACGGCGGCGGTGCACAAATGCTGCGCAGCTAGCGCCATTCGACGGCCAACACCGCGGTTCCTGGTGTGTCCGCTGTGCCGTGCGTGTGATCATTGCTTGTACAGCCCTCTCGCAGTGTCCGGAGCAAGTATGGTGGGTCTGACACACCGGTGTCAATGTGTTCTTTTTTCCATTTCCAGGAGTGTAAATAAATAAACTGCCTAACATCGTAGGACCCGAAAAGACAACATTTTAGTACAACATAGCCCTTCAAAACAATGTTCATAGAATGTAGTCTAAAGGAATCAGTCTAATCTGACAGAATCAGTTTGGTAAATGCCACATTAAAAGTCGTATATAAGTTTTGTTGTTTGGGCAGCAAAATAATATATGGTGGCCGGAGTAAGGAGGATATAAAATGTACACTGGCAATGGCAAGAGAAGAATTTCTGAAAAAGAGACATTCGTTGAAATCAAATATAAATTTATGTGTTAGGATGTCTTTTCTAGTGGAGTGTAGCCTTATACAGACGTAGGTGATAAATCGATCAGGCAAGAAGACAATACAAGCTTTTAAAATGTGGTGCTACAGACGAATGCCGGAGATTAGATGGGTAGATCGAATAAAGAATGGAGTACTACTAAATCAAACTGAGGGAAGAAAGAGATCTATGGCAAAACCCGACTAAAGGAGAAGTCTGGCTGATCGGAAACATACTGAGGTGTTAAGGAATAGTCTATTTTGCAATGGAAGTAAGTATGGACAGTAAAAACTGCAGAGGGTGACCAAGACCTGTACAGAGCAGGCAGGTTCAAATGTATGTAGATTGGAGTAGTTCTGCAGAGATGAAGACATTTGCACTGGGTAGACGAGCATGGAATGTTTGTTGCATCAGATCAGGTTTAAAGGCCAATGATCCTGTCTAGATTTTTCTTACGTCTTGCTTCTATTATCAAGCCTTACGTCAGAACTGCCTCTCTGGTGCCTTTACCTTTGTTAAAGCCCGAGTGATCGTCATCTAACAGATCCTCAGTTTTCTTTTCTATTCTTCTTTACATGGCTTTTATCACCAGCTTCGATGCATGAGCTGTTAAGGTGACTGTATTATAGTTTTCGCATTTATCTGCTCTTACTGTCTTCCGAATTTGGTGGATGATGTTTCTGCGGAAGTCGGATGGTGTGTCTCCAGTCTCATACATTCTACACGGATACTTGAATAGTGGTTTGGTTGCCACTTCACTTAATTACAATGCAAGCAAAAAAGAAAAATAAGTTGCACCACGAAGAAATTATCTGAATTGGACTGAAACTGGTGGATGTCATATACATGTAAATACAAACAAATGCAATTTCAGAAAAATTGGATGATGTATTGAAGAGAAAGAGATTTGTAAATCGAAAAAGTGAATAACACGTTGGTCCACTTCTGACTCTTATGCAAGAAGTTCTTCGGGTTGACTTTGACTGACAGAGTTGTTGTATGTCTTCCTGAAGGAAATCGCGCCAAATTCTGTTCAGCTAACACGTTAAATAGTTAAAATCCCGAGCTGGTTGAAGGGTCCTGCCCATGGTGCACCGAACGTGCGCAGCTGGGGAGAGATCCGGCCATCTTCCGGGCCAAGGTAGGATTTGACAAGCACGAATACGAGCAGTAGGAATACTCGCCATGTGCGGACGGGCATTATTTTGCTGAAATGTAAGCCAAAGACAGCTTGGCATTAAGGGCGACAAAACGAGGCGTAGGAATATCATCGACGAACCGCTGTGCTGTATGGGACTTGATGGCATTCTCTTCAGAACCGTTACAGTGATTCGTCAGGCAACGGACAGCTGCACTCGAATTCTCAACACAAATGGGGCCGCTAAGTGCGTCCTACGACGTCCACATCGCTGGCAACGGCTTGTACATAATATTGGTGACTACTCTGAAGGACAATAAAACCTCTAAACATGTACCAACTTTTTATAATTTGTACAAAAATAGTTGCCACTATTAAGGTTCCAACGCTCGTACATGTGCTAAAAAATGAGCATTTATCACACTTTCTTGTATAAAACTCAAAATATTTTGTTCTCCTGCTGAGCTGCTAGCGATACTGCTTATTTTACATCCCAACCTCCTAGCTCCTTTGCTGTCATTCTCATTTTCATCAATTTCCATATGGGCAGATTGTTGTAATTCATGAGTTAGTGAGTGACTGGTGTTACTGTGATGGTACGTCTGCTTTTGTTTGTGGTATTTATGGACAATGACACTGCTGGTTGACGCGGAACACTTGTTAACTCGCAGATGCACTGCCCTGCCGCGCCCCTTCTGGAGACTTGTTTGCCGTCATGTAAATGAGTCACACCCTCGTTAATTCGTCAGGCTTGCTGCAACCGCTACTCTGAACAAATATCGCAGTAATTTGGTTTGCAGACACGCGATGACTTTCAGCAACTACGAGGGTGTGTCTAAAAGTTACACATGGGTGTAAAACTTTAGCAAATAAAAGTACTGTTATCAAGATTAGTTTCATTTCTCTTATATTTTATGCATTGCATGATGTGTCTGATAGTTTCACAAGCTGTCGAAGACCATCATTTTGCCCACTGTCGTCGTAACCAGCCGTTGACTACCGTTGCTAAGTCGGCATTTCTGCGAAAATGATCACACGACGTTGATGTTTAACAGAAGCGATGAAGCTATTACTTTTGGAAGGAAGCTATTTGCTACACAGAATGACCACTGGAGTTCCCTAATGTCAATTACGCAACGTTTTGTTTATCTCACTGGTAGCTTGAGAAAGTGCTATTGACGAGAAAGCATCATCGCCTGGGCGGTCTAGACGATGTCTACCATGCTGTGTATTGCATGTAGAAATAATCGCTTGTTAATGATGCCATTGTTTCACTGTGTACTCCTCTCCTGCACCAATTAGCCGGCCGGGGTGGCCGAGCGGTTCTAGGCGATACAATCTGGAACCGCGCGACCGCTTCGGTCGCAGGTTCAAATCCTGCCTCGGGCATGGATGTGTGTGCTGTCCTTAGGTTAGTTACGTTTAAGTAGTTCTAAGTTCTAGGGGACTGATGACCACAGATGTTAAGTCCCCTAGTGCTCAGAGCCATTTGAACAATCATCACCGTCTGGCGAAATGTTTGTGATAATTGTTTCTGGAGTTGATCTTTAAAATTAAATCCGACAACCAAAACATTTAGATCCTCATTTCAGTAAAAATCGTCAGCCTGAAGATGTTCGAAGAACGAAACTTGTCGTAGCACAATAAATGTGAATTAATACAATCGACGGTGAAGCCGGCCGCAGAGGCTGAGTAGTTCTAGGCTCTTAAGTGTGGAACCGCGCGACCGCTACGGTTGCGGGTTCGAATCCTATCTCGGGCATGGATGTGTGTGATGTCCTTTGGTTAGTTAGGTTTAAGTAGTTCTAAGTTCTAGGAGACTGATGACTTCAGATATTAAGTCCCATAGTGCTCAGAGCCATTTTTGAACATCCGAGGTGATTTTCATTCATCATTAAAATGGTGTCATCTGTGGTGCTCAATATGATCAATATTATTCCTCTGTAATTAGTTTGATCTTGTCCTCACGACTCCCACGGAAACCATGCGTATGGAGTACAAGTGTATTCCTACAATCGTCACTTAAAGCAGATAATTGAAACTTTTATAAGTTTTGGCTGCATAGTTGTTAGGCATCCTCAGATTTCTGCTAGTCCAGATATTTCAGCATTTACGTGACGATTCCGTGGAACAAAACAGTGATCTTCCATGGGACCCTTATCTATAGACATTAAATGTTCAAATGTGTGTGAAATCCTGTGGGACTCAACTGCTAAGGTCATCAGTCCCTAAGCTTACACCCTACTTAACATAAATTATCCTAAGGACAAACACACACACCCATGCCCGAGGGAGGACTCGAGCCTCCGCCGGGATCAGCCGCACAGTCCATGACTGCAGCGCCTTAGACCTCTCGGCTAATCCTATATACGTTAAAAATATCGTTTTAATCATATTTTGTTTGGGTCCTTCGTTTGAGCAACATTCTAAGGTGTCACAAGAATGTTTTGATGATGATGTTCGGTTTGTGGTGCGCTCATCTGCGCGGTTATCAGCGCACGTACAAATTCCCAACTTTTGCTCAGTCCAATCTCGCCACTTCCATGAATGATGATGACATGATGAGGTCAACACAAACACCCAGTCATCTCGAGGCAGAGGAAAACACCTGACCCTGCCGGGAATCGAACCCGGGACCTCATGCTCGGGAACCGAGAACGTGACAGAGAGACCACGAGCTGCGGACAGAACTTTTTGAGAACTCCTATATAGAATGATAGCACTTTCCCAGTATCCTACGAATGAATCAAAGTTTGCCCGTGCATTACCTGCGACTGAACCTAAGCCATCTTTCCATTTCATATTCCTACAAATTATTACACCCAAGCGTGTTTATCAGTTGACCGATTTTGTGACTCACTGATTTATAGTCATAGGATACTGCACTTTTTGAACATTTAGCGCAAGATGGCAATTTTTGCACGACTCTGAAATGTAATCCACATCTGACTATCTGTATACTTTTCTGACCGTAATTAATGTAGATAACTGTGTTATTTGCAAGAATTCTGAGATTACTATTAGTAGGGTTCGCCATGTCCCTAAGTTATACACACATCCTTCGATAAAACACGATTAAGACAACATATAGTGTCCACCCTACTAAGATATAGTAATCCAGTCACACCTTTTATTTGATACTCCATACGATCGTACTTTCGTGAGTATGAGCTGATGTGGTACCGAGTCAAATGATATTCGGAAGTCGAGAGATCTACTCAACCGGCCGGAGTGGCCGAGCGGTTCTAAGCGCTTCAGTCTGGAACCGCGCTACCGCTACGGCCGCAGGTTCAAATCCTGCCTCGGGCGTGGATGTGTCTGATGTCCTTAGGTTAGTTAGGTTTAAGTAGTTCTAAGTTCTAGGGGACTGATGACCTCAGGTATTAAGTCCCATAATGCTCAGAGCAATTTGAACCATTTTGATTTAGATCTATTCGACTATCTTGATCCATGGCTTCAAGATCTCAAGTGAGGAAAGCGGAGCTGGATTTCGCACAATCGATGATTTCGGAATCCATGCAGGATAGCATGGAGGAAATAAATGTGTTCAAGATACCTCATTATATTTGAACTCAGAATATGTTGTAAGATTCTGCAGCAGATATTTCTGCACTTCACTAAAATTTTCTAACATCGCGACTTCTGTGTATACAACAGCATCATCCATGAAAGACGTACCTGCAAATACTGTGACGTCAGAAGTCAGAAGCGACCAGTCTAAAAATACTGTTATTCACCAGAGCGTCTTTGCGCCACCTGCGGTGTCTCACATACTGAGGTAAAGAAAGTGCGTTTCTTCCCCATAATCATTCCCGCCGTCGTTGAAACAGCAATAGGGCAGGACTCCATCGCATGACGAGACGCATAAGACGCCGTTAATGTGAAGGGAGGCTCCAAAAGGAGGCGTAAGACGGGTAACGGACGAGCAGACGCGGCCATTGTGAGAGACGGCTGACGGCGAAAGGGGGTACCCGGAGAATATGGCGGCCATTACGACGCTACACTTCCCTTGGCGTCGTTACATTCTTCAAGGTGATCTCACGTTCCGCAGATCTTCACCACTTTAAATAAGGAGAAACGGGAGCTTCTCAGCGAAATTTACGCTCATGTCTTTCTCCAGTGGCGAGCGTTTCGGAGATGGGCAACAATACTGTCACCATCTCCTAGTTTGTAGGCAGCTGACGACACACTTAAAAAAAATGGCTCTGAGCACTATGGGATTCAACTGCTGTGGTTATCAGTCCCCTAGTACTTAGAACTACTTAAACCTGACTAACCTAAGGACATCACACACATCCATGCCCGAGTCAGGATTCGAACCTGCGACAGTAGCAGTCGCACGGTTCCGGACTGCGCGCCTAGAACCGCCAGACCACCGCGGCCGGTGACACGCTTTAAAGGTGCTTTCTAGTCCAATGAAGATTTCGAAAATATAACGTCGGAGACAAATTTGTTTTGAAAGTCACCTGTGATTCGCCGTTTTGATGTGCTTACGTGAGACGATAACTCGCTAGGAGAGGAGATTAATTATTACGATGCTGAACGCAGTACCAGACTCACGATATTGTTCGCCAGATGTGTGGTCTCCCCCGTGTTGGTAACCGCCCATTAACTAGTCGGCGTGTTAATCCTTAACCTGGAAATAGCGTGTTCGAGTTTTGATGCTGAAAGATATTTCCGTAACAGGTGTTGAGATGGCAAGATGAGGATAGTTTATGGAAAACGTTTGGGTACTGAGAAAAAAACGGTGTTTTGCACAACAGGCGGACCTCACATCCTACAATCTTCATACTAATGTTAAGTAGTGGAAAGTTTCTTATTAATAAATCATTGTGAACTGCTGGTAATCCGTATTGTTATTCTGCTATAGATGTTGTCTAGCGCTATTTGGCCCTGCGGCTAGGGTGTATGATAGTTGAGTGCAAGAAAGCCATAACTTCTCAGCAACTACTTCCGGTGGTAGGGGGTTCTCTTCCTTCCACATAGTTATGTTTGACATTAAGAGTATTTGCCGAATACAAGACTCTTAGATTAAATATGTAAGTTGCACCGCGTTGTTCAGTGGAATCTAGCACGCTGTTCCTACAGAAGCGTCAGCGGTAAGCCGACAGTAAACAGTAGCCCTGTCCCTCTCTGAACTGCCGTTTGTGCTGTGCGTCCCTCTTCTTATTAGAATTCCGCAGATTCCTTGTCCGGGATTCTTGCCCTTCTTTCTTCTTCTTCCTCCTCCTCCTCCTCGAACGATTTATAACAGGACCTGGGAACCAAATCCCCTCGTGAAGTTGAGTCGCAGATGACGAATCTGCAGCGCGGAGTCCACAAAAAGTCCATAGAAAGTTCTTTGAAAATTTAGTTCCTTCCTTCGCGAACTGAATATTTTGCGTAAGTGAAGATAATCGACTTGTCAGAGGTCCGTATGCTCCTCACGTATACCTAAATAAGTTAATTAATTCGCAATGAAATGCTTCCGTTGACGATCACTAATTTACAGAAAGTGTGACATATCCACGTCATAGCGCGTATTTTATGAAATAAAATTATACGTTCTTAGATACTATTTTTGCCGCGTGATATTCGCTCGCTTTAGTGAGCACTATTAGATTTTTGTCGCAAATACTGTCCGAGCATTCACACGTGAGGAAGCTTCGTATGATATCTTACGAATTTAATCGTTCATCATGAGAAGTACAGAGGCGGCAAGATGTAATAGTATGGAGTAGAAAAGGTAATTCATACATGAATGATACTATAGGTTATTAATTAATTGTAAAATTTTATGACTTCAGCTGACTTCCAACTCATTGCTGTCACAACAGAGCAATTTTCTGGAACAATCCCACACAGAGACACAAAATATTCATTTCAAAGAAACCTGTTGAAAAGTTAATATCTTGTCACCATCCTAGTGTCTCACTATATAATTAGTTTCTTATGAAGTGTATAGCTAATGATCATCAACAATCGAAAGTTTGCCACTGACGACAAAAATAACCACTGTACACAACCTGACCGCTTGAGCAAAGCATCAAGCTATGAAAACATTTGACCACTTCCGTTGTGATTCAAAGGTGCTGGCAGACAAGTTTTACAAAACAAGTTGAGTTCATTTATGCTTGACGACTACTTTTGCTCCCCCGACGAATTTTTGAATAGATATTAAAAGCTCATTTTAAAAAATGTGTTTAAACTGATAAATGTTTTAGAAACTTGCCGAAAGGTCAAGTCTGTAAATAAAACAAAAGTAACAGACTGAAGAGAAACATATAAGAGCAAAAATAGTGATAAACAATAAAACATGAGCGTTTTGGACAATTAGAGCGAATCATTTGGCCACCACTATCATCAGACATGAATTCAATCGAACATTTATGGGACATAATCGAGAGGTCACTTCGTGTACAAAATCCTGCACAGGCGACACTTTCTCAATTATGGACGGCTATAGAGGCAGCATTGCTTAGTATTTCTGCAGGGGACTTCCAACGACTTGTTGAGATCATGCTACGTCGACTTTCTGCACTAGGCTGGGAAAAAGAAGGTCCGACACGATATTAGAAGGTATCCCATGACTTTTGTCACCTCAGTATAGTAGTCCTGTCTTGGGTATCAGAAAAAGGCTTAGGATAGCTGTTACAAATGTGTGTACGTACTCAGGTTCGAAGAAGTGCTTTTGAGGAAGCAAGTGAACAGTCGAAAATCTGGATGCAATTACGGAGGCTAATACGAGAGCTTAACTTGGCAGTGTTTACACCGCAACAACTGATTCCAGGCGCGTTCTCTTTCTTCTTCTTTCGTTTCACCCTCTTTGGAGTACGCTGGATCAATCATTTCTTTGTGCGTTGTTCTTTTCTTAGGGCCCAGTATTTCTTCATTCTTTCTGATCTTCTTTTCCTCTCTTCTTCCGAAACGAAGGGTTTGGACTTTTGTGTTGATTTGTCTTGTAACTTATGTTTTCATCTTTAGTAATTAATTTTGCTGTTCGATCTATAAGTGAGTTTTCTGAAATCTTAAACTCTACTAGGTCTCTCTCAGTTTCTTTAAACAAGTTGGGTTTCGTTTTGCGGTTACGGAAAAAGACAAAGATTTGTTTAGTTAATCTGTTGGAGTACGGGTACGTATTGAAAGATGAAGAGGCTTGCACGGGATAGAGTGGCATGGAGAGCTGCATCAAACCAGTCTCAGGACTGAAGACCACAAAAACAATATGTTGGAATTCATTCTG
The DNA here is from genome assembly GCF_023897955.1 of Schistocerca gregaria. Taxonomy (NCBI): domain Eukaryota; kingdom Metazoa; phylum Arthropoda; class Insecta; order Orthoptera; family Acrididae; genus Schistocerca; species Schistocerca gregaria. Next base: position 469,224,322 of record NC_064926.1, read on the forward strand.
AGAAGATGACCACAAAAATTTATCCTCTTTTTTCGCATAGTATCTGAAAGTTTATAAATTTTATTGAAGAGAATTTCATTTTTGATGTATATAATCTTATTGTCTTGAAATTTTGGTCCTAAGATTTTTCTTAAAATTTTTCTTTCCTTCAGCTCAAGTTTCTCTATTTGGCCTTTGAAATCCATATTTAGTGTTTGTGCTGCATACAGTATTTCTGACTTAATCACTGTTTTGTAATGTGTAATTTTGGACCACCATGAAAGGGATTTTTTGTTGTACGTATTTTTTGTTAGTTGGAGGTCCAATTCCAATTTATTTTTTCTGGATGCCATTGCTTTGCTTTCCCCAGAATTCCAACTAATCCGTTCTCCGAGATATTTGAATTCTTTTACTATTTCAATCTTTTGTTCTTGAAGTTTGAGGTATTTACATGAGTGCTTGTGTTTGTCAATATCTTAGTTTTTTCAAAGGATGTGTGAAGATCTATTTTAGCTGGTCGTTTCTTTAGTTCAAGGATTTGCTCCCGTGCTTCTTCCACTGTTTCAGCAAAGAGGGTCATATCATCAGCAAAAGCAATGCAATTTACTTTAAGGAACTTCTTTTTGCAATGCAGTCTTATACCACTCTTAATATTTGTGTTCCATTCTCTGATATTTTTGAGAATATTTCAATGACAACAATAACAATCGTTCTATCATTAACGCATCTTGTCAATAGCTTTCGAATGCTGCTACTTTTACTATCATTTGCCGAAAATCTTGTTTCGTTACCTTGTACCCTTCACGAAATAAAAGGGTGAAAATATTTGGGTAAATCGCCCAGTGAGCTTGTTATATAGACGTGGAGCTTGTTCCGATGTCTGGAACGGTAAATTCTTCTTAAACCGCGCATTCCAGACTCGGTTATTCGAGTAACATTTTATTGCCCTGGGTAATAGGGAGGCTGGGCCACGATGCGAACCGGTGGGTGGCGTAAATATTTGCAATAAGCTTTCAGCCTGTCCGCCGGAAGCCACAGGGCCGCGCCCAGATGCTTCAGAGCCTCCGGCAGCGGCACACTGCAGGAAGGGGAAGCGCCCAGTGTGGCTGAACAAAGCGCTAGCGCCACCTCGGGCGCCTTTAAGGCATGCGGTGGCCGGGAAGAGGCAGATACGAAGATAAACGCTGTTAGAGATGGATCATATAGAAAACTGCGTAACCTCGTAGCGTTTTTGTTTTGCATGTTGGATATTCCGATTCCTACAGGTCGATTTATCAATTGTCATTTTTTATTTGTAGTTCGTTCTTGCTATTTGACTTTACATATTGTTATTTTGTCATTTGGAGGTACTGAAAGGGGCTGTGGACGCTAGAAAATAAAGTGCCAAGTGTAGAAATCTGAACATTTCCGACTCATTCCTCTGTTTGAGTTCAGTAGAGAGTGACAGCAAGAAACATCTGCGTCGTGTGTGAGGATAACGCCATTGGACACAGCACGGCAAGGAAATGGTTTTCTCATTTTGAGGAGGATCGTTTTCAAATTAGTGACTGTCCATATTCAGGATCACCTTCGGGGGTTGATCAAGATCGTTTAAAAGCATTAATCCGCAATGATCCACAACACTGTACTCCAGAACTGGCAACTGTGATGAACTGTGATCATTCCGCCCGTGGGAGGGTTCAAAAGTAGAGTGTATGGGTACCGCATGGTCTAAGCCAAAATCACAACAATCGGCACGTGGCCATGTGTGCATCTCTGCTTGATCGTCATCAACTGGCTCGTAAAGAACACAGACTATTCCTTTATCGTACCGTTACTGGTTAAGATGTATATGATGTCTCTATGCTAACAAAAAAATCGTTCGAATGGCTCTGAGCACTATGGGACTCAACATCTGAGGTCATCAGTCCCCTAGAACTTAAAACTACTTAAACCTAACTAACCTAAGGACATCACGCACAACCATGCCCGAGGCAGGATTCGAAACTGCGTCCGTAGCGGTCACGCGGGGTTCCAGACTGTAGCGCCTAGAACCGCACGGACCTGGATTCATCCGAGAAAATGACGTTTTGCCATTCGTGCACCCAGGTTCTTCGTTGAGTATACCATCGCAGGCGCTCCTGTCTGTGATGCATCGTCAAGGGTAACCGCAGCCTTGGCCTCCGAGCTGATAGTCCATGCTGCTACAAACGTCGTCGAACTGTTCGTGCAGATGGTTGTTGTCTTGCAAACGTCCCCATCTTTTGACTCGAGGATCGAGACGTGGCTGCACGATCCGTTACAGCCATGCGGATAAGATGCCTGTCATCTCGACTGCCAGTGATACGAGGCCGTTGGGATCCAGCACGGCTTTCCGTATTACCCTCCTGAACCCACAAATTTCATATTCCGCTAATAGTCATTGGATCTCCACCAACGCGAGCAGCAATGTGGTGATACGATAAACCACAATCGCGATAGGCTACAATCCGACCTTTATCAAAGTCGGAAACGTGATGGTACCTTACACGAGGCATCACAACAACGTTTCACCAGGCAACGCAGGTCAACTGCTGTTTGAGCATGAGAAATCGGTTGGAAACTTTCCTCATGTCAGCACGTTGTAGGTGTCGCCACTGGCGCCAACCTTGTGTGAATGCTCTGAAAAGCTGATCATTTTCGTATCACAGCATCTTCTTCCTGTCGGTTAAATTTCGCGTCTGTGGCAAGTCATCTTCGTGGTGTAGCAATTTTAATGGCCAGCAGTATAAATTGTCTGTTACGGAACTCTATTTCTTGTAAGGGCTTCCTCCATACCTTCCGGTAGCGCATTTCTAATTGAGAGCCTTTGACTGTGTGAAATGGCACACCTGACCAGCATTCCTGGATTCCAGGCCGTATAGCGGGGCGACATTCACTTTGCTATCCCGCCACTATGCGGAGCGTATCCAGACACGCCTATTCTTGTCATCGGTGCTTAGTTTGAAGCGAGACTCATCACTAAAGAGAATTCTACTCCAGTCAATGAGATTCCGGGCCGAAGAAGGGTCTGAAGAAGCCCTGGACATCGGTGGGATACCGACCTGACTGTTGCATATCCTACGGCCAGACAACTAGGAGTGATCTGAGGTGTCATTTCTTTTCATAGCAGGACCCCTTTGGTTGCCATCCGCAACACATTTACAACACAGCTTTACGTCGACGGTATTCTACCCTCCGTTTTGTTGTCCTTCATGGTAAGTCATCCTGGGCTTATATTTCAGCAAGATAATGTCCTCTAACGGTGAGAGTTCCTACTGGTTATCTTCGTGCTTGCCAAATCCTACCGAGCGAGCAAGGTCGCCGGATCTTTCCCCATTGAGAACGTTTGGAGCATTACGGGAAGGACCCTCCAACCGTCTCAGGATTCTGAAAAACTAACGCGTCATTTGGACAGAATTTGGCACGATGTCCTTCAGGAGGACATCCAATAACTCCGTCAGTGGACGCCAAGCCGAATAATTACTTGCAGAACGTCCAGAGGTGGACCAAGCCGTTATCGATTTGCTCAATTTCTGAAGCTCTCATTCTTAAATAAACCATCCAACTTTTCTGCAATTTTAATCATTTGTTTCTCTATACAACTACGTCATATATAGCGATTTACCTCCCATTCGAACAATTCCTTTGCGATGCTTTTTTGTTTTTTAATGTATTTATAAAGAAAGGTGAAATCTGAAAAGAAGATAAATACAATATAACGCTCACGCCATAGACACGGGAACCAAAATTTTCAATAAGACTTTTATCCACTGTGGATGTGGAACACTGCGACTGTGGTGTGAAAAGGTTTTCAGAAATTACTGCATGCTTTTCTCGATTTATTACATCTTAAAAAAGATATCCGTATAAGGATTCTGCTCTAAGTTCGTTCTGTGAAGATAATGGAGTATTTTACACATATATGGTGTGCAGTCTGCCCAAAGCGTCTACGTTTCTTATTCTTTCGAATCCTTTCTCCGGGGAAATAAGACCGTCCGAACACAGTATTTATGTTTGTTTGTCGTGAATCCAACAATAGCAGTTATCTGTTCCCTTCCATTATCCATCAAAGGTCACAGTTCTGCCATAATAGCCTGGAACAGACTATTGATAGGACCGAGTGCTGAAGTGAATATTCGCTGACCTGCTTTCCTCTCCCTCAAACTGAATTCTCGTACATCTACGTATTTAAGTAATTGAGACGTAGTACAGCAGTTATGGGAGAAGTGCTGAAGTGTATCGGCATAATGCATACAAAGCAGCGAGAAATTTCCCCACACAGCATTTCACGTACGATTACATAGATACTAGGTCGATACACATTAAAGTGTGTGGTGAAAGCTATTCACCGTTATTCGCGTTATTTTCCGCTCCATTTAGAGTAGAAATGGCTGCGCAGTAGTTCATAATGGGTGTTTTTGCGTCCTAGTTTTTACTAGTTCGGAGCAGAAAACCGTGCTGGCCCCAAATTTACGACACAGCTCAAACACTGGATTGTACCGAAGCCGCTGAAGTTTGCAGTTTGTGTTTCTAACAGCTATTGTTTTCCATAAAATTTCGGGCGGACTCCCGGATTTAAGTTCCAGCAACGATATTTCAGAGCAGAATGTTTCGGCCGTCTTAAGTTGTATATCTTGGAACAAGCCATGGAAATCTGCCAGTCCGTCCAAAATATCACGGAATAATCTATAGTCCGAGACAGTTTTAAGTTTCAGTTATTGCTATTACTATTTGTCATACGGCTAACTGAGATCTACCGCTTACAAACAAAAGATAAAAAAGAAAAACTAAAATGGAAGATAACAAATATTACAAAGAAAAATTACAAATTATAAATTCCAAGTAAAAAAAAGAGCCCAATGTGGGCTGTAATTATGGTATAGCAGCAAAACTTGGCAGATATTTTACTGCGGTAATCCGGAACCGATTTATCCCGAAAAAAAAGGAGTTCCGATTTTGGTCACCAGGTCCAAATCTGGCGCTGTTAATGCAAGAGAGATGTATAGAAATTTTTCCATTTGTAATGGATTATGAACGGGGCATGGACAGAAAAGATCAAACATGTAAGAAAGGCATAACTCTGATTTCATTATAAACAGCCTCTTACACAGTTTGTTCAAAATGAGTACCGGAGACATCGACGAGATGCTATACAGCGTCAGATTTGCACCTGATGACCAAATTCGGAACTAATTTTTTAAGCGTAAATTGACTGATGACCTCAGAAGTTAAGTCGCATAGTGCTCAGCGCCATTTAAGCGTAAATTGGTTCTGCATTAACTCATTAACATATCTACCAAGTTTCACTGCTATACGATAATTACAGCCCACACTGAACCTCCGTGAATAGTTACACTTTGATTCAAACCACCCGTCGTCAATATCCGATGCTTAGTCGATAGTCAACTGTTGGTTCCAGAAGTGTCTTCTCTTGGAACACTGTTGGACAATGTGACTCGCGGTCCATTCTGCTGCCCCGCAGTCAAATTCAGAGCTACCGACGATGCCCCATCTGTGTAGGTTAGTCGTATGACTTGCGTGTCATATACGAACCCTGTTTAGACCACACCAAATCTTCCTAAGCAGTTCCGAACGTAGCGCTAGTGTAGTGGAGAGGTAAGGGCGATGGGAATGGTGTTCCGATGGAGACAACAATAGCAGGGTTCAACCTTACTTGAATCCTTCGTTTATTCCTTATGCCTGCGACTGGCGCACCTCGAGTTTAATTTCAATATCCATACTTCTATAAAGACTTCCGATAGAGCCTATCAAGTCCTTTTATGGCCGTGGCAGTCTATTAGGTACAGCACTAGAATTCGGCCCTGAGGGTCCCGGGTTAAATTACGGGTAGGGTCAGCGACGTTTCTCCGTTTCAGTCCCTCTAGGATGGACCGAAGTCTACTCAGACGTCTGCCGAAATGAGTATGGTGATGTTTCTCGGGAGCAAAGGGTGGTCCTCATGAGTGACACGCTAACCCTCCCCCTCCTAGGTCCGCAGCGGATAGGAGGGCTGCACTCCGGCCGAAAGTCCGGACTTTGGATGCCTTCTTAGTCTCTAAGAACTGAACTTGGTCCGAATATGCCTCGGATGGCTGTACAGTACTGATCGGCCGCCATGTCATCTTCAGCTATAGGTGTCGGATATCGAAGGGCGTGTGGTCAGCACATTGTCAGTTTGAGACCAGAGCCGCTACTTCTCAGTCAAGTAGCTCCTCAATTTGCCTGATAAGGGCTGAGTGAACCCCGCTTGCCAACAGCGTTCGGCAGGCCGGATGGTCAGTAAACCCCACAGATTCTTCTTATCTACCCTATCAAAAACCTGCGTAGAAATCAGTGGCAAGAAATACGAATTTCCTCCTCTGTATTTCTATATCTGACTGACATTATTTGCACTGGATGTTCTTTTTCCGAAACCATTCTGTTGAGCTGCTAAAATGACATAAGCTATTCCGTAGATGTTTGGTTGTCTGCTCTGTCGAACATATCCATCACATCAGACGTCACACTTACATAGTATATCTGTGGGCTTCACTTCTGAACCCCGCTTGCCAACAGCGTTCGGCAGGCCGGATGGTCAGTAAACCCCACAGATTCTTCTTATCTACCCTATCAAAAACCTGCGTAGAAATCAGTGGCAAGAAATACGAATTTCCTCCTCTGTATTTCTATATCTGACTGACATTATTTGCACTGGATGTTCTTTTTCCGAAACCATTCTGTTGAGCTGCTAAAATGACATAAGCTATTCCGTAGATGTTTGGTTGTCTGCTCTGTCGAACATATCCATCACATCAGACGTCACACTTACATAGTATATCTGTGGGCTTCGCTTCTGAACCCCGCTTGCCAACAGCGTTCGGCAGGCCGGATGGTCAGTAAACCCCACAGATTCTTCTTATCTACCCTATCAAAAACCTGCTTAGAAATCAGTGGCAAGAAATACGAATTTCCTCCTCTGTATTTCTATATCTGACTGACATTATTTGCACTGGATGTTCTTTTTCCGAAACCATTCTGTTGAGCTGCTAAAATGACATAAGCTATTCCGTAGATGTTTGGTTGTCTGCTCTGTCGAACATATCCATCACATCAGACGTCACACTTACATAGTACATCTGTGGGCTTCACTTCTGAACCCCGCTTGCCAACAGCGTTCGGCAGGCCGGATGGTCAGTAAACCCCACAGATTCTTCTTATCTACCCTATCAAAAACCTGCGTAGAAATCAGTGGCAAGAAATATGAATTTCCTCCTCTGTATTTCTATATCTGACTGACATCATTTGCACTGGATGTTCTTTTTCTGAAACCATTCTCTTGAGTTGCTAAAATGACATAAGCTATTCCGTAGATGCTTGGTTGTCTGCTCTGTCGGACATATCCATCACATCAGACGTCACACTTACATAGTACATCTGTGGGCTTCACTTCTCTCGCTTCCCACGCCCGGGTCCCCGGGTTCGATTCCCGGCGGGGTCAGGGATTTTCTCTGCCTCGTGATGACTGGCTGTTGTGTGATGTCCTTACGCTAGTTAGGTTTAAGTAGTTCTAAGTTCTAGGGGACTGATGACTATAGCTGTTAAGTCCCATGGTGCTCAGAGCCGTTTGAACCGTTTTTTTTTTTTTTTTTTTGCTTCACTTCCTTGTTATCCTCAGTGCGGATGCACAATAGGGTCCGAACTTCTTGCGGGAATACAGGAAAATTTACGAGCAAATGAGGTACATGGACAGTGACAATACTTCTAAGTGTGCGACATGCTGAGAATTTGAGTTCGGTAGAAAGCGTTCTCGGATAGCCACTCGGTCGAGGCAGCCGCTCTCAAGAAGCAGGAAATCGGGTTTCGAGACCTGGTCCGCCACAAATTCTCAACTTACGCCACTGAGTTCCTTCAGCGCCCAGTTGCGACAAATGTTCGCACCTCGTAGAAGCATCAGCTATTCCCTTCATTCTCTCATCAATTGTCATGATGCAAACACCAATTACATTTCCTTGCTTTCATTTCCATTCTTATAGTAAAAATATTTCTGATTGTTCCTGGTAATCCGTTTCCGCGTTCGGGAAGGAGCAGATTTTCACATTGTGAGGACAGTTAAAACTTGTGTACGATGTTTACAGCAGGGGTAGTTTTAGAGGAGAATTTTTCTGTTCCACAGATTCATTGCTCCAAAGAAGTAAAAACAATGGAACGCTGCGTCAAGAATATTAGAGGGTGGAGAACAACGGACGAAAAGGCTTTAGCTGCAAACAGGTTGCTCCGTGGACGAGTAACGGCAGGATGGGGAAAGCTATACTGATCGGCTTTCCGCCGCTTTTTTAAAAGTTCTTTCCAAAGAGGATTATGTGCAGCGTCTTCATTTCGGCTTTCCTGTCATGAGCTTCCCGGCACGCTCTTGGAGTTGTTAACATTATCCTGTGCTACGCATTTAAGTTTTTCATTTTTTATTTCGTCTCGAAAAGATGCGACGGCCCTCGTCAGATGAGAAACGCTCGATATGCTGTAGTTTCCGTTTCCTTTTTGTTCTCAGGCCAGCATTGTGATCCTGAATGCGACGTCAGTGCTGCGACTACGGCCGTGCGCGAAGACTCAGTTAACAGGCGACGACCTCTCCCCCTGGCGATGATGGGAGACAGATAGGGCCCCCGCAGATGAAGGGTTGCCTCATCGGGACCGACAGGGGGGAAGCAGCAGAAACACTGCAGAGGAAGTCGCCCTCAGTTTAGGCAGGGCTCTCAGGGACGGCAGAGTAAACGGTAGCGTGTCGGGGCCAGTCTCCCTCTCAGTTAATTTAAGCTGCACGTGAGTCAATCTCTGCAGAGGTGTCGCGGTAGCATCATACGAGGGTAGCTTGAAAAGCTCGCGGAATCACCATCAGACGTCAGTGCTAGCGCGACGTTTCCCGCTTAATAATTGGTCACCTTTTACGGTTCAACTCGTGACGTGCCAGTGCTCTGGTTAGAGATCTGTGGTGTGTAAGGCTCTCTGTTGTTGTCCCCGTGTGCTGATTTGTGAAAAAAATCGAGTTCCGAACAGTAATTAAGTACTTAGTAAAAGATATGATTGTCAGCAAAGGAAATTCATGTTAATTTTCAGAAAGCACTGGGGGACTCCTTCATATTCAACTATTGATAAGTGGACAAATCAATTTAAATTTGCTCGGGACTGTTTAGATGATGATCGATTTAGTGGTCGGCCAAGAAGTGCCACTACCCCAGATAGTACTGCATAAAGTGGTATAGCCGACTGAAAGTGCGAGAATTTTCTGAGTAAGCATATCACATTTTAATAGTGGAACTGGATATGAGAAACTTGTCTTCTAGATTGACGCTGTGACAACCTACGCAGGATGACAAACGCATCAGAGTGGAAGTGTGCGAACAATGTTCGATCTGTTTTCGCAGCAACTAGGAAGAGTTTTTGAGCAGTTTTGTGACCACAGATGAAACGTTGGCCCCCTACAATACGCCAGAGATAAAACAACATTCAGAGTAGCGGGAACATACTGATTGATGACCTCCAAAGAAAGCAAAAGAAATTCCAGTAGTTCACTTTCATAGTGATGAAGCGTTACAAGCAGATGTTGACGCTGTGACTCCGACAACAAAGTCAGACTTCCTACAGTGACGGTATCGACAAACTGGTCTCTCGTTGGGAGAACTGTGTTCGTGTGTTGGTGACTATGTTGAGATATAAATACGTGGACATGGAGAACAAAGATGTAGAATGTTATTAACGTTTGATTTACTTTAAAAACTTTAAGAGTATTCGGATACAAAATTTGTAGGCATTACTCTTCAGCACTCCCTGGTACAGCCACGTCACGTATTTTTAATCTGAGTCTGAGTCACTAAACGGGCTTATGATTTTAAGCAACATTTTGACGTGTGAGGACAGATAGGTGTCTGTGTCCTGTCTTCGTGGTCACCATGACGTCCTTCAAGAAGATAATACAAGAACACTTGTTGCCCGTGCTGTCCTCGCCTATTTCGATACAGAGAGAATTCGAGTGTTGCGTTCACCATTACTTTCTCCAGATCTCTCCGCATCTCAAACACCTGGTCGTGGGTTACTAAGAGACTGGAACGCCATCATTCAGCAACCGCAACGATTGCTGAACTCTTACTAAGAAGAAAGAAAATGCCACTTCTGTCCGCTGGGCAATATGAAACAGTCGGAAATTACAAAGACTGAATGTATCATCCAATATGTCGGCAAAATTTCAGCTGAATTCGCAAAAAGTTAAAATATCATAACTAGAGTCTTGCGTTTTATAGTACCAACAGCGTATCAAACTTTTTATTCAATATCAGAGACTTACTGCATTCCTTGGCACAAAGTAGTGTGTATTAAACCACGTGCAAGCATCATGGAAAGAACATGCATTGGTCAGTCAAACAGAGCTGTGGCAGATAGGTTATCTGGTCATCAGAGAAATGAAAATTAAGAAAGATTCAACCGTTGCCTACCAAATTTTGACAGTAAACAACTCATTTGATGTAAAATTGAATTTTTACATTATTTTAAGAAAAGCAGAAAGATGATCCTTCTGATAACACTAGAAATCAACAAGAGTGTGACTCAGAATGTCAGCTTAGCATTAAATGAACAAGTGCATTTTCCTTTTCCTTTATGTTAAATTGAATTTTAGTTATAAATGCTAGATTAGAACAGTGAAATGAATTTTATTTTTTTCGTCAATTGTTAAATGTATCTCCATATTAAACAACTTTATGTTCCCTAGTTAAGGTAACTACATCAGCGTGAAAAAAAGCAGTCTTTCTGATGTTAACACTCTACATATCATCATTTTCGTATCTTATGTATAAATAATATCCATGCAAATCATGTAACTTGTCAAGGAATCACGTCGGAGAAGCGAGTGTGAATGGATGCCCTCGCTATCTGTGACCGAGACAATCTAATCTTCATTTGTGTGTGTGCCCAAATGCTAGATGCATGGACAGCAGAACGCACATGCGAGTGACAACAGACCAGCTGTGAATTTGTTTACATCCACCTACAAATAGGCGGCAGTGCGCATCACGATTCAAACAAAGACTATTAATACTTAGTTACGTTGATTAATGTAAGATGTTTTGTAAAACTGTGGTGTAAATGGAACTGTGAAAATCTCGTTAATTATTGAAGAATTCCTTTAACTCAACTGTAAGCGGAGAGGAGGAGATTTTGTGAAGAGACTAGTTTTGTCGATTTACTAGTGATTCGCTCTCGTACTGTTGGCAAGGCAGCTTAGCATAACTAGGTGAATGATGACTCTGCAGCGTTTGTGTGAAGGCAATGAGACGTAAACTGATAGCGTAGGGTACGTTTTATTGCGAAATATAACTTTGTGAACACAGTGTGAGGGAATATACGGGAGTTTTGTTACAAAGTGGTACTAAAGCTGCCCTGTTTCTTGAAGCTGGCAGATCAGTTGAGGCAGAAAATCGAACTCGGCCGCAATGAAAGTTAAGCCAATTCTCAGTTCCGAAGATTCGAGAAGTTTCTTTGCTGCTACAATTGCTTCCAGAGCGGTGACCACCTTAGTTATACTGGGGAAATTTTAAGCGTTGTAAACTGCTGCTGAAATCCATGTCCTTCGTCTCGTTATGATAGGCTGAAGGGGCTAAAAGATATCTGGTCCAAATTCTTCTTAATATTGGAAAATAATTTTTCGAGACCCTGTGAAAACTTTGTGCTACGTAGGTTACGAAAAGCATGTTTGGAAATAGCACTTTTAAAGTTGTTCTAGACTTTTTCGTGCATGACACAGCCTCTGAGGTGAAAATAATACACAGTAGTATTAAATTTCTTCAGGCCACAGTAAGTGTGTTCTTCTGGGCAAGCAGCGAGATATAAGTCTTGTAATGTATGAGTCTTCAATTGAATTTCTTTATTGCGATAGGCATATTACAGTGAATAATAGACAGAATTTTATAATTATTTGCTTAAACTTTTTGTATTTACGTGTTATGGCTATATGGTATGTGTATATGTGGATACTTACGTTAAAGTTCTTGACTTCCGTGTCTCATTGGTGGGTACCATCGTTTGTTATTCGAAGATAGCCTGTTATCAAAATAGGTCTATCGCACTAAAGAACTTTTCCCAGACACACTTTTGTAAGCAGGAATGCTCTTATTGTTTCATTTTCTAAAGGATCCAATGGTTCAACCATGACACTGCAAATACAGACCCCTAGAACCAGTTCACTTCTCTACTGAAATCCATGTATTTTCATTTTTACCTCATTTTAATGATTTCATTAATTCATCGTAATATTCACCTAAGTAACATTTTCGAAAGCTTGACTCACTAGACTCTGATTCGGCCGTATTTGTCTCCAGAAACTGTCTTAATGTAGGAGCCTGTAGTTTCTACAATGGATTTCCCGCATCAATAAAAATTTACATAACTCGATTGCATTGCGATTTTCGACTCTATGTTGCAGTTGCTGCTGGAAACAAACAAATCTTCTTAAATATGGTTCAAATGGCTCTGAGCACTATGGAACATAACCTCTAAGGTCATCCGTCCCCTAGAACTGAGAACTATTTAAACCTAACTAACCTAAGGACATCACACATATCCATGCCCGAGGCAGGATTCGAACCTGCGACCGTAGCGGTCGCGCGGTTCCAGGCTGTAGCGCCTAGAACCACTCGGTCACCCTGGCCGGCAAATCTTCTTCCCCCTCCCCCTCCCCCCCAGCCTTGGAAAGTGCAGTTTTGTGTTTGACTGTACTGAATTGCTGAGAAATGAAACATTTCTTTTAGTAGTCCCCTGACTGTTCACACATATTTAACACAGAAGTATTTTTAGCATCAGTAGAAAAAATATTTCGGATATAAACTTTCCAATTTAATGCGTAAAGGAAAAAAACTGAATTTGAACCTGTTACTACCTACCTTGCACAACAATAGCGCAACGGAAACCGAGAGGAACAGAAATTTAGAACAACAATAAAACCAGTTTTAGCTCCGGCGCTCATTTGAATGAGGTATGATCCGAAAGTAAGCCAAGTAAACACGAGCAGTAATTAAAACGCTTAGCTATTGTTATTTCTTTTTGTAGCTACACTCTGATGTTTAATAATAAATGAATTAATAATAATCAAAATTGCAACAAAAGACATTTATATCGGCAATTACGCATCTCTATAACAAAGGCTGAACTGCGGTTTTTCAATCACTACGATGTAAATCGTGCAAGTCCACGTTCAAAATGAAAACAGAGTTAACACATTTGAAAGGGCGTTCTGCTGAAGTTATTGCCTCTGGGTGTCATGTTCTGCCAACAACTGACGGGAAACTCAGTTAACGATGAAATTTCGTTATTGGTTATACTTCCTGAGGTTCTAATTTTAGTGGCCAGTAGTGAAAAATAGGCTTTGAAATAACCAAACGAAAACTTTTTTAACCTTGTGTCACACTCTTCATTATTAATGCACCACATAGATTACATAGGTTACGGGTTAAAAGCTCATTTTCTAGTACACAAACTATCCCCAAGATGGAAACCAAACGAAGATATGTCAACTTCTTAAACTATATCGAGTCTTCATTTAATCTTCAATAGTTATCTCCGTTAATAATTTTGACACAGTCATATATATATATATATATATATATATATATATATATATATATATAGTACAAATTTCATTAGAACAGAATTTACAATAACTAAGAATAAATATGAAACGGAGTAGAGCTACGCGGAGAGGAATGGGAATTAGTATCATTATCTATTTATAAATGAAGGCGCCAAGGTTCATCGCCTGTGCCTGTCTAAAAGATGTGAATAATCTGACTGAGTTTGCTCATTCAATAGTAAATGTGGCGATACAAAAATGCGTCTGTTACTTTTTAACATTTCTAACTAAGGGACCTTTGCAGCATTTCCCTTTATGCGTAGGACTTCTGCATCTAGTACGTATTTTTGGTTTTCGTTTAAGCGATCTTCAGTGAATGATGAATCTGGATTCTTTAATTTCCGACCCCTGTAATGTACTCTGAGCCTAATATGATTGATCTCCAAGTCTGTCCGTTATAGCTGGACTCTCACTCTTGGCAGACCGAAAAGGGAATGACTTAGTTTATCTTGAGAGGTAAAATTTCAAATCAGATATACAACATTTTAAAGGCACAGGATTTCTCAGGGGCTGTCTATGTCCCACGGACATTAGGTAGGTGTTTCTTCAACTCAAAAGATAAACAACTAAACATCAAGAATAGTTTATCTGTTAAATCATTTGCCAAGAATATAAGTGTTACTATATTGGACAGACTTCGAGGTCAACCTACAGCAAGCTCAGGGAGCACCCTACAAGCTTGAGATTAAAGAGACCAGTTTCATCCTTTGCCGCACATTGCTGAAAATAAAATTACAAACAAATAGTAGATATGGAAGTCTTATTAAGCAAACTCAGTTCAATTATTCATCCCTTCTAGCCAATGTTTCAACCGCTGCATAGGAGAAGAGCCTTGGTAGCGTCATTCTTAAGTAGACGATGACGCAAAGTTCCATTCCTGTGTATATTTACTCATCGTTATTGTAAATGGATTCATAATGAATTTTGTAAGATATATATAAGATATTAATAATGTGTCGAAATTATCCACAGAGATAACTTTTATAGTTTAAGTCACGAACTGATAGGTTAAGAAGCTGACATGTGCATCTTTGCTTCGCCTTCATCTTTGCGATCCGTTTTCTACTAGAAAATTGGCTTATAGCCAGAAATCTGTGTTGAACGGTAACAATTCAGTTTGTGAAACACGGTGTAAAACTGACTCGTTTAGTTGAGGCAATATATAATGTTTCACCCACATTTGAGTCAATCACAAAAAAGATAAAGTCCGAGTACGAATAGCGCTCTGAGATTTCAGTACAAAATTAATTCTCTATACAGACAGTTCATCCACACCGGAATCGAAAATCGTGACTATTTTTCCCTGTTACGTACACTGATCCTGGCAAGATATCGGTTCCGGAAATTCCAAGACATTCGGAATGTTTTCTACTAGTCTCACACAAGGGTCTTCAGCTTTGCGGAGGGATGCCATACATACACTACTGGCCATTAAAACTGCTACAGACGCGAATTTTTACCCACAGGAAGAAGATGCTGCGATACGCAAATGATTAGCTTTTCAGAGCATTGACACAAGGTTGGCACTGGTGGTGACACCGACAAGGTGCTGACATGAGGAAAGTTTCCAACCGATTTCTCATGCACAAACAGCAGTTGACCGGCGTTGCCTGGTGAAACGTTGTTGTGAAGCCTCGTGTAAGAAGGAGAAATGCGTCCATCACGTTTCCGACTTTGATAAAGGTCGGAGTGTAGCCTATTGCGATTGCGGTTTATCGAATCGCGACATTGCTGCTCGCGTTGGTCGAGATCCAATGACTCTTAGCAGAATATGGAAACGGTGGGTTCAGGAAGGTAATACGTAACGCAGTGGTGCATCCCAAAGGCCTCGTATTACTAGCAGTCGAGATTACAGGCATCTTATCCGCATGGCTGTAACGGATCGTGCAGCCACGTCTCGATCCCTGAGTCAACAGGTGGGGACGTTTACAAGACAACAACCATCTGCACTAACAGTTCGACGACGTTTGCAGCAGCATGGACTATCAGCTCAGAGCCCATGGCTGCGGTTATCCTTGACGCTGCATCACAGAAAGGAGCGCCTGCGATGGTGTACTCAACGTCGAACCTGGGTGCACGAATGGCAAAACGAATCCAGGTTCTGTTTACAGCATCATGCTGGTCGCATCCGTGTTTGGCGACATCGCGGGGAACGCACATTGGAAGCGTGTATTCGTCATCGCCATACTGGCGTATCACCCGGCGTGATGGTATGGGGTGCCATTAGTTGCACGTCTCGGTCACCTCTTGTTCGGATTGACGGCACTTTGAACAGTGGACGCTACACTTCAGATGTGTTACGACCCGTGGCTCTACCCTGCATTCGATCCCTGCGAAGCCCTACATTTCAGCAGGATATTGCACGACCGCATGTTGCAGGTCCTGTACGGGCCTTTCTTGATGTAGAAAATGTTCAATTGTTTTCCTGGCCACCACATTCTCCAGATCTCTCACCAATTGAAAACGTCTGGTCAATGGTGGCCGAGCAACTGGCTCGTCACAATATGCCAGTCACTACTCTTGATGAACTGTGGTATCGTGTTGAAGCTGCATGGGCATCTGTACCTGTAAACGCCACCCAAGCTCTGTTTGACTCAATGCCCAGGGGTATCAAAGCCGTTATTACTGCCAGAGGCGGTTGTTGTGGGTGCTGATTTCTCAGGATCTATGCACCCAAACTGCGTGAAAATGTAATTACAAGCCAGTTCTAATATAGTATATTTGTCCAATGAATATCCGTTAATCATTTGCAGTTTTAATGCCCAGTAAACCAGGGTGGAGAAAGGCAAGGCTCATTCAGCAATGCAAGGATTGGCCATATATGGTAACCTTAGGTGAGTGTTAAGTTTGAAATCGGAAAACAAATGACAATAAATGTGTTTTTGTGTGCTATTATTAGAAATTAAATTTTTTTAGATATTTTTCATTTACTTGTAGTGTGAAGCGATGATTCTCGCCGAATTTCATGATTCTGTGTGAACATTAAGTACCCTAGAACTTTTATTGAATGAGTTTGCGAGTATCAAAGTAAGGGACGTAAATCGCCGTGTCTTTTGATTTCATAAACTGAGAAGCTTCAAATTTTTACCTTGCAAAGGGCCGCAGATGTTGCCATGTGACAAAGTTCTACTTGATACTCGCTCTTGAGATTTTTAAAAATCGGCCAGACAGACAGACGGTCGGACGAACAACGGAATGCTCTTAAGGTTCCGTTTTTACCGGCTGAGGTACGGACTGCTACACAGATTAGTCTTAGTTGTTCGCACCAAAATATTTCCCAGCTGACGCCATCAGTTTGCTGCGCTACGGACGCAGCGAGGTTTGCCAGACTGCCGCTACTTTGCGCCGGGCTGCAGTGGATTCGGCGCCAGTGGGGACTGCGGATTCGAGCCCCCGGGCCTGCACTCTGCGGAGCGCACTGTGTGACGTGTATATCGACCGGTCAGTGGTAGCAGAAGCTCTGCTGTAATCCCACGCCGTCGCCCCTAATCGCTTCCCGACCACCGGACCGTGCTCTCGCAGCCAACTACATAATTACCGCGCGTCACGTGCCTCCGGCGTCGCCCTTTATTTTTCAAATATTTTTATTTTCATTTTTTAATTCCGCACACTTATTTTTTTCCCCGAGCTCGCAGTGTTAAGCGCTGCCGCATCGTAAAAAACACATGACGCGCCGCGCGGCCGCAATCGACCGAGCGCGCCGCACGCTGTACGGGGGAACAGGGCCGCATAATTCTGTGCGCCGCGCCGGATTTTAATTCCGCTCTGCGCAACGAATTCGTAATTGCTGCCAAGCTCGGTCGTCAATAATTTCGCGAGACAAAAAATTTCCACTTCTCCGGTTTGCATAACGATTAGCATCGGGAAAGGCTTTCGGTCAAACTGTCGCATTGCTTAGCATTTGTTCATGAGACGCATAAAATATTAGATACAGGCTCCCAGCTAGATGCCATTTTCCTTGACTTCCGGAAGGCGTTCGAGACAGTTCCGCACTGTCGCCTGATAAACAAAGTAAGAGCCTCTGCGTGCGAGGATCTGCACGTTTTTACTGAAAACGATGGCCGTATAAAATGTCTAGCGTGTCACAGAGTATTAAAACATGTAAAGAAATTAAATTTAAAACGTCCTTATGCAATAAATCACGCGGCAGAGTACGACGAATGGAAGGCAATAATCCTTGACTGAAAGGCAGCTTATCAAACGAAGTAAGTTTCCTCTCTGTAATAAGTTCTGTTTGTAATACGGTGGCAGTGGAGGCAATAAGACAAAATTACTTCGTTTCAATAATTTTGAGTTTTGAGTACTCGTGGTACCGATATTACACTACTGGCCATTAAAATTGCTAAAACAAGAAGAAATGCAGATGATAAACGGGTATTCATTGGACAAATATGTTATACTAGAAGTGATATGTGATTACATTTTCATGCAATTTGGGTGCATAAATCCTGAGAAATCAGTACCCCAAAACAACCACCTCTGGCCGTAATAACGGCCTTGATACGCATGGGCATTGAGTCAAACAGAGCTTGGATAGCGTGTACAGATACACCTGCCCATGCAGCTTCAATACGATACCACAGTTCATCAAGAGTAGTGACTGGCGTATTGTGACGAGCCGGTTGCTCGGCCACCATTGACCAGACGTTTTCAACTGGTGAGAGATCTGGGGAATGTGCTGGCCAGGGAAACAGTGAACTTTTTCTGTATCCAGAAAGGCCCTACACGACCTGAAACATGCGGTCGCGCATTATTCTGCTGAAATGTAGAGTTTCGCAGAGATCGAATGAAGGGTAGAGCCATGGGTCGTAACACATCTGAAATGTAACGTGTTCTTCAACTGTCGGATGAGAGATGCATTTCTGATTTAGACTTTGTAACTGATGCGACAGGACATGTTTGGGACTTGCGCGTGTCACTTCAGGGGAAGGAGAGTCTCATCATCCACTTCTGTGGCAAAATAAAGGCATTCAAGATGAAACTGTCGCTCTGAGAGAGGCAGCTGGAGGCTAGAAATGTCTCTTACTTTCAGAAACTGTCAGCATTAACAAACGTTGCCGTTGCTGCAGATTTTGGTGAGTATATAGATCTTTTAAGATACTTGCGTACTGAATTTGAAATAAGATTCACTGATATTTCGCGCCTGGAAACAGATTAAGGAATTTTTGCTACTCCGTACTCTGTTGACGTCTATTCTGTAAGCCACCCTCTCCAAATGGAAATCATAGATCTTCAGCGCGATTCAGAACTGAAAGATAGATATCAGAACTGTCGATTAAGAGCAATGAACCGTAACAGTGCAGTGTAGCCCCACTCATCCCGTGCCGGTGCAGCCATTCCGCGGGCAATCGCTTACCGCTGCTGTAGGCCTACCTGTTCGCCTGCCGGACTGGGGGTGGTCCAGTTGGCAAGCCCGGCGCCAAAACTGTGGGGTCTCCGCTTGTTGACGAAGTCCACCGGAAGACTGTATTCGTCACACAGCGACACCTGCGCAGGAAAAGAACACCCATTACTCACGGAATTTTCATAGGATAAGGCAACCTAAATATGATATAAAATCACAAAATTCGTATATATTTTTGAAAGTAAAGGAGTAGCTGTTATGAAAAACTGTGTCAGTGAACATAAGCTTCTAAGAAATGAAACTGTATTTAATTATTTAACGTTACAAAGGTAGCCTAGAAAAAATAAAAATGGTGTATCATTTTTTTTGGACAGAAATTCTTAAATAGGATACAGTTCATGCTAATTATGATACAAAAGTAGTATTGTGGTTCTTGAGTTTCTCCCGGCGTATTTGATAATCAAAATATCCACGGGTGTACTGCCGGTCTATAGTGTCCAACGGGACATGTTTGATCGCCGAAATATTGTGCCCGTTGGACACTATAGACCGGCAGTACACCCGTGGATATCTTAATTAAAAGTAGTATTGTTATGTACATTGAAGGCAGAAGATTGAAATCTTAAAAACGAGATAGAGGCCACACAAAACGACACGTATGTACCACTGGGATTCTTCTGTGGGGGACGTTTCTAGGAACTTTATGGTGTGAAACGTACGTCTGAGCGAACAACAGCAATTTCGTTATTTCTTTTTCCTATTTCTAATACCATATAGTCACCCACCAATGGGTAAGAACTGTTTAAAACTACACTTAACATATCTAATTTAATACGAAAATAAGAGCTACGGAAAAGATTGTGGGTTGCATTTTTGGGGAAGGAGACCAGACAGCGAGGTCATCGGTCTCATCATATTAGGGAAGGACGGGGAAGGAAGTCGGCAGTGTAAGGAAAAGAGAATCACCATGTAATATTTTTTTCTCATTAACGTCAACAGCACCGCACAAACATTACTCGTTTGATATTGCCCAGCCCAGTAGCAACATGGGGAATTGGCACTTTCACTATCACATAAATCTTATTAATAAGCGATATTTAATTTGATTGGATAACTAATTTGTTCATGTGTACAGGCTTTAAATAACCTGTAGGCGACTTTCCAGAAAGTGTTGTACGGTGCAGACATATCTGAAGCTGTAAGGATTTCTCTTTCCTTCTCGAAGTTTAGCCAAGATATAATCTTCTCCAGCAACATCTGCTGGATCTGTTATTGCAATAGGATCTCGAAAGAGATCGGCATTATCCATGCTATCGTCACTCATCAAAGAGATGACGGAAACAGAATCAGTCCCCTCAGCTTCCTTTCTTCTTTTGGCACTCGTCGCAGCTTTGGCCACAGGCATAGCCTTGTGAATCTTCTGCGTTTGGCCTTCTTCATTTTTGGTTGGTGGCTTTTCTTTTTGAACAATGAATTTACTGTTGCAGGTTTGGTTTGTGGCGGTTGGGTTGCTGACTTCAGGGGCAGGCTGGCAACCCGCCGTACACCGGTGTGTGGCTAGTGCCTGCGACATAGGCGACAGAGTGTCCCTTTTGGTAACCAATTGTATAATATACTGTTAAGATAAAAAAAGACGCACCAAGTAGGAGTTATCCAAATTGGAGGGAAATGTGTAGATGTGATGTATATTTACAAACATATGATATCAATTTCAGAAAAATTTGATAACTTATTCAACAGAAGGAACTTCAAAAAACTAAGCAACCTAATAACGCCTTGGTCTAGATCTGTCCTTATGCATGAAGTTATTCGGTTTGGAACTGATTGACAGAGCTGCTGGATGTCCTGCTGAGGGAAAGCGTGCCAAATCCTGTCCAGCTGGGGCGTTAGCGCGTCAAAATCTTGGACCACATGGTTGGACGGCAATGTCCATAATGCTCCAAACATTCTCAAACTGGGGAGAGATCCAGCGACATAGCTGGCCAATGTAGGGTTTGACAAGCACGAAGACAAGCGGCAGAAACTCTCGCCGTGTGCGGGCGGGTTTTATCTTGCTGAAGTAGAAACCCAGGATGACTTGGTATGAAGGGCAACAAAACAGACGCAGAATGTCGCCGACGTACCTCTGTGCTGTAAGCGTTCCGCGAATGACAACCAAAGGGATCCTTCTATGAAAAGAAGTGGCAACTAGACTCCTGGTTGACGGGCAGTAAAGCGAGCAAAAGTGTAGCTGGTATCCCATAACTGTCCGCCGAGTCTCCGGGCACGTTTTCGGCCTGTAACATCATTGACTGGAGTAGAACTGTCTTCAGCGATGAGTTCCACTTCGAAGTGATCCCTAAAGACCAGCGAAGACGTGACCGGGCACGCCTTGGACGGCGGTGGGATACCAATCGTTTGGAACGGGAAACAAACTGACGCTTTCCGTCGATAATGAGCGTCGCATGAAAGACGTAATGAGCATTTGTTTGGGCTGGCTCCAGCTACACATTGCAGATATCTGCTGGCACACCAGAGAAACACACTAAGACTAGTAAACAATTACATCACATGTAACACTCAATAAGAAGACTAAACTACAAATTAGAAGTAACACATGTAGATTATGACTTTTGGCCTTCTGAGTGCTAGAGACGCTTGTTTTGCGGTCATGGGAAGGATGTCGAATTTGGCGTGCTGGACATACGGGCGCGCAGCGACCGGACATTAAATTTTACGCACGGGGGCCGCCGTGAGCGTGCATCACCTCTATTGCCGGGAACAGCAGGGGGGGGGGGGGGGGGGGGAGAGAGGTGCAGGTAATCCTTGTTATAGCCGCGAGTCCGGCTTAATTAATAAGGCGTCGCCATCCGTCATGCTTAGCAGCGGGCGCCGGTGCGGACTGTTCATCTGTATGCTAAAGAGCGCCTCCCCGTCCCGAGGGCGTCTTGCAGGCCTTGCCACGCTAAATTACCGCCGGGGATCATCCAGAACGCGCCGGCTAAGTGTTATCGCCCGAGAGGGCCACATAGCAAGCACCGACCGCAGGCGAGTCGACTTAGGAGGCTATGTCCACCGTCTCATCTCGCTCCACAACTCTTGCTAGAGAGCCACAAAGTGGACTGCCGTGTCCACATCGAACTTCTGGATCGTGCCTCTCTTTCACGTAGAGCTACTTCATCGGGCATCATTACATACACACTGAGGTGACAAAAGTCAAGGGATATAGATATTCATATATACAGATGGCGGAAGTATCGCGTACAATAGTTATAAAATACCAGTGTATTGGCGCAGCTGTCACTTGTACTCAAGTGATTTATGTGAAAAAGTTACCGACCTGATTATGGCCGCACAACGAGAATTAACAGACTTTGTACGCGGAATGGTAGCTGGGGCTAGAAGCATTCAGTTCCGGAAATCTTTAGGGAATTCAATATTCCGAGTACGCGAAAGAACTTGCCCCCCTTCTAACAGCCGTGTGTCGCAAGTCTCTAGAGGAAACGGAAGGTTCCAAATGATTGGAAGAGAGCACAGGTAGTCCCAGTCTTCAAGAAGGGTAGTCGAGGAGTTGCGCAAAACTATAGACCTATATCACTGACGTCGATCTGTTGTAGAATTTTAGAACATGGTTTTTGCTCGCGTATCATGTCGTTTTTGGAAACCCAGAATCTACTCCGTAGGAATGAACATGGATTCCGGAAACAGCGATCGTATGAGACCCAACTTGCTTTATTTGTTCATGAGACCCAGAAAATATTAGATACAGGCTCTCAGGTAGATGCAATTTTCCTTGACTTCCGGAAGGCGTTTTATACAGTTCCGCACTGTCGCCTGATAAACAAAGTAAGAGCCTACGGAATATCAGACCAGCTGTGTGGCTGGATTGAAGAGTTTTTAGCAAACAGAACACAGCATGTTGTTCTCAAAGGAGTGACGTCTACAGATGTTAAAGTAACCTCTGGCGTGCCACAGGGAAGTGTAATGGGATCCTTGCTTTTCGCAATATACATGAATGACCTAGTAGATAGTGTCGGAAGTTCCATGCGGCTTTTCGCGGATGATGCTGTAGTATACAGAGAAGTTGCAGCATTAGAAAATTGTAGCGAAATGCAGGAAGATCTGCAGCGGATAGGCACTTGGTACAGGGAGTGACAACTGACGCTTAACATAGACAAATGTAATTTATTGCGAATACATAGAAAAAAGGATCTTTTATTGTATGATTATATGATAGCAGAACAAACACTGGTAGCAGTTACTTCTGTAAAATATCTAGGAGTATGCGTACGGAACGATTTGAAGTGGAATGATCATATATATTAATTGTTGGTAAGGCGGGTACCAGGTTGAGATTCATTGGGAGAGTCCTTGGAAAACGTAGTCCATCAACAAAGGAGGTGGCTTACAAAACACTCGTTCGACCTATACTTGAGTATTGGTCATCAATGTGGGATCCGTACCAGATCGGGTTCACGGAGGAGATAGAAAAGATCCAAAGAAGAGCGGCGCGTTTCGTCACAGGGTTATTTGGTAATCGTGATAGCGTTACGGAGATGTTTAGCAAACTCAAGTGGCAGACTCTGCAAGAGAGGCGCTCTGCATCGCGGTGTAGCTTGCTCGCCGGGTTTCGGGAGGGTGCGTTTCTGGATGAGGTATCGAATATATTGCTTTCCCCTACTTATACCTCTCGAGGAGGTCAGGAATGTAAAATTAGAGAGATTCGAGCGCGCACGGAGGCTTTCCGCCAGTCGTTCTTCCAGCGAACCATATGCGACTGGAACAGGAAAGGGAGGCAATGACAGTGGCACGGTAAGTGCCCTCCGCCACATACCGTTGGGTGGCTTACGGAATATAAATGTAGATGTAGATACAGTGTTAACAATGTACCGAGAATGCCATTTTTCAGGCATCAGCTTGCAGTGATCGGCAACCTTTACTTAGCGACCGAGAGCAGCGCCGTTCGCTAGAGTTGTCAGTGCTGATAAACAAGCAACTCGACGTGTAATCAGTGTGGGAGATACGCCGAATGTATCCGTCAGGACAGTGCGGCGAAATTTGCCATTAAAGGACTGTGGCAGCACACGACCGATGCTAGTGCCTTTGCTAACAGCACGATATCGCCTGCAGAGCCTCTCCTGGTCTCGTGGCCATATCGGTTGGACCCTAAGTCGACTGCAAAACCACGGCGTGGTCAGATGAGTCTCGATTTCAGTTGCTGAGAGGTCGTGGTAGTGTTCGAGTATGGTGCAGACCCCACAAAGTCATGGACCCAAATTGTCAACAAGGTACTGTGCAAGCTGGTGGTGGCTTCATAATGGTGTGGGCTGTGTTTACACGGAACGGATTTTATCCTCTGGTTCAAATGAACAGATCATTAACTGGTAGTGGTTATGTCCAGCTATTAGGAGACTATTTATAGCCATACAACAATGGAAATTTTATGGATGTTACCGGAGCACCACTGTTAATGATTGGTTCGAACAGACTGCACAATTCGAGCAAGTGATTTGGTCAGCCAGATCGCCCAACATGAATCCCCTCGAGCATTCAAAAAAAAAATGTTCAAATGTGTGATAAATCTTATGGGACTTAACTGATAGGGTCATCAGTCCCTAAGCTTACACACTACTTAACCTAAATTATCCTAAGGACAAACACACACACCCATGCCCGAGGGAGGACTCGAACCTCCGCCGGGACCAGCCGCACAGTCCGTGACTGTAGCCCCCTAGACCGCTCGGCTAAACCCGCTCGGCCCTCGAGCATTTATCGGAGATAATCGAGAGGTCAATTGG
Source organism: Schistocerca gregaria (assembly GCF_023897955.1). Lineage (NCBI taxonomy): Eukaryota > Metazoa > Arthropoda > Insecta > Orthoptera > Acrididae > Schistocerca > Schistocerca gregaria. The sequence continues at coordinate 469,249,073 of NC_064926.1, forward strand.
GAATCTCCAGCAACTTGGTGAGTGCAAGTCACATGGAGATGCTGCACTACGCCGGTCATGGGAGGTCCGACGCGATATTAAGAGTTATCCCATGACTTTGTCACCTCAGTTCACTTGCCCGGTACATTCGTGAACGGGGACATATAAATTATTCCGTATCATTTACAAGTAGTTCTTATGTACATGAATATCGCAGAAATGGAATAAACTAACTCTAGACAAGAAGCGGTATGTTGATTCAACGACGCCTGCTTATTCAATCAAAATCAAGTTGAGTAATTATTTTCCTGCGATTATTTCTCGAGCGGACAGCTCGTACTCGCCATGGCCGATATCGTCCAAATTTATGGTATAAGCAGGGCTTGGCCAGAAAACTGGGAGCTCCAGAAGCCTGGAAAAATAGCATTTTTGATGGAGATCGGGCGCGGCGTGAACCAAGTACGTCCGCCTAGTTTCCACGCAGCAACTGTCGCAGCGAAAAGATTACACAGCGCTAAATCGGGGGTCGTGGGGTCGAGTCGAGCCTCTATGTGGAATTTACTCAAATCTTCCTATTATTGAAAGTGATATACGAGAATTTCGTATACAAAATTTGATACTTTTGTTATTTTATAGTTAGTTTACACGTGTTGGGATGATGTTCATCGAAAAAGCACTCTATGAAGTTGTTTCCTCTGCATCTTGTACCCATTATGAACACAGCATTTTTGAAATTACGTTGTCGTTTTGAAGTTTCTATAGAAAAAAGAAAGATTTACATCCGTCATAGATTCTCCCAAACAACGGTCTGACAGCAAACCACTTGTAGCGAACTCCTGTAAACTTCAGTTATCTTCTCCTCTTGAAAAGTTATTCGAAGGGCCGTCGAGCACGCTTTAAGAACAATCGCTTTTTGGAAATTTACTTTCAATTACGAATCTTCTCTTGTCATTTTCTAGCTTGCCTTTTAGGAAAAGGTGACAGGAAAACATCCGTCCAACCCTTAATTTAAGCACGGCAACGCGGTAAATCACCATGCTGGCCATCCGCTTGTACCGGACAAAGGCACAAGAAAAATAATATTGTGTTGAACCTTTATCGTAAGAGTATCGCACCTAATGAGTGGATTATGACAGCAATTTTAATTTAGGCCAATAGTTATATGAAATGCAACAAACCGTGCTTTTTGGAAACCTTTAGATTGGACACCTCCAACTGGACTGTGTGGCTGCATGAGCGTTTTAGTAATAGTAATAATAATGATAATAATAATACTGTTTTTTAAAACGTAATTCTGTTTGACTAAAGACGGTAATTTCTTAAAAAACGTGTCTGATATTAGCACAAATTACACATTGCCTTGCACTCAACAGTGGCCAGCGTATTAAAAGTTCAGATGTAGGCATGCTCTGTAGAAGTTCACTTGCTCCGGGTTGCTTAAACAGGCAGAAATCACTTTCCCGGAAGTTTTACTTCAGAAAACTTTGTGTATTGCACAGGAACAGTGTGATGTGGTATACTAACATGGCACGTCTGTAACGAAGTGTGTTCTGCGTGTCGACCACACCTGCTTCAGAAGCAGTCGTCAGGGCCTTTTGTCAAATGGAGAGCAGTTGTCCTCAGAGTGTGTCAGTATTGTCCCGGCTGTTACTACCTGGGCCGCATTTGTGTTGTTATCAAGTGGTAGAGCGAAGTGTGTGTTACAGATCCTGTAAAACACAGGGATGTTAATGACGCACCATTTAGTTAACATACATTTATTACCAAGAGTTTTTCGATCCCTTCGTCTTCTTCCTGAAGCTGCCTAGCAGCGGACACACCGAGTTCGCGCTGCTTGAAAGCACGACGTAGTATGTCAGTTCAAAAATGGTTCCAATGGCTCTGAGCACTATGCGACTTAACTTCTGAGGTCATCAGTTCCCTAGAACTTAGAACTAGTTACACCTAACCAACCTAAGGACATCACACACATCCATGCCCGAGGCAGGATCCGAACCTGCGGCCGTAGCGGTCGTGCAGTTCCAGACTGTAACGCCTAGAACCGTTCGGCCACCCCGGCAGGCGGAGTATGTCAGTGCCCTGGAAGGAACTTGCTGAGTATAGGTCATGTTTTGCCTCTGGCCACTGCTGTGGCCCCATCGCAGGAGTGTGTGTGTGTGTGTGTGTGTGTGTGTGTGTGTGTGTGTGTGTGCGCAGCATACTGTGGTTGTGGACGTCCGTCAGTGCCTCAGCGCTCTCGATGAATGAAGCTGCGCTTAGGATTGGCTCCATAAATCAGCATGTTCTTGTTGGTCGTCGCGATGGTGTGTAGGCGAATGATCCAGCAGTAACACCAAGGATAACGTTAGTGGGGTCCTAACATACAGACAGTAAGGCTTGTGTTGTCCCAGTAGCGGCGGCAAAGGTGCCCAGCGCCAACGTTGAACAGTTTACAGAAGGGCATGTCTGTTTTTCATGCACGGAAAATCGGCCCAGCCTCATCCTAGTCAGTCACTGTTGTGGCTGGCAGAACTGCTGCTAGCAGATCAGTTATCCCACTCCACAGCCGGACGGCTGTTGGTTTGCAGCAGTGGACTCCAAGTTGACGGCAGTTTGTAAACACTTGTTGAATTCACCAGAGCATCCAGCAACTTAATAGAGCTAGTCTTCCTTCGATATCCATAATGGAGATGGGATGGCCTGACTCTGAGAATGAACTTGGGGAGAAGGGACGTTGTATAGCAGGCGATGACGTGATCCCTCACGCACTGCTGACTGAACGTGCTCTCGTTTTCTGAGCCTGTCAGCATTCTCAGCTGCTGTAATGATTTCCTTATGCGAAATTTGCGTCCTGAAAGCGTACTTACGACATTTCTAAGTGTAGTTACTACATTTATCGGTAGAGTGGTCTTCTATTCTGCACTGTTGTCAGAGTGCTGAATCAGTTGTTTGCTTCCCTCTCGCATAATCTACATCCACATCTACATATATACTCCGCTAGCCACCAATCGGTGGGTGGCGGAGAGCACAAATCGCGCCAAAGCCATATTTCTCCTCCCCCTCTCTGTTCCACTCGCGGATCGCACGAGGGAAAAACGACTGTTCAAATGGTTCAAATGGCTCTGAGCACTGTGGGACTTAACTTCTGAGGTCATGAGTCCCCTAGAACTCAGAACTACTTAAACCTAACTAACCTAAGGACATCACGCACATCCATGCCCGAGGCAGGATTCGAACCAGCGACCGTAGCAGTCGCACGGTTCTAGGCGCCACACCGGCCGGTGAAAAACGACTGTCTGAACGCCTCAGTACGAGTTCCAATTTGCCTTATCTCTGAATGGTCTGATGAAACGAACTCCCAGCTTGTTTTGTACTTCGGGCCTCCCTTGTTGACATTCAGTTACGACATCTTTGCGTAGCCGGAGGACGTGCCCCGGTTAGTGACATCCTCATTGGTTTATAACAAAATTTTATTCCTTTACTTATCATTCTACTGTTCAGCAAGTCACTCAAGCCACCCCATCTTAGCAAGGTACATGTTTTGTGGAACTGAGAAACAAGGGACAGGGCGGCGGAGGAATAGATATCACGAAAGCTCTAAAAAGGGTATATGAAATTCACTATTTACTTTCCTCTTACCGCTACAGCTGCTTTATTCTTTCGTCTTAGCAGTGCTGCTGTGTCAATGTCTTTCGCATATAATCTTCAATGATTGTGGCACAGTAGAGTGTGTGCTCAGCTGTATGCACAAACCTGTCAATCGCCGTGTGCCGTGTTGCCCTCTTCCTTGGCATGGGGACCTCATGATCTTGTCGTCTAAACGTCACCTGCTGGCCAGGAAGACAGATGGTGGGCAGAAGTGGCGCTGAATATTTGACGTGACGCCGGTTCGCCATTGTCTGCCAAGTGGATCAAACGAACCGCGCCACTGGCCGCTGTGTACACAGAGACGCGCTGGGGTGGCCTGGATGATAAATCGGCTAGGCCCGTGTTGACCGAGGCGTCCCATTAGAGGCTCCCTACTCCTCCTGTGTTTGCTTTTTTATGTGGCTGTGTGTGTGTGTGTGTGTGTGTGTGTGTGTGTGTGTGTGTGTGTGTGTGTGTGTTTGGAGAGGGGGAAAAGCGACGTACTGATATCGCCGGACCTCACGGAATTGCGAAGCCGGATGAAGGAGGCTAAAAGGAAAGCGCACGGGCGGTAGGTCCTATTACTTGATGCCTGATAAATGCTTACTGACGGATGAAACCGGATATGCGATATCTATCGCACACTTGAGCGACAGGACTTCAATAAGCAGCCCCATATTTTTGTGTTTCCATCTTTAGTGATCCCTTGCAACCTTCTTTAACACCACCACCTCAGTAATTGGAAGCGCGCGTTAGTACCTCTGCGTCCATACATTCAACAAGACCAGTACCAAGGCGAAGTACCGCAATATTACACTCCTGGAAATTGAAATAAGAACACCGTGAATTCATTGTCCCAGGAAGGGGAAACTTTATTGACACATTCCTGGGGTCAGATACATCACATGATCACACTGACAGAACCACAGGCACATAGACACAGGCAACAGAGCATGCACAATGTCGGCACTAGTACAGTGTATATCCACCTTTCCCAGCAATGCAGCCTGCTATTCTCCCATGGAGACGATCGCAGAGATGCTGGATGTAGTCCTGTGGAACGGCTTGCCATGCCATTTCCACCTGGCGCCTCAGTTGGATCAGCGTTCGTGCTGGACGTGCAGACCGCGTGAGATGACGCTTCATCCAGTCCCAAACATGCTCCATGGGGGACAGATCCGGAGATCTTGCTGGCCAGGGTAGTTGACTTACACCTTCTGGAGCACGTTGGGTGGCACGGGATACATGCGGACGTGCATTGTCCTGTTGGAACAGCAAGTTCCCTTGCCGGTCTAGGAATGGTAGAACGATGGGTTCGATGACGGTTTGGATGTACCGTGCACTATTCAGTGTCCCCTCGACGATCACCAGAGGTGTACGGCCAGTGTAGGAGATCGCTCCCCACACCATGATGCCGGGTGTTGACCCTGTGTGCCTCGGTCGTATGCAGTCCTGATTGTGGCGCTCACCTGCACGACGCCAAACACGCATACGACCATCATTGGCACCAAGGCAGAAGCGACTCTCATCGCTGAAGACGACACGTCTCCATTCGTCCCTCCATTCACGCCTGTCGCGACACCACTGGAGGCGGGCTGCACGATGTTGGGGCGTGAGCGGAAGACGGCCTAACGGTGTGCGGGACCGTAGCCCAGCTTCATGGAGACGGTTGCGAATGGTCCTCGCCGATACCCCAGGAGCAACAGTGTCCCTAATTTGCTGGGAAGTGGCGGTGCGGTCCCCTACGGCACTGCGTAGGATCCTACGGTCTTGGCGTGCATCCGTGCGTCGCTGCGGTCCGGTCCCAGGTCGACGGGCACGTGCACCTTCCGCCGACCACTGGCGACAACATCGATGTACTGTGGAGACCTCACGTCCCACGTGTTGAGCAATTCGGCGGTACGTCCACCCGGCCTCCCGCATGCCCACTATACGTCCTCGCTCAAAGTCCGTCAACTGCACATACGGTTCACGTCCACGCTGTCGCGGCATGCTACCAGTGTTAAAGACTACGATGGAGCTCCGTATGCCACGGCAAACTGGCTGACACTGACGGCGGCGGTGCACAAATGCTGCGCAGCTAGCGCCATTCGACGGCCAACACCGCGGTTCCTGGTGTGTCCGCTGTGCCGTGCGTGTGATCATTGCTTGTAAGGCCTTCGCAGTGTCCGGAGCAAGTATGGTGGGTCTGACACACCGGTGTCAATGTGTTCTTTTTTCCATTTCCAGGAGTGTATTTTTCAGCATTATAATCGTAGTAATAAAAATTGTTCTTGGTAATAACACTTCGCCGTCTTCTTTTCCCTACGTAGATTAGCTCGTCCAACCATCTCTTCCGTGGTCTTTCACTCTGTCTTATCCCTCTAGTTTTGTAGTCTAGAACTGTTTTGAAAGGCGGTTTTCATCAATTATATCTACATGTTCCCACCATCTGTTTCTCTTTGGCGCTATTTCCTTGTGCACTAAATCATCTTGTGATTCATTTCAAATGTCTTTGCTTCTCAAGCGATCTTACTGGCGCATCCTTTAATACTACGGAGAAATCTCCTTTCTGCAGCTTGGAACCTGCTCAACCAGTGGCTATCGCCTGTTCCCTAGGTTATAACAACAATATTTCGGAAAGCGATTCAGCTTCGACGACGAGGTGAAAGAAGAGGTTCATAATGGCGGCAAGCTGGTATGATATGGGCATACAAAATCTGCTACAGCGTCTACAAAAATGCATCGACATAAATGGTGATTATGTCGAAAAATAGCTATATTTTCAAGCTGTAAACCGATATACACCACTGTAGAAATAAACAGGTCTATCTACTTATAAAAAATAGGAGACCTTACTTTTGGGATTACCCTCGTAGATGTAGAACAAATTAATATCTTAACCCCCTGTCCACGACCGCATCTGCACCTCACTCATGTATCCACTAAAGAACTACAAAGCGCGCAAAAGAAGTTAGGCTAATATTTGATTTCATTATAAACTTTCGCCAACTCGGAAGCGGATTCTGCAGTTAATTCATTCTCTACTGACAACACAACACCGCCTGTTTTTTATAAGCGTGGGTCCGCCTCTTGTGACATTTAGTGCTCAGTTTAGCTTACATAGTGATGTCGAAATACTAGGGATCAGATAGCGTTGATAGAGTGATTCCATACTTGTCTATGTAGTTAACATGTAGCGAAACTTCTAGGAACAATTTCATATACGGAGATGGTTCGCACCATGATTAAGGTAGTGTGGAGATTTATCAGACATGTAGCAGCATACTCAAGGCAACATAGAGAGGGAAATACAGAAATAAAAGCAGAAGTAGAACTGGTGTATCTGAATGAAAAAAATAAATCTAGAAGAGTACAGGAGGAAATGAAACGAGCACATCAGCAAAATGTAGGCTGACAGGCGACCGAGAGTACTACACAAATACTAACCAACAGGATGAAGAAACATTGGGAGGCTCAAACCAGATAAAACGATTTGGACCCATCACTGTACGTGGATGTAATAGGCAAAGCCTCACGACGGCAGAAGTTAATGATTTTTCTAGTGTTGTTGTCCATGTTGTTCAGCACTGCTGTCGTGAATTTCACAATGCTAGCAGTGTATCTGAAGATATAATAATACAGTAAATGGAGGAGGGGAAAGGGAATACTAACGCCTAAAAATGAGATTGATAAGAAGTGCAAAATGGCTAAGCAGGAATGGCTAGAGGACAAATGTAGAGATTCAGAATCATGTACAGGTATCTCTAGGGGGAAGATAGATACCGCCAATCAGAAAAACCACGTGAATGAATATGAAGAGCTCAGATGGAGAACCAGTCCTATGCAAACAAGGGAAAGCTGAAAGATGGAAGGAGTATATAGAAGATCTATACAACGTGTAGGGAAGCAGCATACTCACGCCTTATAAAATTATCATCAGTCTTTCCATTGTGTGCCAACCTAGTCCGCTGTAACTAGCTCTGACGTCATAAATATTGCACAATACTTTAAAATGAAGTAAATAACTTGAAACGTTTCTAGAATGTCAGGAGTAATACAAAATCAATGTGTTGGATATCAGTTCAATAATTTTAACCAATTTCGAAATTTGGATGTTTCTCTGTAAAAATCATTGGCGCAACAGAAAAAAGCTAGAAACTTAAAAATTTATATTTAGATTCCTTTCGCATAATAATTTAGTAGAAACTGTATTCTGGATCTCACAAATTAAAATTTTAGTTGAAATTCATGATTTTCTGGTTTTTGTCTTAAAAATTAAGGAAGCAAGATAGATTAAGTAGGCGAATAAATAAAGCTAGGATGTTTAAATTTAAGTAGAAGGGAGATCCGCTATAATCATAAAAATGTGAGAAGTTTCAACAGAATAACTATAAACCTATAGCTATAGCGTATCCCCAAAGAGCAAGTTCACAGCCCTTCTACTGCGTGTAATGTAATTAAATTAATTATCTCGCCCAAAATATTTGACTTAGCCACGTCAGACTTTTATTATGATTACTTACCTGTGTGATGGTTGCACATTTAAATTGAGAGCTTCATCGGCCATCAGCAAAGGAAGCAATGATTTATTCGATAACTTAAAGTGGTGCATTACTAGCCCAGCGGCTAGTCGGGAGAGCAGATTTGATCAGGCGTTCCCTTAGCCGTCCTCACCGCGGCTTTGTATGTAAGAAAGCTGGGTGAAAAAGGAAGGCCCTAGTTCTCTCCATACGCTGATTAGCGCACCACCTGTGCTGGGAGTAGCGTCGAGTCGGTATCATTGCTATAAACAGCCTCGGATGCCGTAATAAGTTACTCGGGATACGCGTAACCATGAAATCGTTTTTGAGTGAAGTGTTAATTCTGGGATGACTTTAATTATCTATCTTCAGTTTGCGTATTTCGTATTTTCACGTGCCGTTTGATGAACATTATCATCAAATTATGGCGAGCATTCACTTACACTTTTAATTTGAACAGTTATAGTTGTATCAGCGCACTAGACTCTGAACTGCTCTGGTAGTTGGATTGTGCGGATTCTTTTTGGTCTGTGGCTTTCAGAATATAGTGAACATTTTAGAGAGAATGGTTTTTGATTCTGAATCCTAGACAATCTCCTAATTCCTCAGAGCTATAAGCTGTAGCTATAGATGTATTTCTCAGATGAAGTGGGCACTAGGAATTCTAATTACAGGCTTCACATTTTGCTAATCACTTTCTGGTTGCCAATATTGTAGTTAGAGAGTCAGTGTTGAGAACGGCAAACAACAGGATAAATACAAAACATTTATTCTATTATTCCACCCGCCGCCCCACAAATGGAGATGTACCTGAGGGCAATATTGTAGAAATTGAAGATGAGATAGGAGAGAAGATACACCGTGAAAATTTTGATAGAGCACTGATAGACCTAAGTGGAAACAAGGCCCCGGGAGTAGACAACATTCCGTTACAACTACTGATAAACTTGGGAGGCCCAACCTTGAGAAAACTCTTCCATCTAGAGAGCAAGATGTATCAGACAGGCGAAATACCCTTAGAATTTGGAACCGCGAGACCACTACGGTCGCAGGTTCGAATCCTGCCTCGGGCATGTTTGTGTGTGCTGTCATTAGGTTAGTTAGGTTTAACTAGTTCTAAGTTCTAGGGGACTAATGACCTTAGAAGTTGAGTCCCATAGTGCTCAGAGCTATTTGAACGCCTAGATTTCAAGAAGAATATAATAATTCCAACTCCAAGGAAAACAGGTGCTGACAGATGTGAAAATTACAGAAATGTCAGTTAATAAGTGACGGCTGCAAATACTGACACGAATTCTTTACAGAAGAATGGAAAACCGGTACAAACATACTTCAAGGAAGATCAGTTCGGATCCCGGAGAAATGTAGGAACACACGATGCAATAGTGACTCAACAACTTGCGCTGTCAATTGTGTAATAAAAACAAGTAGTTTAATTATGACGTTATCTTTTTATTGTTTAGCTACTTCATGGACGCGCTAACAAGACGATTGCTCAAAAAATGTCGCGCAGTGGAAAAATACTTTCAAGATGAGGGGTACTCTGCACTGTACATTAAAATAACGAAATCAAAGCACTATCGATATCAGCTCACCTCTTCTTTCCCTCACATGTCTTGCAACCCTTCATTAAGTTCGTGAAGACAAGTCGAAGATCAAAAAAGTATCAGGACAAGTGTTCTTTACACTTGGTACGAAAAGGAGAAATATCTTCTGAGGCGCCAGATGGCGACACGTGGCGCGAGGAGTTTCGTTTTCGTGAACGCGACCATCGCGCAGCATCTGCTGGTGAAGGCGTCGCGACCGCTTAGCGTCGGCGGGGCTCATAAAACTTTTTTAATGAACAATCGGCGTCGGCGCCGGCCAGAGCGAGCCGGTTGCCAGCCAGCGTCTCAGCCCAAAGTTTCATCTCGCGCTAACAAGTAGCTTGACACCTTTGTGATTAAAAAAAGGGCGTGCCAAAGCCTGGAGAGGCGGCGATTTTAATTTGAAATGTCGCCGTTTAAGGACCTGTCACGACACGACGCGGGTCGGGCTCGGCACGCAGGGGTGACACTCCCCAGGGGGAGAAGAAGTTGCATCCGGGGCTTTGCTGATATTTTCCTCCAATTACACAGTAATTACAGTTTAAAATGGCTGTTAACTGTGTGATTACTGCCGCCTTTGCGGCGCAACTTCTCCGACACCTGCCCTTGGAGGACGTGAAAATTCCTGTTGACTTCTCTGAGAGAAGGGGAAGAGAGACCAGAATCCATACAAATGAGGCAACAAAATACACGACCAGAAGTTGTAGGGCGTTAAGTCCTTGGTCGCAATGCTGTTCAACATTCGCTTTTCAGCAGTTTTAAGAACCAATAACAATTCTGTCAAGGACAGCAAAGGATTTGGAAGAGTAGTTGAAGCGAATGGAGAGTATCTAAAGAGTACATAAGATGAACATCAAAAAAAGCAAATCGAATATAATAGGATGTAGTCGAATTAAATCAGGCGATGCCGAGGCAATTAGATTAGAAAACGAGACACTAAAAGTAATACATCAGTTTTGCTATTTGGGCAGCAAAATAACTGATGATGGTCGTAGTAGAGCGTGTATAAAATGTAGATTATCTATGGCAAGTAAAGCTTTTCTGAAGAGAGGAATTTGTTAACATCGATTATATATTTAACTGTTAGAAAGTCTTTTCTGAAAGTATTTGTATGAAGTGTAGCCATGTACAGAAGTGAAACATGAACGGATATCAAAACAAATGGTTCAAATGGCTCTGAGCACTATGGGACTTAACATCTGTGGTCATCAGTCCCCTACAACTTAGAACTACTTAAACCTAACTAACCTAAGGACATCACACACATCCATGCCCGAGGCAGGATTCGAACCTGCGACCGTAGCAGTCGCGCGGTTGCGGACTGAGCGCCTGAACCGCGAGACCACCGCGGCCGGCAACGGTTAGCAGTTTAGACAAGAAGAGAATAGAAACTTTTGTGATGTGGTGCTTCAGAAGAACGCTGAATGTTAGGTGGGTAGATCACGTAACTAATGAGGAGGTACTGAACAGCACTGGAGAGAAAAGACATTTGTGGTACAATCTGACTAGAAGAAGGGATCGGTCTGCACGACAGATTCTGAGGTATCAAGGCATCACCGATTTATTACTTGAGGGAAGCGTGGAGGGTAACCAAGGGATGAATGCACTAAGCAGATTCAGAAACATGTAGGTTGCAGTATTTACTCAGAGATGAAGAGGCTAGCACAAGGTAGAGGAGCTTGGACAGTTGCATCAAACTAGTGTTCGGATTGGAGACCAGAACAACAACTCATGAGGAGGTACTGACTCTAATGGGGAAAAAATAAATTATGGTTCAAATGGCTCTGAGCACTATGGGACTTAACTTCTGAGATCATCAGTCACCTAGACTTAGAATTACTTAAACCTAACTAACCTATGGACATCACACACATCCATGCCAGAGGCAGGATTCGAACCTGCGACCGTAGCGGTCGCACGGCTCCAGACTGTAGCGCCTATAACCGCTCGGCCACCCCGGCCGGCATAAATTTATGGTACAAACTGACTAAAAAAAGAGCTCGGATGAGAGGGCATCAAGGAATCGTGAGTTTAATAATGGGGGAGAGTGTGTTGTTGGTGGTAGTGGTTAACAATTACCCTCGACCAGGGCTCCAATAAAGTAAGCAAGTTCAAATGGATGTAAGGTTGCAGATGTTATACAGAGATGAAGATGCCTGCCCAGGACAGGCTGGCGCAGAGAGCTGCAACAAACCAGTCTTTGGACAGAAGACAACAAAATCAAGGATCGACAAATATTTCGCGGCTAATGAAAATTCGTGTGACTCCTTAGCTTAGACTGTAGCGCCTGAAACCGCTCGCCCACTCCGGCCGACACTTAGCTTAAGATTTATGTCCTTTTACCGTTACTTTTATTACTTTTGTGTGGGGAAATGTTTTCTTAGTGTGAAAAATGCAGAGTTGCACTACCTTTGGAAGTCAGCATTAAAATGTACATCCCCTGGCAAAAGGCTGGATATCAGTTCACGGTAATGGCACATGACTTACAGGATCATAACTAGGAAGATAGGATGGCCAGCTCTTTCTTATTGTTGAAGCTATATAATCAAAGACTCATGAGTGGGAATAAAATTCAAAGTGAAAGGATTTCAGCGATAGGATTATGAAACAGCATTCTTAATGAAAGTTAGTAAGAATTACCATGATATACTGAACGAACAGTAAGGAGCACAGAATAAGGATTGAGAATAAACCAAACAGAGACGAAATTAATGAGAAGTAGCAGAAATGAGGTTAATGATAAACTTAACATCAAAACTGAAACGACTAAGTACACGAAGAATAGGAATTCTGCTACTTTGGAAGAAACAACATACGACGGACGAAGTAAGGACTACATCAAAAGCGGAGCGCGGAGTGGCCGTGACGTTAGAGGCGCCATGTCACGGACTGCGAGGTCCCTCCCGCCGGAGGTTCGAGTCCTCCCTCGGGAATGGATAAGTTAGTTTAAGTGAATTTAAGTAGTGTGTAAGTCTAGGGACCGATGACCTTAGCAGTTTGGTCCCTTAGTAATTCACACCCATCTGAACATTTTTTGAACATAAAAAGCAGTCTTGCACAGTCAGACAGGATTCATCGGGCCAAAAGAAGTACATTAGTATCAAGCATCGGTTTTAATGTGAGAAATAAATTTATGAGAATGAACTTTTGGTAGTGTCATGGACTCTCAGAAAGTGGGATAAGAATCGAAGCATCTCTAATGTGGTGCTGTGGAAGTATGTTGAAAATTAAGTGGACCGTTGAGATAAGAAATGAGGAGTTTCTTCGCAGAATCGACGGACAGTGTAATATATGGAACACACCGACAAGAAGAAGGTATAGGATGATACGACGTGTGTTTGAGCACAAGGGAATAACTTCCATGGCATTTGATTGAGCCGTAATGCCTACGGACTGTACGGGATGAATGAAATCGGAATATATCCAACAAATAATTAAGGGCCTTGGGTGTGAACTATTCTAATCCAAAGGCTCGTTCACCCTAGGCCATTCAAGGCCAACGAATGTCAGCCAACCGTTTTATTGGCAGACATTTGCTTAGTGTGTACGGACGGGAAATTGGAGCCAACGAAGCTGTTGGCATTGGTTGGGTTCGGTCTCATGGCGTTAGCATCAAAGCGATGGCGGTTGGTTGGCGTTGGGACCCATCTCCTTGTGACCACTCGTGACTGCCACAAGTCGCGCTTTGTATGCTTTATTGAGCAGTTTCGCTCTTTAATTTAACAAGAGCATCATTATAAACTCTGGTATTTACAGTTTAGAGTAGAGCAGTTGTTTGTTAAATTAAAGAGCGAAACCAATCAATAAAACATACCAAAAACTTGTGGCCGTCCTGAAGAACTTAATTTCAACAGTCTCTGTTTCCGCTGCAGGTAATGCCTGCTCTAGCTAAGTGCTTGTATTTATTGTATACAAAAATACTGGCGTACAGAGTGGAATATGGAGAGAGCACTACAGCTGAGTGAATTTTGTCTTTAACAGGAATGTTTAAGTGCCCATAAGAACTGCGATTATAAAAACAAACTGAAAAGACTAGACGCTTGGGGGGGACTCAGCTATTAGAAAGAGGGATAAGCGGAGCAGACAGGGACGGAGGATCACCACAGCGAAGATCTGGGCTGCATATCGGGAAATCCATGGAGGTAATCGACTTTGAGAAAGGGCAGGCTATTATTACGCAAGGCTTGTGGACGAGTATCTCGAAAACGGCGAAGCTAGTTGACTGTCCGTGTGCTACTGTCGTAGGCATCTACAGAAAAAGGTAGGAGGACAGTGAAATTACAGCTAGGCGCTAAATGCTTGTACATCGACGACTCTTCACAGAACATGGGGTTCGGAGGCTTCTCTCCTCTGCCTCTGTAAAGTAGGATAGATCGTTACCTGTGCCATCTCTGCCGAAAGAACACACAGCTGGAGCACACACAAGTGTTTCGGACCACACAATTCATCGTAAATTGCTGAACATGAGGCTCCGCAGCAGATCACTCCTATGTGATCCCATGTTGACCCAACGACAGGCAGGCCGCTGTGGCCGAGCGGTTCTAGGCGCTTCAGTAGGGAACCGCGCTGCTGCTACGGTCGCAGGCCCGAATCCTGCCTCGGGCATGGATGTGTGTGACGTCCTTAGGTTAGTTAGGTTTAAGTAGTTCTAAGTCTAGGGGACTGATGACCTCACATGTTAAGTCCCATAGTGCTCAGAGCCATTTGAATCATTTTTGAACCCAACGACATCGTCATTTACGATTGCAGTGGTCACAGGACCATCGAGATTCGACCGTCAATCTATGGAAACGTGTCTACTCTTTGGGTGAATCACATGTTTGCTATATTAGATCGATGGTTGTCCCCGAAAACGTCGTCGTAGTGGTAAACGGCGGCTGTAACGTGCAGCGCTTCACGGACGCAGCCTGGTGGGAGGGCTATTATACTATGGGTGACATCCTAATGTGCTTGCATGATAGTGATCGAAGACACGCTGCCAGCTGGGAACCCTTCATGGTTGATGTCTTCCCCGACGGTAATGTCTTCTTTCAGCAGTATAACTGTCCGTGTCTCGAAGCCAGAACCGTGCTATGGTGGTTTGAGTTGAGGGCCATTACAGCGAAGTCACGTTGAAATCTGGGCGACCAAATCCGTCTGATGTAAATCTTATGGCACTCATTTGTCGCGCTGTCGGGCGCCATCACCGCGTACGCAAATCAGTGTCCCGTTATATAGGCAAATTATATGATCTGTGGGTTGATATCTAATGCCACGTACCTGCGCAAACCTACCAACAAGCTTGCGGATCCCCGATGTGCACAACAGTGATATATTTCGTTCGAAAGACTGACAACCGAGCTAGTAAGCAAGTGGTAATAATGTTTTGACTCATCATTGTATAGACAGTAACAACAGCAACAACAAATCAACAGATAAACTGTGATCAGTTTGCAGATAGGTGGCCACAGGTGTGCAGTACGCTATGCTGCGCTCGCGACGCCAGTGGGGGAGCAAGACGCTGGGAGGGTGTCGACGCGGCTGATGCTTCCCGCCAAGTTACGAGCCCGTCGCGCGTCGTCTAATGGGGCCCGGGCGTTAGTGTGATGAGGGCCTAATCGCGCGCTGCTCCATATGCATGGCCTCATGAGAGGTGGCCTCTGTGGCGGCGATGCGTCTTAATTATGGAGCTCCTAACTACCTGCCTGGGACTCGATCCCGCAGCCGCCGGCGCAGGCGCTGGCGTCGTTAGCCCGCCTCCACAGCTGCGCGCGAATCTCCTCTCAGCACTACGGCCAACTATCCTTTCGAGCAGCTCAGTATCTCAACTGAAGGTAAAATCGTCTCAGTAATTAAGATATTATGCATTTTTCCTCAACTACTCCTCCAACCCAAGGTTTGTAAGGCTACCTGTAATAAAGGCAATCCCTCTAATCTCTTTTCTTACATAAATGGCAATGTCCCGACTGATTGACTCACACACTGTGTAAGACGTGTATATTTCTGTTGTCTATGGTCAAACCACAATTTATGAAAGGTGTTTATATTTTATTAATAGAATTAAGTAGGAATAATTAATATTTGTCATGCTGGAAATAGCTGTGGTAGCAGGGAATGTCTGCCCCAAAGTATTGTTGGCGGGAGAGACCGCACGTGGTTTAATTTTAAAAAGGGTGGGAGAGGCCGCGTATGGATATATTTTAAGAAAAAGAGCGGGGAAGACCGCGCATTGATACATTTTGTGATGGAAGCACGGATTGTCTGCACCAGAAAGCTTTGTTGGCAGGAGAGACCGCACTTAAGCGTTCGTAGAAAGTCAGTAGTAAGCGAGAAGTGAAGCGAGTCGGTAACAGGTCTGAAGCGAGACGTTGAGAAGAGCGGTGTGCCTGCCAGCCACCAGCTATCATTTACAAGAGATTATAAACGGATGTACAGACACATCAGTTAACTATTATCATAAGAGGAACTAATATTATTGAATTAGTTTTTTGAGAAACTCAAGACTACTGAAGGTACGTTTGCGCAATGCTAGTTATAAGATTACCGTAAAAAGTAAGTCCCATTTGTACGTTTGTAAAATCATTTCGTTCAAAATATAATTAATTTTTGCCAGCAATATTGCATTACTGATTATAATCCATCCCAAAAACCATCAACGTAAAACTTTGCAATATTTTATTGCTGTCACGAAAAAGTTTAACTATGAATTATGTAACTTCAGTCAAATTAATTAATGAAGAACGTAACCTTTGCTATTAAAGAATAACGTCAGCATTGGTAAATAATACAGCCATTTATTATGACAGTCCACCAGCAGCTAATAGAGTATAGTAAAACAGAGTAAGTATATTCATGTCGCAGTTCGATGTAGCAGTTAGATGGCGATCCAGTAACGGTAAAAAAGGTAAGGAACAGTTTTGGGTTATTGCAGGTAACGACTGAGGGCCACGACGACGACACATTTTATGTTTCGTCGAAATAATCAGAAAATCACTTTTAATAAGCAGAATTTAGATTTGTATGCGAAGATTGAGAAAGATAATTAATTTCAAAGGGAAGATTTCATTTGTTATTCACGCTATAGCCATCATTTAAGAAGGGGCTGTTCGAACTTAACGCTCGTAAAAGGTATGAAATAGGTGAAAGTACGTAGCTTTTAAGGAAAATTTGAAAACAGCAGCACGGAAATTGGTATTTGGTTTCTCAGTCAGAAACAAAAAGTATGTCTTTCAGAATTTTTGGATATTTAACCAATAAGGGGGTAAAATAATGGGTGATTTTTTTTTTTGAAATAATTCATTGTTAAAGAATCACTAAAGCATTTTTAAAGTCTTATCTATGAAGACTGGTATTTGACTTCTCAGTTAGAAATGTATATAAAAAAAGAATATATCTTTCAGTAATTTTGGAAATTCAGTCCCTTAACAGAGTGAATTAGAGGATGAAATGTTTTATGAAATTATTTCATTATGAAAACGTTTTCAAAGCTGTATTTACGAAAATTTGTATTTGGCTTCTCCGTTAAAAATTTAAAAACGTGTGTCTCTCTGTTTTTGGATATTCAACCCCTTAGGGCTTGAAATAGGTGGTGAAGACTTTTAAGAAAATATTTCGTTACATTAACAAAGGTTTTAAAGCTAAATCTATGAAAACTGGTGTTTCACGTCTGGGTTAGACATAAATAAATACGTGATAGGGGATAAAAATTCCTATGGTAATATCACACAAGAATTCAAAAGGCATTATTAACAAAAACCTTGAACTCCAGCTTCAAGAAGCGCCTTTTGGTCAGAAGTCCATTCTGAAGAGGTCTTGTTTCTATGACCATATTGGCATGAAAAGTTTGGAAGGCGTCAAAATTTTGGAACAACATAAAAATCTGATTCAAGGACAACAAAAAAAATTGTGCAGACCATATAGACTGCCCAAGCTAAGCTAGTCCTAGGATGTACGGGGTGGTGAGAATGAGTATGGAATGCTTGTAAGGGTGTTGCACGTTAGGTTGTGCTGAGAAATATTTCTTAAGGGCAAAACTCGATACGTTGCGCCGTTTCCGAGATAATTACCGTTGAAGTTATCTAATAAGGCCGTTGCGCACCCAAAATCAAGCGGCTCGCCACATAAAATTAGTAGATTAACTTACGTGTTTCTGCATTTTATCATTCATTACAAAAGCTAAAAATTCTACATATGTCATCTTGTATCCTTCTACAGTCGCTCAATGACGACACCTTCCCGTACACGACATAATAATCAGCAATCGTTTATGTATATAGAGAACTAGTTAGCGCCCACTGCCTCCCTCGCCTAGAATGTACAATCTGCACGGATTGTCTGGTTTTTGTTTTTCTTTAACAGAATTATTATGTAGTTTACAAAAAGGCAAAATCATCTAAACTTTTAACGCTGATTAAAGCCATAGAAGCATGTCCTCTTCCGAATGTAGTTCTGATCAAAACGCAATTATGGTAGCTGGAGACCAACGTTCTTGATAATCACGCCTTTTGTGTTATTGTGGTGAATTCATTGAAACTTTTATCCCCAAACACATATTTCTTTATATCTAACCGAGAAATGAGATACCAGTTTTAATAGATTTTGTTTTAAAAATTTTCATCCTATATTTCTCTATTTCTCCCCCCCCAACCCCTTAGGGAGCTTTAGCTTTAAAAATGCTTTCATCATGAAACATTTCCATAAAAAAATTTATCTCCCATTTCACACCGTAGGGGTTGAATTTCCAAAAACAGTAAAGCACGTAAATGAGATTTTCACTTTCCAGCGGAGTGTGCGCTGATATGAATCTTCCTGGCACATTAAAACTGTGTGCCGGACCGAGACTCGAACTTGCGACCTTTCCCTTTCGCTTAAGTTAAAGCTGCGAGGACCAGTCGCGAACCGTCCTTGAGTAGCTCTGATGCCAGTGCACTTACCCACGAAAGGCAAAGGTCCTGAGTTCGAGTCTCGGTCTGGTACACAGTTTTAATCTGCCAGAAAGTTTCAGTAAAGCACATATGTTTTATTTGTAACCGAGAAATGAAATATCTAGTTTCACAGATGTAGCTTTCTAAATGCTTTTGTAGTTCTTTAATAATTATTAATTTATAAAAATCATCCACTATTTCGCCCCCAGTGGAGTGAAGTTCCGAGAAATACTGAAAAACACTTTTCTTTAGTTCTGACCGAGAAAGCAAATATAAACTTTCTTAGGTCTAGCTTTGAAGTTGCCTTAATAGCAACGTATTTTCAAAAAACTTTTTCATCCCCTTAGGGGTGGGATTTCGAAAAGTTCTGTCATAAACGACGGCTACAGTATCACATAAACACATTTTCCAAATTTCGAATTTATACCCTTAGCGGTTCAGGCTGGGCGACGGTGAATCAGTCAGTCAGGGTACTGCCTTTTACATGTACAGATAGTGGCGGTCATATCGCACTACAGTGGGACACTCTTGACGATACCTTCGTCTCTGATGAACACTCACCATCGAGGGCGACGTACTGCGTTCTATTACTTAAGAAGAGTGTTTAGTTACTTCTTTGCTTAGGTGGCGAACGCACGGCGGAAGAAAGGAAGCAGTACGAGGCCGTGAGGCCAGGGCGGGTTTAGGCGAGGCGGAACAAAGCTATCAACGGTCTGGGCGCAGGAGGCCGCTCTCCGTGGTCATCCTCTGGGTCTCAGGGGACGGCGGGGGCGGCTGCGATCAGCGTCGCTTCCAATCTGCCCCCGGGGGCGGCGGAGGCGGAGGCAGCCGCGCTCGCCGCTCGCTCATTAGATTACCGCGCACTGGCGCCAGCGTCTCCCCGCCAAGAAACCTGATTACGGGACACTCTGCCCGGAAAGGCGCGCCTCTCCCGTCGGAAAAGCGACGGGCCACTGGCCAGACACGCAGCTGCTGGAGCCAAGCGCTACCTTCCAAAAGCATCGAACTGAGCAAATCGTGACAGTACAGGGTGCTTCAAGAAGAATAACCTGATTTCAAAACTCCGTATTTACTGATAAAACATACTACAAACACGGGATCAATTGCGAAACACACACAAAACCGTGTAGTTTTAGCTTTGCTAACACAAATGCTCTATGTGACCATCAGCAGAAGCACGAACAACACCTAGGCGATAGCTAAATTTGTCAGTCTTTACACAACGTATCTACTTTTACAGAAGTTATGGCAGCTGTCACTCTGCTCTTCAGCTTTTTATGCGAAGATTAGATGAACACGCTTTCCTTCCCATATCCTCACATGAAAGATATCATAAGGAATCATTTCTGGCGATCTTTGATTCCAAGAATGCAGGGCAATATATGGGGGTCCCGTGCTCCATATCCAGCGATGAGGCAGCGTGCCATTGGGAAACTGACGTACGTTGTTGTGCCAGCGTGCTGCAGCTCAATCCTGTTGAAAAATGAAGTCATCCGAATCTCCTGAAATTCTTGAAAAAATCCAGTTATGCAGCATTTGAAGACACCTCATTCCATTCACTGTTTTTTTCTAAAAAAGAAGGGATCGTAACTTTTTCACGAGATATGGCCCAAAAAACTTTCACTCAAGGTGAGCCTCTTTCGTGCTCAGTAACGTCATGATGGTTATGGATTACCCATATGCGCACGTTATGTCAGTTTACTTTTTACCGCTAACATTAAATGTTGCTTCATCACTGAAAATTAACCGCGGTAAAAATTCAATAGTCTTCCATGTCCTGAAGTCAACCTGTTTCCTTTCAGAACCAACCCGAAGAGCTTGAACTAATTGTAGTCTTAATATCTCCAAAAATCTTGTGACGAATTGCGAATTCTCTTCTTGAAGGGCAAGTAGACTTTCGTCGAGTCCGCTCAAATGTTTGCTGCATCTTTTCCTCCATTCCATCTGAAGTGCGAGGTCGACCTGGTCTCTTACCTTGGCACAAGCATTCGTCTCTTCAAATTAATGATACCAGCGACGGATGCTTTCGTGTGCAGATGGATCAATAACAAAACGCTGATGAAACTGAGCTGGACCGAAATCACTGACTCACTCTTTGCAAATTGCAGCACACAAAAAGCCTTCTGTTATGTGGACGCCATCATCCTTCTGAATGACTGCAAAGTGAGGAGACATATTGACTAATATCTAACGGCGATTTTCTGAAGCTCTAGGTCACGACCATTCAAACAACACTAAGTTCTTTACCAGCAAGTTCTTTACCAGATTCAGTAATTATCATCGCCCAAAATAAGGTGATTCATTTGAAGCATTCTGTATTCTAGTAATGTTTACAGTTAATGGAATTAGTGGCGCTATAAACAACTCACCCATAAAAAGCCGTGCTAAATATTGCGAGTAATGCAGAAAGGAGACAAGGGTCAAATCGTCAGTCGGTCCCACAGGGTTCAATGTTGGCTCCATTGTTGTTCCTTAGTCTGCACCATTCATGTAAGCTATAAAAACCCGAACATTTATTGAAAGACTCAAAATGACGGAGCGAAGTTTTAGGCAAATAATAGTAGGTAGAATGTTGTACCTGAAGGATAGTGCACCTAGGTACACGTGATTTTTCATGATTAGTGCTTCAGTCTAATGACCAATTTTAGAATCACATGAAGGAATGCACACTAAAGAACACCATAAGCAGTCCCTGGCCTTTTCTTCTGTCTTTGTTGTTGTTGGACATGACGTCGTGTTGTAAGCAATGTTTGTAAATATTAGGTGTTTTACTTATTTAAGTGCCATATAATATATGAAATGAATTTGAAAGATGATGTTAATACTTCAGTTTTATGATGAGAAAAATTCTTAGTTACACAACATGTGGACAGCTGAGCCATGTTCCGTCAGTCGTGCTGCATATCTTGTACCTTGAAACGAAATATCTTCTACTATAGAACTCGTTTCAGATGTTTAGACCTCCATCATCAGGTAAATTTATATGAATTAATGCGACGTGTGTGTGTTGCGTTTGCGACTTTCAGGTAACCTGTGGCACTGTATCCAGGGGTCACAGGCAACTTGTTCTGTCGTGTTACATCACTTGCGCTTTGTGAATACTTCACTAGTGCGAATAAAATAAATTATGACTGACAACAGTAACCTGTTGTTTCAGTCGACACCATGGTAAAGCTTTAACTAAAATGTTCGCATTTAATCATTTATTTTCCCTACTGTACCTGATAGCTAGTGAAAAGAGGAATACAGTGATACAAAACTTTGGCAAATGAAATTAGGTACACACGCTGAATGTGAGAGCAAAGTCTACCTGAATCTCTAATAGAAACCAATTCTGGAGTTATCTGCAACAGTTACAGGCAACCTATTTGCGTACTTCAAAAAAGAAGCGAGCCCACATCCATACAGGCTCTAGCCTACTATGTATCCCTGAGGATCAGCACATATTAAAATAACTCCTCTCCCTTTATGCGACAGCCTAAAAAAATCGTCTGTATCCTAATCAAGACAGAAGCCAACCCAATGGCTAACCAATAATTCCATCACTCATCAAGGAATATACTCTCCAGTAAAAAGTCACAGCAGATACCGAATTAGCAATTTTTACCGTACTGTTTAGTGAATAGTTCAATGATGAGCAATTCAAACAACCAGACACCACTCCGTTAATACCTTGTGCTGAGAAACATAAGTAGATCCTCTTCATTGATGAAATGTTTTAGCAATGTTTCAACGAGTTTCCTGCTTGTCATCTTCAGGTGATGTTCAGGAAGTCGAAGATGGCGAATAGTACACTCGCTGAAAAGTTGCTGCAAGACGATGATGCCACTCGGCTGAAATGCAGAGATTTCATCAATAAATTTCGCCGACAACACCTGCGCTCCTATAAACCATATCAGCGAACATTGACAACGATGTGGGGAAAACTTTGAAGCTACGACTGTGAAGGTTCTAATAATGTGGTTATATTTAATGGCGTATCACCTATGATATTTCGTGTGATGCCAGAAAATTAGCAGTTGCATCTACAAGGCTGCAAGCAATCTCTGCCCAGTTTCTGTAATTATTTGCCCCTGATAGCCTTGCAGTCGATGTCACAATAAAGCACACTTCTATCTTTTTGTCTCTACTTCGGTTCATTAGCGGAACGTCTGAGACAGTAGTCTAAGCAAACATACATACATCGTCACAGATGAAAGTCAATTACGTATCAATTCTTATCGGCAGTATCCCACAGAAAAATGTTAACGGTATGATTGTGTATGCAACGCGTTAATAGTAACTGGTGTAGTAGCAATCTGAATCGTTAATGATTTCACGGGAAGAAACTAATGCAGTGATTGTGAACAAAAAAATACAATCAAATAGTTACGTGCGTCGGTTCCACACGTTTTAATGGAATCTAAACATTTTTAGGGGGTTTATGCCTTTATCTTAAAATGCCATCTGTCTACACTCTCTGTTCAAAAGTATCCAGCCATCTCTTAGTGGTCATTAATATGGTATGTGTCCACCCTTCGCCTCTACGACAGTTAACTCTGTTGGGGACATTTTCAATGGATGTCTGAATGTTTGTGGAGAAGTGGTAGCCTATTCTCCCTCAAGGGCCAAAACCAGAGAATGTTCTGACGTTAGACGATGAGGTCTGGAGCGAAATCGATGTTCTGACTCATCCCAAAGGTGTTCCATTGTGTTCAGGTCAAAACTCTGGGCAGGCCAGTCCATTGTAGGAATGTTATTCTCCACAAACAATTGTCTCACAGATGCTGCTTTACAACGAAGTGCTTTGTCATGCTCACACAGTAATCGTCATAGAACTGTTCCTATGCTGTATGCACTACACAATGCTATAAAAAGGGTTCGTATCTTTCTGCACAAGTCGTCGAAATTTTGTGCGTAAAATGGAAACAACAACCCGGCAGTACATCCAGAAGCACACCAATAATCAGTGACACAGAGAAAATGTGACAGATCACTTTGCTTCTGTGTTCTACCGGTTTTGATATAAGCAAATATTTTTATGGAAACACGAAATGTAACAAACAAATGTAGCAACATCTCACGGCAATAAAGAATGCCGAAAAAAATAGCGTGTCATCGAAATGTGTCGTAAATGTTATCAAGTTATCAAGCCTATAAGTGAGAAATATCAGTATTGCGTTGATCTGGATCACATTCGTCAGATTTTTTGTAGCTCACACTTCAGCACAGTCGGAGTAGTGGCTGTCAGAGAATATTGTTACGACGCGCCTTTGACGTCAACAGCAGCGCAGAGCCTTGATGGGAATGCAAATCTGTAGATATTCACGGACAGCTTGGCCGATCCACGCGCGGAAGCTGAGAGCGAAGCCAGAGGCCTTTGTTGCTGGAGTTGCTCGCTTTTCCATTTCCTCCCGCGGCGTCGAAATTCGTTAGGAAGCCGCCACATCAAAGCTGCGCGTGCCGCCATCCGTTATCCGGAGTTACCGAAGTTGAGCAACCGTCAAAACAAGCCAACTTCCGCCCCCGCCACCGTCCCCACACCATTGGCCTGTCGCTGTAACTCCTAGGGGCGTTACGTTACCACGGACGCTGTCGCAGCCACTTACAAATGTGCAGAGACTTTTATCTCTCACGAGAAATACTCTCCACATAACTCAGAGCATTTTGCGATTGTTTCTCTCCCACGCGCAGTCGATAGAAATCCTGAAGTAGTAACCATCTACATCCAAGTGATTACTCTGCTATTCACAATAAAGTGCCTGGCAGAAGGTTCAAGTTATCTCTCCACCGTTGCACTCTCTAACGAAGAACGAGCTCTTAAATTTTTCTGTGTGAGCCCTGATTTCTCTTATTTTATCGTGATGATCATTTATCCCCGTGTAGGTGGGTGCCAACAGAAAGTTTTCACAATCGGAATTGAAAACTAGTGATTGAAATTTAATGAGGAGATCCCGTCGCAATACCTTTGTCTCAATTATTGCCACGCCAATTCACATATCATATATATGGCACTATCTCCCCTGCTTCGCGATAAAACAAAACGAACTGCCCTTATTTGAACTTTCCCGATGTCATCCGTCAGTCCCACCTGACGCACATCCCACACCACACAGCAATACTCAAGGAGAGGGTGGACAATCATGGTGTAAGCAGTCTCGTTAGTGGACCTATTGCACCTTCTAAGTATCACTCATGGCACTATCAAATGACCACTACTGTCCACTCTAATCTCACGTGTTCGGAATGATATATATATATATATATATATATATATATATATATATATATATATATATATATATATATATAAAAGCATCACTCACGACACAATTTTAACTATATGATGATAGTAACTGTTTCGAAAGAACAGATACCAATGATGATTTCTCTAGAAAGAAATGATAAACAAAACACTCAGCTGCCAACAGGTATTGTTGATATACGTCAATGGGGCCAGCTGAAAAAGTGTACCCCGACCGGGACTCGAACCCAGGATCTCCTGCTTACATGGCAGACACTCTATACATCTGAGCCAGTAATGACCAAACCTAACATGTCTTACATATGCGGGAGTTACTTGAGTCTTCCAATGTTTCCAGGTTAGGAATTATAAGCGACAGAAACGATTAACATTGGATTTAATTTACATAAAAAAGAAAAACAGTACAGTGTGTGTGTGTGTGTGTGTGTGAGCGCGTTTAAATCTACTTGTTGTTATCGTGGTCTTCAGTCCAGAGACTGGTTTGATGCAACTCTCCGTGCTACTTGCTACTCTATTCTGTGAAAGCTCCTTCATCTCCCAGTACCTACTGCAACCTACATCCTTCTGAATCTCTTTAGTGCATTCATCTCGTGTTCTCCCTCTACGATTTTTACCCTCCACGCTCCTCTCCAATACTAAATTGGTGATCCCTTGATGCCTCAGGACATGTCCTGCCATTCGATCTCTTCTTCTAGTCAAGTTGTGCCACAAATTTCTCTTCTCTCCAATTATATTCAATACCTCCTCATTAGTTATGTGATATACCAATCTAATCGTCAGCATTCTTCTGTAGCACCACATTTCGAAAGCTTCTATTCTCTCCTCTTCTAAACTATTTGTCGCCCATGTTTCACTTCCATACATGGCCACACTCCACACAAATACTTTCAGAAACGACTTAATGACATTTAAATCTATAGTCGATGATACCAAATTTCTGTTCTTCAGTAACGCTTTCCTTGCGATTGCCAGTCTACATTTTATATCCTCTCTACTTCGACCATCATCAGTTATGTTGATCCCCAAATAGAAAACCTCGTCTGCTAACTTAAGTGTCTCATTTCCTAATCTAATTCCCTCGGCATCACCCGATTTCATTCGACTACATTCCATTATCCTCGTTTTGCTTTTGCTGATGTTCATCTTATATCCTCCTGTCAAGTCACTGTCCATTCAGTTCAACTACTCTTTCACGTCGTTTGCTGTCTCTGACAGAATTACAATGTCATGGGCGAACCTCAAAGTTTTTATTTCTTCTCCATGGATTTTAATTCCTACTCCGAATTTTTCTTTTGTTTCCTTTACTGCTTGCTCAATATACACATTGAATAACATCGAGGATAGACTGCAACCCTGTCTCAGTCCCTTCCCAACCACTGTTTCCCTCCTTTCATGCCCCTCAACTCTTATAACTGCCGTCTGGTTTCTGCAGAAATTGTAAATAGCCTTCCTCTCACTGTATTTGACCCCTGCAACTTTCAGAATTTGACCGAGAGCATTCCAGTCAACATTGTCAAAAGCTTTCTCTAAGTGTACGAATGCTAGAAACGTAGGTTTGCCTTTCCTTAATCTAGCTTCTAAGATAAGTCGTAGGGTCAGTATTGCGTCACATGTTCCAACACTTCTACGGAATCCAAACCGATCTTCCCCGAGGGGTCGGATTCTAGCAATTTTACCATTCGTCTACCTTTCTCAAAAACATGTGATACTATTTTTCGATTGAACGTCTACGGAATTAGGAGGGGCATACAACGAGAGCATTGCAACACATTTCTTTTTCAGTCAATTGTGATTTAAAAAATGTGGAATTTGTTGTGGGACACCGGCATATTCCTGCTTCAGCCTCTATAGTTTCATGAGGCGGCGCTGTGAATAGCCTTCAAAATGGCTTCCATAACGCAGCTGCGTTCTAGGTATAGATCTGTCACTGCCTTTGTTTTGGCGGAAAACTAGAGCATCGCTGATATTCACGGGCGGTTGCAGAAGGTCTACGAAGAGCTGGCAGTGAACAAAAACACGGCGAGTCGTTGAGCGTCTGCAACGCAAACCTATGCGATCTCCCGCTTGCTGGCCACCCGCACACACCTGCGACTCCAGCAATGTTGGAATGTGCGGACACTCTCATTCGACGTGATCGACGAATCACAAACAAACCCCTCGCTGCAGAACTGAGCGCCTCTGTTGGTAGCGCTGACACACTCGTCCACCAGTTGGGAGAACTCAAATTTGAGTGCCCGCTGGGTCTTCGTCGCCTAACAGAAGACTGTGAAGAGCATTAGACTATCTATGCGGAACTGCTTGCGCGTTACGAAGCTGATCGTGGCAATTTTCTGTCGAACATCGTCACAGACGATGGGACATGGGTTTATCACATCGAACCTGAAACAAAACGGCAATTCGAGGGATGGCGCCACATCAGCTTGGCTCTCGCACCTTCGGACTTCTATCTGTTTGGCCCAATGTAAGATCCCTTCGGCGGGAAATAGTACGTGGATTTTGTGGAGATTATTTATGTAGCAAGACGATGGCTCCGACGACGACCAGTAGAGTGGTACCATGCGAGCGTACCAGCCTTCCAGCAAGGTGTCTTAAGGCCGTCGCCCTGGTCGGAGATTATGTTGAAAAATAGGGTTTTGCAGCCAAAAGAGTGGGGAATAATGTGATCCTGAATGAAACCAATCTAATTTCAGGAAAAAAATGTGTTGCATTTCTCATCAAAGGCCTCTTGTACTATGGCGAAACCGTTCGCATTTATAGCGTATTCTTTCAGGCTACTAATACACGACGAAGTGTATAGCAAGTTCTGTCCATTAGAAATCGTAGCGCTCACATGTTAAATACTACACGTACAGAAAAAATGTGAAATCGATATAGCATTCCAAGGTCTACGTACAGCTTCGCATCTACTGAATGGGTCAGATTAAACGTAAGAGCTTGATTTATGGCCGATATGTTTCTTTTAGAGCACTGCAACAATGGCAGACATTGAAACGAAGGGGCACATAAATAACTTCCTCATCAGAGGAAAATTACTGTCAAGCCCCATAAGACTTTTAACACATTTACAGCTAGTGACTTTGGTCTGATAAAAGGAAGAGAAATGGGTTCACCAAAGCATTAGAGAGCGCGCACAGAACTAGGACACCGTAATACTTGTGGTGCATCATCCCTGAATTTAACAGAAATGAGCCGTTGTCAGCGGAGAGTACTGTCAGTTAATCAAGCAATAAACATCTGACTGTGCCAAAGGAATTTATTTTAACACCACAATGCACGGGACGGATAAAAATAAATCTGACGCTTTTTTTTAAAAAAAAAAGAAAGTATTGGAAACCGCACTATTTGCTGGAGGCGAGTCGATTTTTCCTTTTGACGGGTATTATCTTTGTAAAATATGGAACGACAGACTACCCTCGGGAATGGGCTCACCTAACATCCGTGTCGGGTTTGCTGTACAGATTGCGTAATTTTATACGTCCCAGGAGATATTCGTTGCAGTAGCGCGTTTGGAGTAATAAATAACCACAACATACGAGCTCACATGTAGCCGTTAGAAGAGAGAGAGAGAGACAGAGAGAGAGAGAGAGAGAGAGAGAGAGAGAGAGAGAGAGAGCAATTACACCACGCAAATAAACTATGTACATGGAGCTACGAGCAAAGTGTAGTCAAAAAGATTTAACTATCACTTTGAAAAAATAAAGCTACGTAAATTAATTTTTGTTTGTTTGACAATAACCGCTAAAAAGTATCGGAACACCTGGAATGGATTTCAATATGGAGTGTCTCCACTCTGTACCTTTATGATGGCTTGATTTCTGCTAGTGACACATTCAAGGAGATATTTTAACGTATGTGGAGGAATGGCAGCCCATTTTTCCTAAAAACCATATCTAGAGAGATAGTGACATATGACGCTGGGTTCTGAAGCAAAATTGATGTTTTAATTAATCCACAACGTATTCCAGAATGTACAATAGTGCAATGTCAATCAACAGCTCCGTCATTACACCAGTGATGCAACTGAAGCAGCAAGATGATGACGTCGTAAGGGATCAACTGTCATATAAAGGCCTTTCACACTATTTTCATAACACATAACTGGTGCAAATCTATCTGCATCCTGTACAGGCTGTGACACCATACATAGTCAACCACAAGGAAGAAAACCAACAGAAGAAATCACTGATTTCGATTTCTAGCCATACACTGCCTTCCTCCTTCCCCCCAAATGCCACACCAGCCGCTACAGTAACAAACAATGCACAAAGGGTTCTAGATTAATCTAGTTTAAGACTATTTCTTTTTAAGTAACATTTCTCTGTATGTATGTATGTATAAAAGCCTGAAGATTAATAGAACATGCTCAAAACGCGTTATATTAAACATCAAATAAAAAAGTGACTGGTAGCAGAAATTAGAAATAAATAATTATCCCACACAGTCACGGTTCACAAACATAGCCATTATGGCCGAAAATAAATAATAAAGTTGAGCTAGGCTTCAATTGTAAAGCTGTTTTATCAAACCAACTGCAACAATGCTGCTGCTTCTCGCGTATGTTGAGGCATTAAAGGAATACGGTGAGGTTCTCTTTCCACACTGTGCTTGAAGGACGTGGTTTGAAATTTGAATTAACTAGTAATTTGGTAATTGCTTCTGGGAAAGGCCGACTTCCAATTGCGCCACATATTGTTGAAGAAGTTACTGTTGCCATGGCCGATAATGCAGGACGCAATGTGCGCACGGGATGTGTCACGACAGTTGAACATTCCACGGTCCATTGTTCTAAAAGTACTGCGAAGAATTGTGATATGGTATTCGTGCTGCGGCTCCAGGCTGTCATGGTTGCAGATGGTCGTCACACTGAGCAAAGTTCGTAACCTGGAACGTAAACATAGTACGGAATTAACAAATGTCACCCTCACATGTGGAAATTAAATTGTGTTTCTTCCAAAGGTTTATTCGTTATTTCTCTTTCGCACGTCCTTAAAAATGTTTCCACAAAGTTGCTTTGCCCTATGATCACTTTCTTTCCATGGGGGCCCTCTCAAATAGTGAAAGTTTAATTATAATCACTCTGTATTACAGAGATGCTTCGTTAACTCAAACGGGAATAATCTGCAGGGAAGACGACGCTCTCTCCGCGAGGCGGTATTGCGGGACTTTGGGTAACCGGCATTTGAGGCTGACTGCAGAACGATTCTGCTGCCGCCGGCGTACATTTCGCGTAAGCACGACGAAAATAAGATTCGAGAAATTAGGGCTCTTACAGAGGCTTTGGAGAGTCGTTTCTCCCTCGTTGTGTTTGCAATTGCAACAGGAACGGAAATGAATAATAGTGGTACATGATATTCTGCGTTATGCACCGCACGGCGGAGAATGTATGTAAATGTAAACTGAACAACCAAAGAAACTGGTACGTCTGCAACACGACGTGGCATGGACTCGAGTAATGTCTGAAGTAATGCTGTAGGGAACTGACGCAATGAACTCTGCAGGGCTGCACATAAATCCGTAAGAGTACGAGGAGGTGGAGATCTCTTTTGAACAGCACATTGCAAGGCATCCAAGATATGCTCAATAATGTCCATGTCTGGGGAGTGTTTAAACTCAGAAGAGTGTACCTGGAGCCACTCTGTACCAATTCTGGGCGTTTGGGTTGTCGCATTCTCCTGCTGGAATTGCGCAAGTGCGTCGGAATGCACACTGGACATGAATGGATGTCGTCTGGTCGGACGAGTCTCGTTTCAAATTGTATCGAGCAGATGGACGTGTACGGTTATGGACACAGCCTCATGAATCCATGGACCCTGTATGTCAGCAGGGGACTGTTCGAGCTGCTGGAGGCTCTGTAATGGTGTGGGGCGCGTGCAGTTGGAATGATATGGGACCCCTGATAAGTCTAGATACAACTGTGACAGGTGACATGTACGTAAGCATTCTGTCTGATCAGACAGGATGCTTATCCAGGTTTCCTGTTGTACGCGAGCAGTCACCTTATGCGCTTCAGCTACCAGTGCACGAATCACGGCCCGACCCGAAATTCCATATGTCGTCGTCTATGTATCACAACCTGCACTCGTACGTTGCGAATATTCCCATCCAGGAAGTACGTATTTATTGAGTCGAGAGTCTGGTACTGGCGAATAAATAAGAAATACGAGTGCCTGTGTTATTAAGAAGTACGAAGTAGTGTTCCTTTGGACATGCATGATGCACCAAACACCATCAGTTAGGCTCAGAAAGCCAGAGGTAAAAGTCTCCACAACAGTGGTTTAGAGGTCGGCAGCTGGAAATTTAGTGAAATTTGGAAATTTGTGCTAAGTTCCTATAGGACCAACCTGCTGAGGTCATCTGTCCCTAGGCTTACACAGTACTTAATCTAACTTAAACTAACTTACGCTAAGGACAACACACACACACACACACACACACACACAAGGGAGGACTCGAACCTCCGACGGCGGTCGCGCCGTCGGCAGCTCATTGCGACAATACAGCATGGGGTACAGGTAGAAGTATCGAAAGCGAACTCATCTTCGCGAGCGGTAGCAGCGAATCATATGTTCATCCTCAAGGGGGGTGTACTGCAATATAATTCGTGTGAAGGCTCTTAAGCCCGAGTGTTTATTACTGTTTGTCTGAGACAGTGATGTTATGCCTGGCCTACAATGAGCGAGTGTGCCGTACTTTTCTGGAACCATAAGTAGTATTCACCAACCGTATGTTTCACAAAAAAAGTCTTTCATGGCTCAGCTTGTCACTTTTCCGACATACCAGCAGGCTGGTAAGTGTTATCGTGAAACTTTTACTCCCTCTCGCGAAATCAAGCCGTGCTGTCTATTTATTCTCCTCGCTGAGGTCTGTTGCTGAGTTTATGATTCAAGCCTCTCGCTTGTGCGAGGGAAGGCAGTATCTTTCAGGTGTGTTCTGCTTTCCGTAATGCCAGCTTTCCGCTTTCTGTAATGTCGGCTTTCTGCGTGTTTGTCATTTTGAAGCCGGCCGATGTGGCCAGACGCTTCAGTCCGGAACCGCGCTGCTGCTACGGGCGAAGGTTCGAATCCTGCCTCGGGGACGGATTCGTGTAATGTCCTTAGGTTAGTTAGGTTTAAGTAGTTATGATGACCTCAGCTGTTAACTCCC
This sequence comes from Schistocerca gregaria, assembly GCF_023897955.1. NCBI lineage: Eukaryota > Metazoa > Arthropoda > Insecta > Orthoptera > Acrididae > Schistocerca > Schistocerca gregaria. The sequence goes on from NC_064926.1 coordinate 469,281,036, forward strand.
ACAGTGCTTAGAGCCATTTGAACCTTTTTTTGTCATTTTTATTGTCACATCGGATATTGGCCAGGTTTGCCTTGATTTGCTGCTAGCTTGACAGGGTTTTAAGAAAATTTTGCATTTGCCCATAATACACTTCTACTTAGTAACAGAGCAGTATGTGGAGTCACTGGTCCATCTTCATTTGAAATTGATTGTCATCCCTCTTTAAACAATTCTTCGAGCGCCGGCCCCTGTGGCCGAGCGGTTCTAGGCGCTCCAGTCTGGAACCGCGCTGCTGCTACGGTCGCAGGTTCGAATCCCTGCCTCGGGCGTGGATGTGTATATTGCCTAGTAGTTCTAAGTTCTAGGGGACTGATGACCTCAGATGTTAAGTCCCATAGTCCTCAGACCCATTTGAATTCTTCGAGCTTTGCTGTAGGGAGGGACATATTCTTCATAGTGCCCGCTGTAGCACTGCATAGGCCTAAGCTGAAGATTTGTCGAGAGGAAAGCAGAATTGCAATGCTGTATATTTTACATAGTGCGTTGCTTCCATTGTAGTAGGCGATACTGAACATGTCTCAGCTAGCCTGGTCCGCAGCTCGTGGTCGTGCGGTAGCGTTCTCGCTTCCCGCGCCCGGTTCCCGGTTTCGATTCCCGGCGGGGTCAGGGATTTTCTCTGCATCGTGATGACTGGGTGTTGTGTGATGTCCTTAGGTTAGTTAGGTTTAAGTAGTTCTAAGTTCTAGGGGACTGATGACCATAGGTGTTAACTCCCATAGCGCACAGAGCCATTTGAACCATTTTTCAGCTAGCCTGCTTCTTGCAGGTGGGAACCACGAGTGCCAACAGCGAAACCAGTACAGTTTGTATGTTAAGCTGACTTAACATCATAGTATTAAATTCTGGCATAGTGAATTCACCGTTAAAAATTATGATTATCTTTACTGACCAGCTCTATTCTGAAAAAGTTAACCCCGCAGGGAGTCAGCGCCTCACGCTTTGTGTGCTGACGCGACTTCGTGGAACTTCGTATCAAGGACAACGAGCTCACGTATCCCGACCGCATGCGCAAGCCGTTCGGCTATCTCGGACACCGCAGTGCCTGGCCCCGCTCGGCCGCTGTGTTCATTAATAACCCACAACGTCGTTAGCGGCCGGTTTGCGGATCCCGTTTGTCGCGTTTGCTTTTTACGCGGTCTGGCTGTCACGCCCTGTGCCCTCTGTAGGAGGGAGGGCCGACAAATTGAAAACGCACCGCATACACGCCGCTGTGCAGTTAGCGGGATTGCAGAGGGCCGCTGCGGCCACGACAGACGAGTTGAAATTGCCAGAGTTCCGCCCGAAGTAAACTGAAATTTGAAAGGAGCTGTTCCCGCTACGTAACTTTTCATTTTCATTTTATTGGCGTTTGACGTACATATGTTCAACTCATACATCTACACGACTAGTCTGCTATCCACACTGACGGTCCATAGAGACACTTCCAGACTATTTCTCGAACGTTTAACTCTCGAATAGCATGTGGGAGCCGGCCACTGTGGCCGAGCGGTTCTAGGCGCTTTAGTCAGAAACCACGCTGCTGTTACGTTCGCAGGTTCGAATCCTCCCTTGGGTATGGATGTGAATGGCCTTTCAGGCTATGAAGCACAAATTTTAACACTAAAAGGCTTTTGTACTCAAACAAATGTCACATGTAGTTACAAACTATGTAGGAATGTTAATCCAACAGCAATAGAGAGTTTTTTAAACCTCGTAAGGGAACAAGATTGGCATGATGTTTATAGTGCCGATAACATAGATGATAAATATAATGCTTTCCTTAACACATTTCTCATGCTCTTTGAGAGTTTCTTTCCATTAGAACGTTCTAAACGGGGTACTAGCAGTAACAGGCAGCCCGGGTGGCGACTATTGGTATAAGGATATCATGTAGAACAAAGCGGGAATTAAATAAAAGTGTTATAAGTAGTCACAATCAAGCTACAGTAGCCCATTACAAACTGTGTTGTAAGGTTCTTAAAAATGTTATTAGGACGGCAAAGAGCATGTGCTATGCAAATAAAATAGCTAATTCACAGGATAAAATTAAAGCCTTTTGGTGAGTTGTGAAGGAGGTGTCTGGTCAGCAGCACAAGATCTATGATATAAAGTCGGTTCGTATTAAAAATATTTCTGTTACTGATCAGATATACGTACAATATTTAACAATCATTTTCTGAGCATTGCTGGAGAATTAAATAAAATTTTAGTTTCTACAGGGAATCATAAAACTCCCTTGGCAAATGTCTTTCCGAGATTGATGTCTGAAACACTCCTCTGTGATACAGACAAGAGAGAGATTGAGTCAATAACTAAATCACTGAACACTAAGGACTCATGGTTATGATGGAGTGCCTCGCAGAATATTGAAGTACTGTGCTGCACATGTTATCCCTTTATTTAGCCATATTTGTAACTTTTCTTTTAGGAATGGTCAGTTTCCGGAAAGATTAAAGTACTCAGTCGTAAAGCCGCTTTATAAAAAGGGATAAAGGGATAATGTACACAATGTAGACCTTTTTCTATGCCATCAGTGTTTGTTAAAGTTATTGAAAAGGCTGTGTATGTAAGGATAATTGATGATTTTATATCACACGATTTGCTATCAAATGCACAGTTCGGCTTTAGAAGCCGTTTAACAACTGAAAATGATATATTATCTTTTCTTTGTGAGTTTCTGGATCGGTTAAACAAAAGGTTTCGAACGCTAGGCGTAGTTTTTGATTTAACTAAGGCATTTGATTGTGTTGATCACAAAATATTGCTGCAGAAGTTGTACCATTACGGAATACGGGGAGTAGCTCATAGATTCACCTCTTACTTTAGCAACAGACAGCAAAAGGTCATTATCCACAATGTTGAGAATGGCTGTGATGTGGGGTCTGACTGGGGTACGGTCAAGAGGAGTGGTGCCCCAGGTATCAGCGTTGGGGCCACTACTGTTCCTTATTTATATAAATGATATGTTCCTTTTTACATAAATGATATGCCCTCTAGTATTACGGGTAACTCCAAAATTGCTGCTGTCAGTGGCTTGGTAGTAAAGGATGTTGTGTGCATCACTGGATCGGTTTCAAATAGTGCAGTTCGTGACCTAAGTTCATGGCTTGTAGAAAATAAACTAGCGCTAAATCATAGTACGACTCAGTTTTTACAGTTTCTAACACACAATTCAACAAAACCCGACGTTTTACTTTCACAGAATGGGCATATGATTAGTGAAATTGAACAGTTCAAATTTCTAGATGTTTATATAGATAGGAAACTGTCGTGGAAAGTCCACGTTCAGGATCTTGTTCAAAGACTTAATGCTGCCAATTTTACTATTCGAACGGTATCTGAAGTGAGTGATCGTTCGACATGAAAATTAGTCTACTTTGCTTACTTTCATTCGCTTATGTCGTTTGGTATTATATTTTGCGGTAACTCTTCCCATTCTAAAAGGATATTTTTGGCTCAGAAACGGGCGGTTCGGGCAATTAGTGGTGTAAGTTCACGAACCTCTCATCGACACCTGTTCACGAGTCTGGGTGTTTTGACATTGGCCTCTCAGTATATACATTCCTTACTGTCATTTCTCGTTAACAATATTAGCTAATTCGCAACAGTAAGCAGCTTTCACTCAGTTGATACTCGTCATAAATCAAACCTGCATTTGGATCGGGCTTTACTCTTATGCAGAAAGGTGTGCAGCAAACTGCTGCAATCATTTTCTATAAGCTACCATTGGAATTCAAAAATCTTAGCAGTAATCCACGCCCTTTCAAATCGAAACTGAAGAGTTTCCTCAGGGGTCACTCATTCCATTCTGTCGTGGAGTTCCTTGAAAAATTAAGCTGACCCCTGTAGTATTGTTGATTGCGTTTGCTTATACTTACGGATTGACTTTTTTCAGATTCATAAACATTTTATTTTTATCTGTTGTTACTTTTATGTTGTAATTTAATGTACTGACACGTTCCATGATCTTAGAGATTTGCTCCTCAATTTGGTGCTACGGAAATTGACGTGTAAATAATAATAATAAAAAAAATCATGAGTTGTCTCGCCGCATTTCAGCCAGTTTCCTTATCACATTTTCTCGCGGGCGTCGCAACACGTTCCGATAGTAGAATCAATAAACAGTAGTCCCTGTGGCACGAATTCATGATGAACTAATCCTTAGAATGCAAAGAAAGTATCAGCCTGCGAGACCTGGCGATCTTTTCTTGGCTTTGAGAATCTTTCCTAACCCATTGTCAAGATGGAACCTTGGCCTTAACACCATAACCGTAGACCCACGTCTCATCACCAGTTATGATTCTGTTAAGGAAAATATCGTTCTCATTTTCACGATCGAGAAGCTCTTGACAGATTGCGAGGTGACGGTCTTTCTGGTCTAGATTGAAGAGCCGTGGGACGAACTTGCCGGCAACACGTTGCATTCCAAGATGCTATGCCAGGATTTCATGACATGACCCGACTGATATGTTACATTCTTCTGAAATTTCTAGGACAGTCGGCCTTCGATTGGAACGTAGAATTTCGTCGACTTTCCTGGCAGAGGCGTCGTCGGTAACTTCGAAGGGCGTTTTGAACGAAGGTCATCGTTAAATTCCGTCCAGTCGTTTTTAAACTGTGTGAACCATTCGTAACACAGATTACGGCTTAAGCATTCATTACCTAGGCTTCCTGCATCATTTGGTGTGTCTCTGCAGAGGTTTTCTTGGGTTTCACGCAAAATTTAATGCAGGCACGTCGTTCCTTGAATTCTGTCACTTCGAAATTCAGGAACGGTGCGACACAATGTTCTACTCAATACAGCACTGAACAGTATCTAACAGACATACAAGAACAAAACTTCCACAACTACACATTCAGCAATGCCAGCCGCATTTCGCTGTAACACACCCCTGAAATTAAGAATGTTCTGGAATTTTTGAACAGACCTGTGAGACAGTGGTTTGTAGACACTAACACAAGGTGGAATCCAAAATTTTCGGGACTGGTGCTGCCATCTGGGAAGTAGGAGTAGTAGATGTTTGCACCGCTAGGTGGGGAGGGCTGAATATCTGATGAGTCACTCTGCGGAGTGGAATTCGGAATTCAGCTGGGTGGACGAGTTGCGTATTCACAGTGACTACCGTAATGCTCTGTGTTTGGTGTGTGGCGATTTTACGATGGATCTGCAAAGAAAACATCGCTTGCGTATCAAATTCCGTGCGAATATCGGGAAAAGTGCTACGGAGACCCTTGCAATGATTCAACAAGTCTTTGGGCAAAGCAACAATCTTCCCACTGGAAGAGCCCGGGCTCTCCAAGACCCACAAAAGCGAGGCAGGTGAAGAGCAAAGTGAAGAGTATGATCATAGTTTTCTTTGATACCAAGGGAATTGTGCACAAATAATTCGTACCAACCAACCAAACAGTGTATTACTACTGTGACGTTATGCGACGGCTGCGTGAAAACGTGCGGCGACGAGGGCCAGAGCTTTGGTGTCAAGAGCACTGGCTGCTGCATCACGACAACGTGCTCTGTCGGACGTCCTTGCTCACCAGGACCTTTTTGGCAGAAAACAACATGGCGGTTCCAGAATGAGATTCTCACTCTGCAGCGGAGTGTGAGCTGATAGGAAACTTCTACATCTACATCTACATGACTACTCTGCAATTCACATTTAAGTGCTTGGCAGAGGGTTCATCGAACCACAATCATACTATCTCTCTACTATTCCACTCCCGAACAGCGAGCGGGAAAAACGAACACCTAAACCTTTCTGTTCGAGCTCTGATTTCTCGTATTTTATTTTGATGATCATTCCTACCTATGTAGGTTGGGCCCAACAAAATATTTTCGCATTCGGAAGAGAAAGTTGGTGACTGAAATTTCGTAAAAAGGTCTCGCCGCGACGAGAAACGTCTATGCTGTAATGACTTCCATCCCAACTCGTGTATCATATCTGCCACACTCTCTCCCCTATAACGTGATAATGCAAAAGGAGCTGCCCTGTTTTGCACCCTTTCGATGTCCTCCGACAATCCCACCTGGTAAGGATCCCACACCGCGCAGCAATATTCTAACAGAGGACGAACGAGTGTAGTGTAAGCTGTCTCTTTAGTGGACTTGTTGCATCTTCTAAGTGTCCTGCCAATGAACGCAACCTTTGGCTCGCCTTCCCGACAATATTATCTATGTGGTCCTTCCAACTGAAGTTGTTCGTAATTTTAACACCCAGGTACTTAGTTGAATTGACAGCCTTGAGAATTGTACTATTTATCGAGTAATCGAATTCCAACGGATTTCTTTTGGAACTCATGTTGATCATCTCACACTTTTCGTTATTTAGCGTCAATTGCCACCTGACACACCATACAGCAATCTTTTCTAAATCGCTTTACAACTGATACTGGTCTTCGGATGACCTTACTAGACGGCACATTACAGCATCATCTGCGAACAATCTAAGAGAACTGCTCAGATTGTCACCCAGGTCATTTATATAGATCAGGAACAGCAGAGGTCCCAGGACGCTTCCATGGAGAACACCTAATATCACTTCAGTTTTACTCGATGATTTGCTGTCTATTACTACGAACTGCGACCTTCCTGACAGGAAATCACGAATCCAGTCGCACAACTGAGACGATACCCCATAGCTCCGCAGTTTGATTAGAAGTCGCTTGTGAGGAACGGTATCAAAAGCTTTCCGGAAATCTAGAAATACGGAATCAACTTGAGATCCCCTGTCGATAGCGGGCATTACTTCGTGCGAATAAAGAGCTAGCTGCGTTGCACAAGAGCGATGTTTTCTGAAGCCATGCTGATTACGTGTCAATAGATCGTTCCCTTCGAGGTGATTCATAATGTTTGAATACTGTATATGCTCCAAAACCCTACTGCAAACCGACGTCAATGATATAGGTCTGTAGTTAAATGCATTACTCCTACTACCCTTCTTGAACACTGGTGCGACCTACGCAATTTTCCAATCTGTAGGTACAGATCTATCGGTGAGCGAGCGGTTGTATATGAGTGCTAAGTAGGGAGCTATAGTATCAGCGTAATCTGAAAGGAACATAATCGGTATACAATCTGGACCTGAAGACTTGCCCGTGTCAAGCGATTTGAGTTGCTTCGCAACCCCTAAGGTACCTACTTCTAAGAAACTCATGCTAACAGATGTTCGTGTTTCAAATTCTGGAATATTCAATTCGTCTTCCCTGGTGAAGGAATTTCGGAAAACTGCGTTCAATAACTCCGCTTTAGCGGCTCAGTCGTCGATAACAGTACCATCGGCACTGCGCAGCAAAGGTATTGACTGCGTCTTGCCGCTTGTGTACTTTACATACGACCAGAATTTCTTCGGATTTTCTACCGAATTTCGAGACAATGTTTCGTTGTGGAACCTATTAAAGGCATCTCGCATCGAAGTACGTGCCAAATTTCGCGCGTCTGTAAATTTTAGCCCATCTTCGGGATTTCGCGTTCTTCTGAACTTCGCATGCTTTTTCCGTTGCCACTGCAACAGCGTTCGGACCTTTTTTGTGTACCACGGGGGATCCGTTCCATCTCTTACCAATTTATGAGGTATGAAATCTCAATTGCTGTTGCTACTATATCTTTGAATTTGAGCCACATCTCGTCTACATTCGCATACTAGTTCTGAAGGAATGGAAATTGTCTTTTAGGAAGGCTTCTAGTGACACTTTATCCGCTTTTTTAAATAAAATTATTTTGCGTTTGTTTCTGATGGATTTGGAAGAAATGGTATTGAGCCTAGCTACAACGACCTTGTGATCACTAATCCCTGTATCAGTCATGATGCTCTCTATCAGCTCTGGATTGTTTGTGGCTAAGAGGTCAAGTGTGTTTTCGTAACCATTTACAATTCGCGTGGGTTCGTGGACTAACTGCTCGAAATAATTTTCGGAGAAAGCATTTAGGACAATCTAGGAAGACGTTTTCTGCCTACCGCCGGTTTTGAACAAGTATTTTTGCCAACATACCGAGGGTAGGTTCCCACCAACTATAACCGTATGAGTGGGGTATTTATTTGTTACGAGACTCAAACTTTCTCTGAACTGTTCCGGAACTGTATCATCGGAGTCTGGGGGTCGGTAGAAGGAGCCAATTATTAACTTAATTCGGCTGTTAAGTATAACCTCCACCCATACCAATTCGCACGGAGTATCTACTTCGACTTCACTACAAGATAAACCACTACTGACAGACACAAACACTCCACCACAAATTCTGCCTAATCTATCTTTCCTGAACACCGTCTGAGACTTCGTAAAAATTTCTGCAGAACTTATTTCAGGCTTTAGCCAGCTTTCTGTACCTATAACGATATCAGCTTCTGTGCTTTCTATTAGCGCTTGAAGCTCAGGGACTTTTCCAGCGCAACTACAACAATTTACAACTATAATTCCGACTGTTCCTTGGTCCAAGCACGTCCTGTAATTGCCAAGCACCCTTTGACATTGCAGCCCATCCCGCACTTTCCCGAGGCCTTCTAACCTAAAAAACCGCCCAGTCCACGCCACACAGCCTCCGCTACCCGTGTAGCCGCCAGCTGAGTGTAGTGAACTCCTGACCTATTCAGCGGAACCGAAACCCCACCACCCTATGGCGCAAGTCAAGGAATCTGCAGCCAATACGGTCGCAAAACCGTCTGAGCCTCTGATTCAGACCCTCCACCCGGCTCTGCACCAAAGGTCCGCAGTCGGTTCTGTCAACGATGCTGCAGATGGTGAGCTCTGCCTTCATCTCGTAAGCAAGACAGACAGCCTTCACCAAATCAGATAGCCGCTGGAATCCAGAGAGAATTTCCTCAGATCCAAAGCAACACACGTCATTAGTGCCGTCATGTGCCACGACCTGCAGCTGGCTGCACCCTGTGCTCTTCATGGCATCCGGAAGGACCCTTTCCACATCAGGAATGACTCCTCCCGGAATGCACACGGAGTGCACACTGGATTTATTCCCCTCCTTAGCCGCCGTATCCCTAAGGGGCCCCATTACGCGCCTAACATTGGAGCTCCCAACTACCAGTAAGCCCACCCTCTGCGACTGCCCGGACCTTGAAGGCTGAGAATGATCCTCTGAAACAGGGCAGGTAGCTGCACCTGGCTCAGCCAGAGACAGTGCCTGAAACCGGTTTGTCAGACGCACCGGGGAGGCTTTCTGATCAGCCTCCGGGGACGCCTTTCGCTGCCTGCCACGTCTTGGAACGACCTCCCAATCAACCACAGGCGACGGCTCAGCCCCACTGCGGGCAGCAACCGGGGCAACCACAGCGGCAGACCGATCTGGGGACAGACGGGACGAGGTTGACATCCCGTGATACCCCAGTCCGGCTCCCCACAGTGGTGCCCATTGGAAACAGCCTCAAGCTGCGCGACCGAAGTCAGCGCCGATTCCAGCTGTGAGCGAAGGGATGCCAAGTCAGCCCTCATCCGAACACAGCAATCGCAGTCCCTGTCCATTCTAATCTTCCTGGCAGATTAAAACTGTGTGCCCGACCGAGACTCGAACTCGGGACCTTTGCCTTTCGCGGGCAAGTGCTCTACCATCTGAGCTACCGAAGCACGACTCACGCCCGGTACTCACAGCCTTACTTCTGCCAGTATCTCGTTTCCTACCTTCCAAACTTTACAGAAGCTCTTCTGCGAACCTTGCAGAACTAGCACTCCTGAAAGAAGGGATACTGCGAGTCTCGGTCGGGCACAGAGTTCTAATCTGCCAGGAAGTTTCATATCAGCGCACACTCCACTGCAGAGTGAGAATCTCATTCTGGAAACATCCCCCAGGCTGTGGCTAAGCCATGTCTCCGCAGTATCCTTTCTTTCAGGAGTGCTAGTTCTGCAAGGTTCGCAGAAGAGCTTCTGTACAGTTTGGAAGGTAGGAGACGAGATACTGGCAGAAGTAAAGCTGTGAGTACCGGGCGTGAGTCGTGCTTCGGTAGCTCAGATGGTAGAGCACTTGCCCGCGAAAGGCAAAGGTCCCGAGTTCGAGTCTCGGTTGGGCACACAGTTTTAATCTGCCAGGAAGTTTCATATCAGCGCACACTCCGCTGCAGAGTGAGAATCTCATTCTGGAAACATCCCCCAGGCTGTGGCTAAGCCATGTCTCCGCAGTATCCTTTCTTTCAGGAGTGGTAGTTCTGCAAGGTTCGCAGAAGAGCTTCTGTAAAGTTTGGAAGGTAGGAGACGAGATACTGGCAGAACTAAAGCTGTGAGTACCGGGCGTGAGTCGTGCTTCAGTAGCTCAGATGGTAGAGCACTTGCCCGCGAAAGGCAAAGGTCCCGAGTTCGAATCTCGGTCGGGCACACAGTTTTAATCTGCCAGGAAGTTTCAACATGGCGGTTGTACCCCACCCATCGTACTCGCCAGATTTGGCAACTTTCGACTTCACACTATTCCTAAAACTGAAACTCAAGTTGAAATGCCGACGGGTTCGACACTCTAGAGAGAATTCAAGAAGCATCGCTGGCGATGATATACGTCCTCAAAGAACAGGACTTCCAGAAAACGTTAGACCAGTGGCAGAAGCTATGGGACCGGTGTGTACGTGCAGATGGGTACTACTTCGAGGGTGATGGTGACCATTAGTCCAAAGGTAAGGCTTTCAACATATGACTGCACGAGTCCCGAAAATTTTGGATAGCACCTCGTATTCCTGAAATGGAGTGGCTTGCCCTGAATCCAAATCTGAACCGAGTGGAACACCTTGGGATGAGTTAGAACATCGACTACGCTCCAGAACCCTGCGTCTAAGGTCATTCCCTTATCTGGTTTTGGATATCAGGGAAGAATGGGCTGAAATTCCTCCGCCGACATTCAGGCATCTGACTGAACGTATCGGCAGCAGTGTTCAAGTCGTCATATAAAGGCGAAGGGTGGGTACCCAATATTAATTTAAACTAATAGCTGTTCGTATGCTTTTGATCAGGCAGTCTGGATTCCTAGTTTGAGGAATAATTATGCAATATTACCGCCCCTCAACTGACTGGTTAAATCATCAGATTTTTATCTCACAGAGAATATTTGGAACTTTTTGGAACACTGGCTGAAATGCGACAGTCAGTATCCTCTTAATTCGGTAGCTCTGTGGGGCATCCACGTAATGATGTATTGGAACAGCTAGATCGAATTTTTCCTGCCGATATTTCAGAACTGTTTGAGTGTTGTTTGACGACCACATACTCCAAGTGGAATGAACAGTTTTGTGAACAAACGGATGGCGTGGCTATGGGAAGCCCCTTAAGTCCCGTAGTTGCAAACTTCTTTATGGAGAAATTCAAAGAAAAGGCCTTAGGTACTGGCAGCAAAAAACCAAATGTATGGTTCCGAACGTGGATGACACGTTTGTGCTGTGGAGACGTGGTAGGGAAGAACTAAGCCTGTTCCACGAATATTTGAATAGTATAAACTCGAGAATTCAGTTTACAATGGAGGAGGAGGTAGACGGCCAATTAAATTTCCTCGGTGTGCTTGTTTTTAGAAACGAAAATGGTAGTTTGGGCCACTCAGTATACCGCAAACCCACGCACACGGACCGTTATTTGCTCCTGGATTTGAACCACCACCCACAACAGAAGCGCGGTGTTATCAAGACGTTAACGGACAGAGCTAGAAATGTTTGTGAACTGAGTTGCTCGACACTGAGATGGAACATCTCCACAGTGGACTAATGAAGAACGGATATTCGTCCGCCGAAATAAAACGTGCGTTGAGACAGCCACGTAGAAACCATAGTGACCTACAGGCTACTGCAAAATCTAAAGTTTTCCTGCCATTTGTTAAAAATGTAACGGAAAGAATAGGGAATAGGGAATATTACCGTAATTTACAAGCCCACCAGGAAGGTACAGGAATACCTTAAGCCGCCAAGGACGCTCGCAAACCATTGGAAAAAGCTGGAGTGTATAGGATCCAATTCAACTGTGGAGATGTTTATGTGGGTACCTGTGGTGTGCGTACTGTAAGACCTTCGGTACACACACCATCAGATTATTTGACTTGTCGCTCTAACGAACTAGACGAGAGTCAGTAATATGTCTCGTGGTCTTATCGTGGTGTGTTTATCTTCTGCCGTTAGGTCAGACGATAGAAATGCCACTTGCACGCTTAGAGTAGCCAATTGACGGTGACCAACTTTAAACAGAACTTGATTAATTTTTACACACATTTATTAAAATAATAAAAAGCATAAACCTTACGTAACTTGATTCTGGATGCTATTTACAACTGCCAGTCTGAAGTTCCTTTGGTCTTGGTACGTTAATCTTATTCTCACATATCTCTGATACTTGACAAAGTATCTATACATTTCTCTTCATGGCTATGTACAGGAATATAACAATCGTCTTAGGTGCTGACTGAAACTTGACTATAGACTGGTACAGACTAATGCAAACTGGTACAGACTGGTACAGACAAATGCAGACTGACTAATCGGAGGCCTGTACACTCGTTATAATACGTCGCGCGCTCAGGTATCACTGCGCGACTGTGATCCGCAAGGAGAAAAGGTTCTACGTTAGCAGCAATCTCACTAGCTGCGTTACATATTAATACACGGATCAGCGGAAGCAGAATTTGGTCCGTCTCTAAGGCAGCGACATCTCGTAGTGCGGAGACGGACAAGCGCTGCGCCTGCGCTGTTGTGCTTAGCGGGACGCGCTCTAGTGGGAAAGTTGTGTACGCGCTGCCTATGCGGAACTATGTACACAACAGTACCACTAAAATAACGGTTTCAAAACGTTTGGAAGAGCACAAGGGCAATTGTAGAAGAGGAGAAACGATATTCATTTTGAGGAGGCGCAAATACTAGTGGCCACAAGCGGATATTACGAAAGGCTCTACAGGGAGGCAATCGAAATCGCCAAACACTCTAATGCTTCAAATGGCTCTGAGCACTATGGGACTCAACGTCTGACGTCATCAGTTTAAAAAAAAATGGTTCAAATGGCTCTGAGCACTATGGGAGCACTGAGGTCATCAGTCCCCTAGAACTTAGAACTACTTAAACCTAACCTAAGGACATCACACACATCTATACCCGAGGCAGGATTCGAACCTGGGACTGTAGCGGTCTCGCGGCTCCAGACTGTAGCGCCTAGAACCGCACGGCCACTCCGGCCGGCCCAAACTCTCTAATAATTTCAATCGAAAGGAGGAGGGCGTGAAATTAAACGGTATATGGATGCTGGTGTTGAAGAAGGTATGTACCACCCGTCCACCACTGGGTGGTGGCAACGGCGATCGACGGCAGCGGACAGCGGCCAATTGCACTGACGTTTTCAAAACACGGGACGTCACGCATCGGCGCGGGAGCGGGCGGACTCAGAATTTAGCGGCAGTCAGTAGCGAGCCAGTGAGTGTGTTGGACCTTCCATCGAGGTACAGACCTCCTTGAGGATGTCCTATGCAGACGGGGACGAAACGTTGGGAACTGACACAGAATTCATCAGCCGACCACGGCATAACAGCTCGGATAATTATAATGGACATCTGTAACAGTGAATGGTGTCAGCCTGGTAAAGCGTACCTGTAAAAAATTGTGGACTCACTCCCTCGCAGAGTTGTGGCTATTTTCCAGGCTAGATACGGTTTTAATCGGAATCAGCGTGATGTCTGCTGGGGGTGAGTAATTTTTTGTCCTGGATGCTTATTAGCTTTCGAACTCAGGGGTCTGGCTTTTCTCACTAGCGCTACGTACGTCGATCCCACACAGCCGGGTGAGGAGATGCGTCGTGGCCCTTGGGGAGAGTGGTTGCGGCGCGCCGATAGGTAGCTGCCTCAGCTGCGCTCTCCCGCGAGACTGTCGCGCAAGTTTAATTGCGGTGTCTGCCGGCGGCGGCCTTTGTCTGCGGGGGCGTCGCTAACGAGGTTAGCCGCCGCTGCAGGCGACAGCGCGGGCAGGCGAGGCCGCGAGGAGCTGCGATTTCGGATCGCAGCTCAATAATTACGCTCGGCAGCGCTTCCCGCCGGAGAGCTCTGTCGGCAGCTGCGCCGTCGCCCCGGAGCCTCCGAGAAAGGCATTTACACTGCCAGCTGTGGCCCACGGGATCTCGAACTATAACTGAACTAGTAATTAACGAATTTCCATTCAAACAGGTCTGTTAAGAAACGTCATTCCTGTTGCTTCTCCGGACGCGACTTGTATGTCGCTTGCGAGGTGCAAAGACACTGTCAGCGATTTGTTTGCTAGATATGCCACATCTTTCTCTGCACGGGGCAAGCATACCTATGCTCAATATTTGCGGGGCAACCCTTCTGATCAACCAGAAGAGACCACTTTCACTTGATTCTTACTGTAAATGACGCAGCACATTGGAAGCGTGTATTCGTCATCGCCTTACTGGCGTATCACCCAGCGTGATGGTATGGGGTGCCACTGGTTACACGTCTCGGTCACCTCTTGTTCGCATTGACGGAACTTTGACCAGTGGACGTTACACTTCAAATGTGTTACGACCCGTGGCTCTACCCTTCATCCGATCCCTGCGAAAGCCAACATTTCAGCAGGATAATGTACGACCGCATGTTGCAGGTCCTGTACGGGCCTCTTTGAGTACAGAAAATGTTCGATGGCGCCCTGGCCAGCACATTCACCAGATCTCCCATCAATTGAAAACGTCTCGTGAATAGTGGCCGAGCAACTGGCTCGTCACAATACGCCAGTCAGTACTCTTGATAAACTGTGGTTTTCTGTTGAAGCTGCATGGGCAGCTGTATCTGTACACGCCATCCAATCTCTGTTTGACTCAATGCCCAGGCGTATCAAGGCCGTTATTACGGCCAGAGTTGGTTGTTCAGGGTACTGATTTCTCAAGATCTATGCATCCAAACTGCGTGACAATTTAATCACATGTCAGTGCTAGTATAATATATGTGTCCAATGAATACCCGTTTATCATCTGCATTTCTTCTTGGTGTAGCAGTTTTAATGGCCAGTATTGTGTTTAAGTGATTAACATTGAAAGATCCCAGGTTAATGTAACCGCTAGGTAAGACATTGCAAATCTGAAATACTAATGTGTTAAACAACCGGTGTAGACGCCAGACTGTTGAATACATACCTGCAGACGTGCATGGATTATTTTGTAGACGTGCCAGAAGTCTGTTTGTGGGTTGGAGGTCCACGGTTGTTGCACTGGATCGGTCAATACAGGGACGGATAATGCTGTTTGTAGCTAACGTTGGAATTGTTGTCCGGTGACGTCCCACATGTGTTCAATTGGATACCGATCTGGTGATCGAGCAGGCCAAAGCAACATGTCGACGCTCTGTAGAACAGGTTAGATTACAACAGCGTCATGTGGGCGAGCGTTTGCCAGCTGGAAAACGCACCCTAGAATGTTGTTCATAAATGGCAACACAACAGGTCGAATCAGCAGTCTGACGTACAAATTTGCCGTCAGACTGGGTGGAATAACGACGAGAGTGGTCCTGCAGCCACACGAAATCTAACCACAGCCGTAACTTCAGGTGTAGATCAAGTGCGTCTAGCAAGCAGACCGGTTGGTTGCAACCCCTCAACTGGACTACTCCTAACCATCACACGGCCATCACTGGCACAGCGGCAGAACCAGCTTTCATCAGTAAATTCAACAGACCTCCGCCCTGCCCACCAATGAGATCCTGCTTGACACCGGTGAAGTCAGAAGTGACTGTGGTTTGGGCTCAGTGGAATGCACATCACAGGGCTTCTCCTTGGCGGTTTCCTTGAAGTAACCGATCTGTAACAGTTCGTTATGTCACAGTGGTGCCAGCTGCTACTCAAATTGCTGCTGCTGATGCAGTACGATGTGCCAGAGGCATACGCCAAACACGGTGGTCTTCCCTCTCGGTTGTGCCACGTGGCGGTTCTGAGCCCCGTCTACTTGCGACCTTACATTCTTTTATCAACTGCTGTCAGCAGCCGTGTACAATGGCTACATTCCTGCTAAGGCTTTCTGCAGTATCACTGACGGAACACCCAGCTTCCCGTAGCCCTGTTACACGACCTCGTCTTTGACGCCTTAAAGGCACTGTTGACTAACATCATGTCACTACGTCCAATCTAAAACATAACTAACGCTCACGACAGTTACAGAGACTATTTAAACAAATCCTGATACGCATCTTCAAGGGGGAAATGAAATCTGTTCAGAACTTTTACAAAACACCAACTTCAGCGATATAGGCCTATAGTTTTGTACGTTTATTGGACGACCTTCGCTTTCTGCTGATCACTAGGAATGCTTCTACCCTCCAACGACGTGAGGCACACTGCTGCCATAAGAGGAACAATTTCTTTCGGACACATTTATGTAGAATCATATAGGTATCCCATCAGATTTACTCTCATGTCATTTGCTCAGCGATTTTGGCTGATTTCCTGTTCCTTACCCAAATATTTAGATATCCGTCATATTGAAAACAGCATGGCAGTATCGTTTTCCTCAGATAAGCAATTTAGGAACAAGTAATTTAGTATGTCGGGCTACTAGCTATTAACCTTCATTTCGATGGCAATAGTGGTAATAATGAAATTCTGAGAATAACATCAGGAGGATTTTAAAGACAATGCATTTTATAAGTGTAGTCCCCCAAACCTCGTATCTAAAAAGAAAGATTTTAGAACCACCGAAATCCACTGATGAAGTAAATCTGTATTAACTACGTGTTTCTATTTTCTGATCACTATCTGATATCAAAATTATTTACAGTAGCCTCAATGGGACTACTCCTACCGAACAATCCTATTGACACTGTCGTCTACAGTAAAATGCTTTATACAGTCACAATGCACAAACAGTCTTCACACAAAAGTTGGAAACTTCCTAGCAGATTAAAAGTATGTGCAGGACCGATACTCGAACCTTGTCTTTCACAGGCAACGTTTATAGACGCTAAGCTATGCACTCATGGTTTTACTTCTTTAAGTACCTTTCTCGTACGTTTCAGACTTCACAGAAACTCTTCTGCACACCTTTCTGGCGTAGCACTCTTGAAGGTCACCCGCCTAGCGAGCAACCAAGAGCACGATTTTTAAAAAAAATTTCACGAGCAGTCTGGTGCGACCAATAACCGCATTGCCACCAAAACAAAAAGTGAATCTTTTTTTAGAAAGGAAATAAGGAAAGGAGATAACGACCTTTATTGTCTATAATAAATCATACAATCTCCGTTGATCTTTATTTTACAATTACCATTACCAACTTTAGCCCATATAAAGGGTACTCATCAGCATTTAATTTCTTCTTTTTTCTCGTACTCAAAACAAATGGCATGCTTCGAACAAGAGTACCATAAGGCTGTTTAGCCAACAGTCCTGTAGTCTCAGAAATACTCCATGTCTTCCAAGTCAGAATGTTAGCATCAGGAAAAGCTTCAAGACCACCATAATCTGCTTGATTGCCCCATACAACAGCAAGTGTGAGCCAAGTACTACCTCCAAACACTGCTTGTACATCACAGGTAAAGTTGAGATGGAGTCCCAATATCAATGGCTTTCAAACTGCAATAGACAGGTACACTGCGCTGCCAGCGACGACGCCATGCACGTCGTAGAGGCATTGCTGTGGCATGTTAACACAAGTTAACAAGGGATATATATATATATGTGTGGCAGTAAAGCTATGACTGCGCATCGTGAATCGTGCTTGCGTATCCCAGTCGGTAAGAGCAATGCCCCCAACGCGTAAAGATTCCGGATTCGAGTCCCAGCCGGCGCACACTTTTTATTTGCCATTACGTTTCACAACATTCACTATACCCATCAATGATTTATATGCAAAGGAAGAAAATTTCTCCTGCTGGGTGGATGAACAATCCCTTGAGGGCTCTTAATTTACAACATGTTATGACTCCCTTTTTACAGTCTCATAAAATCCATAGACGTCAGTATACCGACATGAATTATGGGCGCTTTTTACCGCCTCTAAGCATTAATGGAGACACTGCAGAACATCCCACGTGGTAGAATAGCAGCAGCAGTTCAGAAGCACCGTACAGTTTACCGACGGCTAGCGCCGCATTGTGCCGTCAGTGCATTTTTAAAAGCGGCCACGGGAGTCCGCGATATTGCTTATTTGCGACCGGCCCTCTCTATGGGGGACGATGCAGAGAGGCGGGCCTGAAATGAAGCGTCGCCGCCCCTGAACGTCGCCGGGCCCCCGCGGGGCCGTTTATTGAATCCAGAGATGCTATTTGCGATACAGTGGGCGCTGGGCCCTGGGCACGCTTCTCATAATGAACTGCGAGCAGTTTTGGAGTAGGGGGCCGTGTCCAGCGCCGGACGCCACGCTACCCTCACAACACAGCTGTACGCCCGGTTGCCGCTATAACAGGGGGCGCTGCGCCGCTGGAAAAGCTACGTGAGCAGAGGTGTCGGACGGCTTCTGCTTTTAAACATTTTAATTACACGTCATCCATAGGGCTTAGCGACGTCACTTTACGTGCTTCCAACAGTTATTCGTCCTTGTTGATATGTGACTGTTACAGAGCGGTTAAAAAAAAGCACGCTCTCCAAGTTCCTTTTCTTCCTCGAAAGCACTAAACGAGAATGCCTCACAAAGGAAACATACACCCAATGGATCACTGATTTTGCCCATCTGTCGCACGACTGTAGTACATACCTACTTGCATGTCACCCAGCGCTTCTAACATTTCTTTCATGTTTCATTAAAATACGAGAGCTACTAGGAAAGTAAGTTCTGATTGATCGCGAAATGGAAACCATTGTGAAAATCCCATGGAGTTCATCTACATCTACATTTATACTCCGCAACGGTGTGTGGCGGAGGGCACTTTACATGTTCCACTGTCATTACCTCCCTTTTCTGTTCCAGTCGCGTATGGTTCGCGGGAAGAACGACTGTCTGATAGCCTCCGTGCACGCTCGAATCTCTCTAATTTTACATTCGTGATCTCCTCGGGAGGTATAAGTAGGGGGAAGCAATATATTCGATACCTCATCTAGAAACGCACCCTCTCGAAACCTGGCGAGCAAGCTACACCGCGATGCAGAGCGCCTCTCTTGCAGAGTCTGCCACTTGAGTTTGCTAAACATCTCCGTAACACTATCACGGTTACCAAATAACCCTGTGACGAAACGTGCCGCTCTTCTTTGGATCTTCTCTATCTCCTCCGTCAACCCGATCTGGTACGGATCCCACACTGATGAGCAGTACTCAAGTATAGGTCGAAAGAGTGTTTTGGAAGCCACCTCCTTTGTTGATGGACTACATTTTCTAAGGACTCTCCCAATGAATCTCAACCTGGAACCCGCCTTACCAACAATTAATTTCATGTGATCATTCCACTTCATATAGTTTCGCATGCATACTCCCATATATTTTACAGAAGTAACTGCTACCAGTGTTTGTTCCGCTATCATATAATCATACAATAGAGGATTCTTCTTTCTATGTATTCGCAATACATTATAACACTCTCCTGCGGCACGTCAGAGGTTACCTTAACGTCTGTAGACGTATCTCCATTGATAACAACATGTGTTTGTTAAAAACTCTTCAATCCAGCCACACAGCTGGTCTGATACTCCGTAGACTCTTACTTCGTTTATCAGGCGACAGTGCGGAACTGTATCGAACGCCTTCCGGAAGTCAAGGAACATTGCATCTACCTGAGAATCTGTATCTAATATTTTCTGGGTCTCATGAACAAATAAAGCGAGTTGGGTCTGACACGATCGCTGTTTCCGGAATCCATGTTGATTCCTACAGAGTAGATTCTGGGTTTCCAAAAACGACATGATACGCGAGCAGAAAACATGTTCTAAAATTCTACAACAGATCGACGTCAGAGATATAGGTCTACAGTTTTGCGCATCTGCTCGACGACCCTTCCTGAAGCATGGGACTACCTGTGCTCTTTTCCAATCATTTGGAACCTTCCGTTCCTCTAGAGACTTGCGGTACACGGCTGTTAGAAGGGGGGGGGGGGGTAAGTTCTTTCGCGTACTCTGTGTAGAATCGAATTGGTATCCCGTCAGGTCCAGTGGAGTTTCCTCTGTTGAGTGATTCCAGTGAGTCTTGCACAGATGTGTTGGGAAGTTTCCCTGGTATTCCCATCAAACGTGGCACGCTACTCTTTTCAATTCTGAGCGCACAGTGAACACGTGTAGGTGCCTACAAAATAGTGTCCCCCGCCAAGTACGAGGACCCGATGAGAGATTTTGGTTGATGTCGTGTAGCCAACATAATGTAACTGTCACGCTTTTCTTTCTTCATGACAATTCTCGGCCGCACTCTGCAGGGACCATGAAGATGCGCCTGCAGCGTTTTCGATGGAAAGTGTTTCATCAACCACAAGACAGTCCGTAACTGCTAGTTCTGAGTTTCATCTCGCCTTACATGAACCGCTGGCTATGAAGACAACATTTTCGCACAGACAATAAGCCTTACGGAGCGTAGGGAACTGGCGGAAAGCACAGCCGGGTGTCTTTTATGACGAGGGTATTGGTAAGTTGATACAACGCTACGATAAATGTCTAAGTCGGAGCGACGACTATGCAGAGAAGGAGCTATGGTGTAGCTTATTACTGCAGATAAGACATTTTTTGATTTTCGCAGTGGTTTCCATTTCGCGACAGATCGGAGCTCACTTTCCGAATATCCCTCATAATTTTTTGTAATGTTCAACTATAATACATGACGGTCTCCGTACAGAGTTAAGTTTGTTCCGGTGCAACTTGAACTTCTGACCGTCTGCCCTATATGTACGCTCTGTGCGTAGCCGATCGTAGGAGGGTTGTATATTCGTGTTGTATATTCAACAGGCTCGTAAAACGTTCAACCTCGATTTCTCGAAAAAGCTTGATAACTGCATTTATTATGTTTAAGGATGCACTACAGTCGTGCTAAACACGAGCAGAACAGGTGACGCACTTGGGGCACACTTCCGTCGTAAGTTGCTGGCAACACCCTGGAGCACGCAGGACCAGAAGTTCTTGGTTTGAACCGCAAGGCAAGGTACTGTCCTGAACAGTAACTGACACTTTCTCGAACGCAGTTTACTTACTGAGAGTCATCTCCCACGGTGCGTCAGCTTTAAGTGTCATTCCAGTGAAACTAACAAGAGGACCGTACGAATTTTCCCTTAGATTTGATTAATGTCGACAGGTATGTAGGGCACAACTAGGACTTCAACATATGTAAACGGGAAGACACAAGTCTCAACCGTTTTCGAGAGAATTTAGCTTGAAAAGTTTAGCCGTGCTTGTAAATACTTATGGCCACTAATGTTCACGGAGTTCACAGTAGAGCGAGTTATCGCTTAGTTTAGTAAGAGCGATGTCTTTGGAAGGAATCTCATAGTCTGTACTTACTTTTCTGTCATTTCCACGTAATTGTAACAACAGATTTGTGTAGCATAGGACGAAATTGTATGATGAGCGAGAATCGTTTATGAATGTCGAGAATCGTTTATAAATGTAATCAAAGAATATTTTGGAATAGAAGCATCGAAAGAACCATGCACATGCAGAAATTAGACATTCATTCCATATGCTGTATTAAGCAGCAATAATTGTTTTCATTGTTTCTGCTATCAGTATAATCCTGATTCGTGCAGTGCTCTGTAGGTTACACGCTATACTTGTCACAAACGTAGATACGATAACACAAATAAAATGAATATACCAGTTTGATTGATAGTTGTCGTGGATCGTCTTTTTCTGTGCAGCCGACTTAAAAAATAAATTTTTCTCATTTTTTCAGGATACAGTTTATGGAAATAATAAATCTGTCGTTAGTGGGAATTAAAAAAAAAAAAAAGGAAAAGAAGTATCGCCAGCGAGTTTCGATACACACACCTCGCACTTACGAAACTAAGCGCTTACTCGATGACCTGCGAATTGCTTGAATACTAGCGACCACACAAAGTATATAAGCAAGGCCAAAATTTTCAAACTCTGTTTTCTCATAAGCCATTCAGAGCTGCGTCTTCCTGTTGACGTATGTTTTATGTCGTAGTTGTGCACTACACAGCCTGTTAATAAGGATCAAATCGGTGAGCGAAGTTCGTACGGTCCCGTTGTAAGCTAAACGCAACATGCCTCTCCTCCTGCATGGTTGAGCAGAATCTGTCTCTTGAAACTTAGGTTGCCTATGTGCTTCGGTGCCGACACCTGCGGAACGACTGTGGAGCTCAGTGCTGCTGCGACAACTTATGCAACGTGTCGCCTACTGCTCACGATTTGTGTACCGCCAATCTGCACTTGTAAGTGTCTTTTCATTTCATACCAATGATGCGTCATCAGTTTTATCCTATTGCAAATACAACATGTACGTTCATGACCACTAGTTTTATCTAAGTGAAGTACTAATCAACCTGAGGACAGCTAGCGAGAATTGCAGTACCGACCGGTGTGGAGTCTCAAAAAGGGCGCAGGATTTAGAGTTGAAGCTCAATCCATCAGAAACCCAAGCGGTACTCGTTGTTCACTCCAGGCTCATTAGTTTGAAATTTCGGGGATCTCTACCATTTTTATTCCTAAATGAACCAGTATCAACTTCTTTCCTTAGCGAAGAGTCTAGAGTAGTAATAGATGAAAATCAAAACTGGACTGAGCACGTAACTTCATTGTTCGTTATATCTGTGAGGTTCGACCATATTTCACCGTAACATGCACAGCTGTCATGGCTGCCTGGAGACAAGCACAGCAGTTTCCATGTCCTCTGTCTTCTGTTACGTCATATCAACGTACACGGTCCTTCATATCTCGCCTCGACCTCAACGCCCTTGTCTGAACAACATGGCATAAACACCCGTTCCCGTGAGATCAAAATTCTTTCTGTCCCACGTCATCGTTCAGCCACTTTCTCGAAGATCTTTTCAGTATTTGGAACCCGACTCTGGAATAACTTCCCGTACTATATTAGAGAACTACATAACATCTCCAGCTTCAGAAGAGAGCAAATGACATACCTGTTAAAACGACAGTTAGAATTACAATTGTCCCTGTACGCACTCGTTACGCTTGTAAATCCTTCTTTCGAACCAGTTCTTACTCATTTCCCAGTATTCTTTGGTGGTGCCGTCTCCTTAAACATCCTTTCCCCAGAACTCGCTATATCGGAAATCATATATCTTGCACACCAATAAATCCTTTTAATATCTGACATCGTCATTATAATAATAATAATAATAATAATAATAATAACAATAATAATTATTATTATTATTACTATTATTATTATTATTATTATTATTAGTAGTAGTAGTAGTAGTAGTGACAGCAGCAGCAAAATTAGTGCAAGTACTGCCAGTATTAACTTTAATATTTCAAGATTACTTGCTCACATTGGCACGTAAGACACTCAAGTCGTTTTAATGTTATTTGTTATTTTTTAGGTAACTATGTCGTTTAAAAGGTACTGTATATGTGAAACCCCGGCCTAATGTAAGAGACGGCCTCACGGTGTAATCACATCAAGTTAACTAACTATAGTAACTAAATAAATAACATGTTTGACACTACTTCTGCTGTTCGATTATATCATCACTTACGTATTCCGTACCATAAAAGAACTTTTACAAGTTGTATAGCTGTTGTTAAATGTTTAACTATCGCATGTCTATTTCCGCATACGTAATTTTATTGTTACTAGTTTTATTTCCTGATCCAACTTCTAATCAAACTTTGGATATTGTGCTCCTTTTTTGACGGCATTGTTCTCCAATGTAACTCTTGCTGTTAACACAGGCTGTAAGTGTTACTAGTATTCTGGACCATACGTTTTCAAAATTGGTGATCTTTGTTCTACTGACACTGGAAAATGGTCTTTGATCGAAAGCGACCGCTTGTTAAAGAATATGTTTAGCCGCACCTTACGTTGTAGCATCTTCAGCAAACTCCGCCAAGCTGTACGTAGTGTTTGTTTCAGCCCTCTAGCCCCTTCCTCCCTCCTCCGCTCCCCCTCCCCCTCTCCCCCATCTCTCCCCTCCCCCGCCCCTCCCTCTCAAAGCGCAGACCCGAGCAAACTCCGTACGGAAAGGGCTTGCGCTTGTAATGTTCTAAGCCAGCCCTCTGGGCGATTCCCGACGAGCACAGTAAGGAAAATTTAACAGTCCCATTGGATTTCACGACTCCCCGTCTGTATTTGTACTAAAGCGGGATGCGTACAGTATAGGCCTGCTACGAGCGGGCTGCACTCACTGGACTCACCAAGGCGCACCGCTGTCCCAGGCAGCAGGCGTCGCGACGCGCCGCGTCGTAACAGAGAACGACGCCGTTCCGGCGCGCGTCCTCAAATTGTCTACGCAAGGCGGGGCGTGGCTGTAAAATTTTAGAGCTCGCCGCTGACAGCCGACGCAATTGCGGACAAAACGGGTTGCTCTTCGGGGGAACGTCAGGAGCCAAGTAACAGGTGGACCGTTTGGGACGTTAACCATCGCTCAAGCTGCGTGACGCTCATCTCACTCCAGACTCGACACATCGGCCCGTAGGGGAGACCCAGGGGCCCACCCAGTTATCTCGCGATTGAATTTCCCCGGATCTTCCTTTCATAGTTACGAACCGAAAATTTTCGCGGTATATGACATCACATCATTTTTCGTGGAAATGGTTATGTGAGTTGTTCTGCGTAACTTAGAAGGTACGGTTATTGAAACGCGGGCAGTTCGAGCACAGAAAGGAAGTTAATGTTTCTCACGTGAAGTTAATTGCTATTTTGACAGGATTGGGACCCACGCTTTGAAGGAACAACTGAGTTTCAATGTCATGGTGTTGTATCTCACGGGATGATTGTTCTCGTCCACTGCTGAGTTCTTTCAGCAATTCAAACGCAAACCATGTTACGACGGAAACAGAAACCATACACGAGTACCAGTCCTCAGAGTATTAATCAGAGAGAAGAGAATTGTAGTCCACCAAACAAAAAGCCAGAGGTTGTACTGAGATATGCAGCAGGATTTTGGAACATATGTTGTGAATTATCCCGAAGACGTCTATTGACACCCAGTCAACACGGATGTAGAAAACATCGTTCTTGTGAAACACAACTAGCTCTTTATTCACACGAATTGTTGAGTGCTACTGACATGGGATTTCATTCCGATTCCGTATTTCTAGAGGAAGGTTATGACACTGTGCCTCTCAAGCTGCTTGTAATCAAATTGCATGCTTGTGGAATATCGTCTCAATTATGCAAATGGATTCGTGATTTCGTGTCACAGAGCTCACAGTTCGTAGTAATTGACGGAAAGTAGGCGAGGAAAACGGAAGCGATTTCTATTGTCCTCAAGATAGTGTTATAGGCCTCTGATGTTCCTTATCTACGTAAGAGATCCAGGAGATAATCTGAGCAGCCGTCTTTGGTTGTTTGCAGATGATGCTGTCCATTATCGTATAGTAAAATCATCACAAGATCAAAAAAATTGCAAAACAATTTAGATAATATATCTGTATGGTGCGAAAATTAGCAACTGAGCTTGGATAATGAAAAGTGTGAAGCCATACACATGAGTTATCGTTCACACGATAAAAATCAATGAAATCCAAAGGCCGTAAATTCAACTAAATACCTAGGACCTAGGAATTATACTTACGAACAAATTAAATTGGAAAGAGCACATGAAAAATGTTGTGGGGAAGACGAACCAAAGACTGCGTTTTGTTGGCAGAACACTTAGAAGACGCAACAGATCTACTAGAGAGAATGGGTACTCTACATTTTCCGTCCTCTTTTGGAGTAATGCCGTGTGGTGTCGGATGCTTACTACATAGGATTAACGGAGTACACCGCGAAAGTTCAAAGAAGGGCAGCAGGTTTTGTATTATTCAGAAATACGGGAGGGTGTCACGGATATGATACAGTGTTTGAGCTGGGCATTACAAAACAAAGACGTTTATCGCTGCGGCGGGATCTGCTCACGATATTTCAAGCACCAACTTTCTCTCCCGAATGCGAAAATATTTTGTTAGCGCCGACCTACTTATGGAGGAACGATCACCGTAATAAAATTAGGGAAATAAGAGCTCGCACGAAAAGACACAGGTGTTGGTTTTTTCTGCGCGTTGTTCAAGAGTAGAACAACAGGTGATTATTGTGAAGGCGGTTCTATGAACCTTCTGCCAGGCACCAGGCAGTTAAGTGTGATTTGCTGACGTCCCTGTAGATTTAGATGTAGACGGACCTTCTATTGGTTACTTTGTTGTGTATTGTGCCATACTGTAATGTCAGTTCCTCTCCCGAATCGTTTGTCTTTATTGAAAGGGATGCTGTTCCTCCAGCAGAACTACTATGATCACTTTATTTACACATCCACCTTCAGTCGTAATAGATCATCGTCAGACTGGAAGAACGTCAGTGTTTGTGGTACATAAAGGGTGTCTCTAAATTCCCTACGCATCATCGAATAACTTGTTTAAAATTATCGTAATTTAACCTACGCCATGACATGCCTCAGCTATGGGTGATCGTTGTTATTTGAATCAGTTTCTGAAGGGCGCTGACCAGTTTACTTCCGGATCTGCCAGTATCGCTGTTTCGTACAATAACCCCATAAACCACCGCTGGGTAGTTGGCTGAGACTGAATTACTCGATTCTATACGCAGCATATTGGTTGACTTTTTGGAAATATAGGACATTAAAAAAAAGCATTTCATACCTTGAGAGGCGGTGGTATGAACAAAAACAAATGTCTAGAAAACATGGGCTCTCAAATGCGTACTTTTGAAACAGTGAGCACCTCTACAGTAGAAGAGATGTGTTTCAGAGCAGCGAAGGTCAACAAGTGCTCATAGCTCTTAATATATGTATTTTAAAGCGCATGTTTCCTTGACATTTTTTCTTATTTTTGACCTTACTGCCACTTATCAAAACATGGAATACCTTTTTTTAGCACCTTGTACACGAGGACGTATTTTAACTAAAAGACATTTCACTCAATTGGGTGCCTTTCACAACACGCTACTGTGTTCAAAATCTCTTCTTAATATGGAAATTACGTACATATTGTAGTACTGTTAGATAAATGTTTCACTGAAACTTCCTGACAATATTAAAACTGTGTGCCGGGCCGAGACTCGAACTGCGACCTTTACCTTTCGCGGAAAAGTTACTTGCCCGCGAAAGGCAAAGGCCCGAGTTCGAGTCTCGGGCCAGCACATAGTTTTAATCTGTCAGGAAGTTTCATATCAGCACACACTCCGCTGCAGAGTGAAAATCTCATTCTGGAAATGTTTCACTCTTCGGCGGGGAACTGAAGCAATTATCCGCTGCCGACAGGACTTCAAAAATTGTCGTCAGCACTTCAATAATTGGAAAATGTCCCACGTGTTTTCCGAAAATAGGAAATGAAAATCATTTAGCGAATGTTAGATCGTTAAACAATGTTCGGATTAAATAAAGTATCTAGAAAGTAAATACACAAAAGTGCCACAGAAAAGTCGCAAAATCGTGTTTGAATTATAGTACTTAGAAAATTGCATTTCATTAACTATCACAGACCACGTACAAAACACTAAGGAGTTTGAGGCGTCCTACAGTTTGAAATTCACAAACTGGTATAGAGGCGGGCAAAAACCTTTCTTATAAAATGTCACGGTAGTAGAGCAACATATGTTAGCTGCAAGCATTGCTCACAGAACAATAGGTTGTAGCTCGCATCGAATACTTGTCACTGGGAGTGACGGTATCGAAGGATTCCGGAGTCATCCAGGCGGAAGGGTTTGCAACGCCAAGGAATTCCAGGAGCGCGCGCAACAGGCTCTGTGACCTTTCCTCAGTCTGCCCGCGACTGGGAGGGTACGGATGGCTCTCCTGGCACGGTTACAACGAAGAAAACACGCCGTGGTGAGATGTGTTCGACGAATTTCTGTGAAGCGTCCCAAACCCTTGGGATGAAAAATATACCAATTGTAGAAATCAATTCTGGTCCATTATAGATGCTGTGGAACGGAAGACTGTGCATTAATCGAAAAGTAAAGATAAAGACGACCAGTCACTTATAAAACATTTGTTTATTTCCACAAACTAGTTCTCGATCTTTTTTTCCAGGCTCATCTTGAGATGAGGCTTGGCCACAGTTACTTTTTTTTATAGTAGCGTGATGGCGGGTACTGGTTCCGCGACAAGATGATAGAAAACACTTTAATGTATCGCCTTTTGTGTAATTTGTATGGTAATTTGTGTCTAAAGACGAATGTGTTCACTTGCTACTAGAGTATGGGCAGTAGTATTATTAGTATGGACCTAGCAGCTTCTATTTTCATTGCTGATAGCCTGATACATCTACATATATACTTCGCAAGGAGCAGTGCAATGCGAGTGCCGTGTGTAGTAGCACAACCACAGCGATATGTGATACGTCGTAATAGATGCAATACGTCTTAGTGCAAATCACCACATGTTATGTGTGGTAACTGGGTTTAACGAAGCAGTCCATTGACAATCCTATAAATTCAGTAACAGTAACCGTCCACCCTGGTTCTTTAAAGAATCGAACTACCATCGGTAAAACGGTCTCGTTTTAAGAAAAGCTAGTTTTTTATGCATCTGAATGTTTATTACGTCCTACTTGCTGAACTACCTGTAGTCCAACGGTATAATTTTGCAGTTACATTCAGTGTTATCTGTAGATACTGTTTGCAAAATGTTTTGCAAATAGCATTAGTAGTAAAGAAGGAACAAATTAAAACATCATGCCTGACGAAGAAGTTTTACTGTACGAACAGTGAAAATGTAGTAAGCGACACATTTTTCCATTTCATTAGTTTATGGGGAATGACAGCGAGATAAAGTCGTTAATTGCTCTCATTCTCAAATACTGCATGAATATGGTCTGGATAATTTGCACGCCGTGAATTACACTGCCCCAAGACAGACATAACTGCTGACTTTAATACTTCACTTACCGTGTTATACCTTTAACGGAAGATTATACCCCTTAATGAGTACATTATAGCAGCACTTATATTTTTAAAATTCAGTCAATAACTGTGTGAAATATTGGAAACCAAATCTTTGTTACCCCCTAGAAGCCGTTAGATACGCAACCTGTAACGACCACCAGACGATCGGTTTAGTATTTTAGTGATATTGCTCGTCTGTTTTCTAGTAAGTGTTAATTTAATTGTGTAAACAAAACAGAACTGGATGCTTATATGGGTACACTCAGAAATATCCACACGAGTAACTATACTGAATGTGACTGGTACCAAACAAACAAGAGAAATGTATAAAAATTAATGTACTGTCAGAACTACATGTTGTAAGGAACCGAAATTGAAGGGAAGTGGGAGGTAAACTTATTACACTAAAGATTTTCCCTTCTCAAAGATCGTTCAGCTGCTGAATTATAAATGAGTCGTTCCTTTATGAAAGTTCATTAGAATTACAGACTTGCCCCCTAGTCTAGGTCGCAAACGAACGTCTGTGCGGTGGCGCTCGACTCGCAGCTAGCCAATTCGGATCTTGGTGGTGGAAGGAAGCGATGGTGAACTGTTCTTGGCTACCGCATATGGCACCAATTTCCTGAACAAAATTCCCAATCTTTATGCAATGTCTCACGTGATGGAGGTATATGTGTATATGACATTGTTCGCGATGGTCCGCCTGTCAGATGGTAGTAATTACAAAAGGAAGTATATCTTTGGAAAAACTATCCTTGTACAGCTGTAAACCCTCCCTGATGTTTCGTATCTGTTTCGCCTTCACTTAGATGATAATGGACTGGAAATCGGAAAGCCGGTTCATAAACCACTGCAAAATAAATACGGTAGTATTGTGGAATATCGGTTTTGTGCATTTAAGTTTTTAATAAGATGAGATGAAGTAAATGCAGTCAATTCCAGGAGGCTGATCCCCGACTTCAGTTGTGTTATATCCTATGTGTCTTGTAAATAGTAATAAGTAACGACGTATGCATACAACTGTACTTACTTCGTAAACACAGTAAATAAGGCTACCACAGTTACGCCAGACGTCAACCATGTTTTCACACTGTTGCCAACTTTCGTTTGGAAGGTGTTCACAGAAATAAAGTCTCATCCAAATAATCCAGTGTCAGGTCACTCTTAACTGTTGTTTGGCGTCTCTCAAAAATCAACAGATATGCCTCTTGCCGCTATTTTTAGGGGTGTGAAGTATAAAACAAGAAGTATAAACAAGTTCTTCACAGTAGAATTAAGGTGCCTGATGGGTAATATATTATTAATCTACACTATTTTTAACTCAAAGAGTTTTTACTTCATGTATTTAATTAGTCGGAATGTACAGTAATGTGGCAGCAACTATACTTACATTGCAATGTTCTTTCCACAACTGGTTTTGCCATGTTAGCAAAATAAAATAAATGTAATTTTTATAAAATTTAAAACAACTCCAAACTGATGTCTAATTGCCTTGTCCTAAAATAATTTTTGTGCCGATTGCAAAACATTTTTCAGTTTTCTGATATTGTAATATTTATGAAATTATGGAGAATGCGATATTATCGTTAATATTTTATTAATATTAATTCAGCCAATGCATTTGGTTACATCTGTGTGCGTCTCTGGCATTAGTTGAACGAATGTTACTTTTAAAACAGCCATTTAATCGAATTTCAATATAGCCCTGTAACTTCCTTCGTTAATAAGTGAAACAATTTTGGAATTACATTCCGCATAACGCCTGTTATCTTGTTTGATCTTTAGTAACTGTAGAACCTCAGTTCCCGGTAGCAAAACATAGTACGATGAATTTATGTGGTTTCTACATCGGAAATATAGATTTCTTACAGGAATTCCACAATACAGTTTCAGAAGGATTGTATGGTATCTATGGTGTCAGCAAGCAATCAACAGTGTTGTGCTGTTCTTGTAAGGGCGCCTTACGCATAAAAAAAATATAATTTATCTGATATCTTTTTGGTTTAAAGCAAAAGGTTTGTTGCTAGGTATCGTGATAGATTTTTCTTTAATAATTGCTAATCGATTACGAAATTATATTCACCTTACGTGTTCAATGACGTATTTTTATTTCCTGCCAGTTTTATTTGATCTGCCACCTAGTCATTAAAACAGATCGTGCTTGCACACTGTTAAATTGAAATGATGTTGATTTTGTTTTTTATTGTTATAACAAAGCTGCAGCTTAAAAGCAACTAGCAAACGGAAATGTATAAAATTAACAATTTACTGTTAATAACATAGGAAAGAGTTTAGATTCGTATATTGTCAACACCAATGCTATCCACAAGGGTGTATCTCAGGAAGACATTGAGACTCTCGCTCTTGGGCAGCCATATCCGATCTTCTTCTTGTTCTGAATTACTACTACTACTACTACTACTACTAGTACTACTACTACTACTATTACTAGGATCTGCAAACTAAAAATGGCCCAGAAAATATAAAACTGACACAGAACTGACTCTTGTTAATGACCGAGAGAAGGTCGCATCAGAGAAAACGCTGGCAAATATGGTGGAAAACGTGATTTCCATGGGAAAATCAGTTATTGTCCTACGTCTGATCATGCCTGCCTCTCACATTCTTTGTCTTAAGTATTTTACTGGATCATTACTTTTGAGTGAATGATAGGAAAAAAATTGTGGTACGTTCCCATGGGACCAAACTGCTAAGGTCATCGGTCCATAGGCTTACACACTACTTAATATAATTTAAACTAACTTACGCTAAGGACAACAAACACACCATGCCCGAGGCAGGACTCTAACCTCCAATGGGGGTAGCCGCGCAAACTGTGACAAGGCGCCCTAGACCGCGCAGCTACCCCATGTGGCAAATGATAAGAGCAGACATGTTTAGTGACCAGTTGAATGCAACGCAAAATGTTGCACACAATATAATACCAAATGTTCTTTGCTGCATGTTATACAAACCACAAGGAAAACGTGTGGAACTATTTGTTCAAGAGTTTAGAGAGTTAAGGGCTAGAATTGTTTTGGCAAAACTCCCCACAAACTCTGTAATGGAAAAGTTAGTGGCAAAATGATGTGAAACAGGTTCTACAGCTAATAAATTTCCAGCATCTTCTGTGATGTTCATTAGCGATTTTCAGTCCTCTATACATCTTATCTGTTATATATACAGCACAGTGTACACGTATATGACTTGGATCCCCTCAGAACCCTTGGATCGATTTCACCAAAATTTGGCACAGAAACAGCAGGCATCACCAGTTTTCACACTGTGGGATTTGTAATCTTCTAGTTCCAACTGGAGCAGAGATAAAGGTAAAAACGGTTTTTCCAGCCCCTGGCATATAGGTTGCCCTGCACAACAGAAATGTTGTATTGGAACAGTACCAGACTGACAAAACAGCTTGTTTTGCAAGGGTAGTACACGTGTCTGGGGCAAGAAACGTTTTTTCAGGCCATGACATGCAAGATGGCCTGAATGACAGGTGTTTTTGGGGGGGGGGGCGAGCATTGGCCTGCTTCACTAAACTCTGGTGCATGGGCTAAACATGCTTATGAACATAGCTGGGAATAGGTTGAGATGGATAGAGGAGAAGATAAAGAGATTGAAAGGAAGGAGGAAGTGGGCAGAGGGGGGGGGGGGGGGGGATAAGGAGGAGATGCGCGAGTATGATGGAAGATAAAAAAGGGTAGGTGGTAAAAGAAGAGGGGGAGGTGGAGAGGGAAAGAGAGGGGGGGAGGAGGAGGCGTGGGCTGTGGCTCGTGTCCGGTCGAGAGATGAATAATTCCCAGAGTTGCAGATGTAAGTGCCGTGAGCCGGAAGATGTGTTAACCGTGGAAAGCTACATGGGGGCGGAGTGGGTTCGGGTAACGCTTGGAAGTTGTCAAGTCCACGCAGGTGTGTTTGTTGCGGTGAGGGCGTTGGGGTCGCGCCCGACCGGCCGTGACCGCCGAGTTTCGCGGAGTTTGAGGGGCGAGTTGGGTTGCTCGAGGCCGCCACAGGTCGTTACTCCCGCTGAGAGTAGAGAAGTCACGGCTGCTCCCAGGAGAGCGCGAGAGGAGGGCGCCAGGCTGCGTCCGGCCGAGGCGGAAACACGGCACGTCTGCGGTGAGGTGGCGCTGCTCGCTACACCAGTCATCTCTACACTGCCAGAGTGCTGCGCTCTGGGTGGTCTCTGAGTACGGAACTGCAACGTGCTTGGGGATTTCTACTGTCTGCCTAGTCTGAAGTGTTGTGGATTAGATTAGATGCACTTTTTGTTCCCTAGACCTATAGTGAGTAGATCCTCAAGGATGGAGAACATGTCAGAAAAAAAAATTCGTCTATACATGCTTCAAATTGAAGTCCCCCGCCGAATTTTTCAGCCTGCATGGAAATGTTAGCCTCAGCAATACATTGAGAGGGGGAGGATAAAGTTTTATCTATTAGATAGACTGATTCATCAGGAAGGTTTGTTATTAATGCTACACGTTATAAAAAATCATTCAGCTGAAGATACTTGGTGTTACCCGAGCAAAGCCGGGGCGGGTCGCTATTAATACAGATATACAGAAACAATATGAGCATGCCTGTCCCCCCTCAACAGATTCCAAGTGAAGTGGTCCTCATAGATGTGGACTAAGCCGAAACATCCCAAACATATTCTCATTTAACAGATAACAAATTTGTCACAAATCATGTGAGTTTTGTATGATAATTCTTAGACACTACGGTTACTTACTAGTAGCTGGCAAGAAGCTTCAATCGAGCTGCAAACTAGTGAGGATTATGTACCCACATCAGACTGTTTATGTTATGCTATGGTGATTGAAGCAGTTAATTGTCAGATCACCACGAAATTACAATACTTCATTAGTAGGAGCCTACATAACCAGAATAATTTCTTTCTTCGCATCTATTACGAAATTTAGTCACTCTTATGGTTTTGTTCTTGCAAATGGTGACATAATTTTTAGTGTGCCAGGAATATTTCGTGTGATTTGTATCTTTACGATGAACATTTTGCGTTAATCAGAGATGTATAAGATAATTCTTAGACTATCCGCTTACTTACTAGTAGCTGGCAAGGAGCTTCACTCGAGAGATCACTGCGCCACACTCATTTTTGCAACGATATGAACAAGTTCAGAATGCATTAATAAACAAGTAATCAACGATTATTCAAGATAGTTTGTACAATATGTGAGATTGGAGACATGCCATCGCACTTTCGAGAAAATTTCATCTGCACAATCCCCAAGACAGCCAAGGCAGACAAATGCAGGATTCGTCCCAAAAGCAGATTGGCTGCGTAAGTGTATCACATCTAGTGAGACAAATTCTTCGCCAGCCAGAGATACGTAGGACACTGCAGTTTTGATAGTGTGGGTTTTCCGTTCGACCACGCATGCGTTTTCAAATTGTGCTAGTCTCTCAGTCAGTCACTTTCAACTTATCGGTTGGAGTCAAACAGCGAAGATGAATGACAATTTGGAGAAGTAATCAATATAAATGACAAAACGGTATATATGCATGCTGGAAGTAAGGGAATTAATAAATAATACGTGCACAGGGACGATAACAGAATAGACTGTGCAGCACACCTGTAGCATTACAACAACCATCTTAACTTTTCTACATTTTTCGTTAATCCAGTCTCTAAACTTTTTAGACTGACAGGGTATGATGGGTAAGCTAAATCCCATGGATTTAAAGGTACGTGTTTAAATCAGGACTAAGAGTAAACTAGCTGGTATAAATATCATTTGGAAATAATTCAAAATGACATACCACATGTAGTGAAAGTTGTAATAACAATGAACGGAGAAAGAGTGATGTTTACGCGTTAAGAGTTGAGATTAAGTGCTTACATTCTTTGCAATTAAACAGCGGCTCTATTACGGACAATGGGAATTCATAAAGGTTTAAGTATCCCCTTTAAAAAGTAAAAGCCGGCCGCGGTGGCCGTGCGGTTCTGGCGCTGCAGTCCGGAACAGCGGGGCTGCTACGGTCGCAGGTTCGAATCCTGCCTCGGGCATGGGTGTGTGTGATGTCCTTAGGTTAGTTAAGTTTAAGTAGTTCTAAGTTCTAGGGGACTTATGACCTAAGATGTTGAGTCCCATAGTGCTCAGAGCCATTTGAATCATAAAAAGTAAAAAAAAAAAAGAAAGTGTGGGAATTCCTAAGGGACTAAACTGCTGAGGACATCGGTCCGGAGACTTACACTCTACTTAAACTAACTTAACGCTAAGGACAACACTCACACCCATGCTCGAGAGAGGACTCGAACCTCCGGCGGGAGGGGCCGCGCAATCCGTGACACGGCGCCTCTAACCGCGCGGCCACACCGCGCGGCCAATAAGTACAGTTACGTAATTTATTTTTGTTTGTTGGTATATATGTGGCTATAGTCTTCATACACAGTGAAATACCAGCGTCAAGTACCGCAGGGAGCTCTTGGAGACGCCAAAACAAAATCTAGCATCCCATCGATAAAGTGCAGTATCATGCAGTAGTTCTTTTTTGACAGCAGCGGAAATGTGGTAGCGGTGTCAGGCTAATCCAGATTACTTCTTCAGCATCTGTCCTTAACGGCCATCTGCTGAGGATGGCGTTGTCAGTCTGTTTTCCTGCTGAGTGTGAAAGACTAATTTTGTTGTACAGCACATTTTGTAATATTCACAACTAATAACCTGCATGAATAAAGAGCCTTTCGGAAATGGAGGATTTAAGTATAGAAGAAAACGCAGAAAGAGGAGAGAAAGCAGTAGT
This sequence comes from Schistocerca gregaria, assembly GCF_023897955.1. Taxonomy (NCBI): domain Eukaryota; kingdom Metazoa; phylum Arthropoda; class Insecta; order Orthoptera; family Acrididae; genus Schistocerca; species Schistocerca gregaria. The sequence goes on from NC_064926.1 coordinate 469,316,676, forward strand.
GTAGAATTCCATTAAGAATAGATAACAGACGTCAGAAGTGCCCCTTATACAGAAATGAGACGATGCAGAAAGAGTATTAAGTTTCTGGGGCATTCATTCACGAAGCTGCTTGTGAAAAGCCTGTGTGGTAATCCAGTGCGTGTACGAAGGCGGGCTACATCTACCGTATTTCATCGCTCCAGTCCTGTCACAGCCGGTCAGAATAATACGCCTTCACCCCACGACACACGACCTCGCCGTGTTTCACGCGGTGGTGGATAGCCCGGTGTCAAACTTCAGCGGCGAGGCATCGCTCCCGTGCCGGAATAAACGACAAGAGGATGTATGGCAGAAAATAGAAAAAAAGAGGAGGAGATTGTCGATGTATGGGGACACGATTATTCTGCGGACACGGCGGAAAAGCGGCCGCCGACGACAAAGTGAGGGAGGGGGGAAAAGGGAGGGTGACGATGTCGTTGCTCCGGTGACGGCTATAACAAATTCGAGCACTGCAGGCGGCACCTGCCGGATATTGCCGCGAGATACCGACATCGCCTCCATGCGGGGCGGCGTATCGTGGGCAGAGAACGGGGGCAAGGGATGGAGAGAGGAGGGAGAGAAAGAGAGAGAGAGAGAGAGAGAGAGAGAGAGAGAGAGAGAGCGCTGAGGTGGGAGTGTGTGCGAAGGTACGGGAGGAAGTTCTCCACGTCGCACAGAAATGGCGTTTGTTTCTTATGTGTAATTACTTACGTGGGTTTCATGACGACATTAAGGCTCTCTCATGCACACAGTATACGGTAAAGCAATTACGCACCATGTGTCAGAGTTGAAAACTAAGCGTAATCAACAGCAGCAACCTGAACAGTTAAAGACAAAGGGAAGCTTCCAGAAGGGCAAGAGCAAATTCTCGAAATGTCTATAGATACAAGAATGGAGTGGAGCTCAGTCCCTACCTTAGACCAAGAAGTTCGTCAGCAACATGAAATAAAGAACCAGAATGAGATTTTCACTCTGCAGCGCAGTGTGCGATGATATGAAACTTCCTGGCAGATTAAAACTGTGTGCCCGACCGAGACTCGAACTCGGGACTTTTGCCTTTCGCGGGCAAGTGCTCTACCATCTGAGCTACCAAAGCACGACTCACGCCCGGTACTCACAGCTTTACTTCTGCCAGTACCTCGTCGGAGACGAGGTACTGGCAGAAGTAAAGCTGTGAGTACCGGGCGTGAGTCGTGCTTCGGTAGCTCAGATGGTAGAGCACCGGGCACACAGTTTTAATCTGCCAGGAAGTTTCATGAAATAAAGAAGTTTTAATCGATACAGTTAATCACCAAAAGACTCGATGACTTTAAATCTTGTTTAAGATGTTAAAGGATAACCACAGATATAGGTCCGAGCACGATAAGTAGCTGTATAAATTTGTTCTTTTCAGAAAGACCTAACAGTAGGATGAGTATGGGAGAGAGGCAATCCCATCTGGGATTATCTGAGACGGTCTTCCAGTTCCCCTGATAATCTTCGGCAACCTCCCTAAAACAGTGGTCAGAAGGGGGCGTTTGGAAATAAATAAACGTATTTCTGGGACTATGATGTCCGTTGTCGCTTGTTGCAGTTACATATACAGGTCCCCCCGCCCCCCCCCCCCCCCCAAAAAAAAGGTTTCCTTGCACAGAAGTAAAAACTGTCAAATAAACGTGGGATCTAAAATGCTTACCGTAAGAGAGCTATGATCACTTGCTCATCTTCGCCAGTGGAAACACATCTCTTCTACCGAGGGAGTGCTCACACAGCTCTAAAGATATGCAATTGACTGCCCATGTTTACTAGTATTTTTTTCCTTTTTTCGGTCTATACTAGCTCCTCACAAAACATGAAAAACACAGAGCTTTCAGTACAAGACATGTGTTCCACAGTATCGATACTGAACAAGTGCTCTTAGTTCTTAAGGTATGTGCCTTAGAGCTCTTGTTTACTAGACCTTTTTTCTTGTTTTGGCGTAAGGAACCTATCCCCAAAATTTGTCGGTGTTTTTTGGGACTCACATATATTTTTTACTCCTTGCTAAAATATTAATTTCAAACGTAGGGCTAGCAACATGAATATCGAATTGTTGCTGAGTGGCGGGAAAAGGCGACCAGTCCAAAAATGAATCCTTTTTGTTAAGAATTTTGGGAAAAAAGTTTTCCTTATTCATGTCTTGGAATGTCCGATTCACAACTCGGCTTCGCGTTCCGGGAAATACAGTAGCCGGGAAACTGATGTGTATGCGAAGGACGAACCGAACAATGGTTTAATAGACGACGGATAAACAAACCCTCTTTCTCCCGCAAGAAACAGAAAATTTGAACCTTGTCTTACCCAGTCATTTCATTGTATTCGTTCTAGACTGACGAGTTCATAGTTGGTTCAGCTATGGATATTAGTGTTTTTGACTGTTAGGAAGTTTGACACTACCAGGTGCGTTCAATATGTAATGCATCACTTATTTTCTACTGAGCGAGGTGGCGCAGTGGTTAGCACACTGGACTCGCAATCGGGAGGACGACGGTTCAATCCTGTGTCCGGACATCCCGATTTAGGTTTTCCGTGATTTCCCTAAATCGCTCCAGGCAAATGCCGGGATGGTTCCTTTAAAAGGGCACGGCCGACTTCCTTCTCCGTCCTTCCCTAATCCGATGACCCCGCTGTCTGGTCTCCTCCCCAACAACAACCCAACTTATTTTCTGAAAGCAGGGTGGTTTTATTCAGGGTTGCAGTACTCATATTATTCCCCATTCACTTGCCTACTAAACCCTACTTTTCGACATAATGCCAGTTCAGTGTGACGGCCTTACGCCACCTTACTGGGAGGGCTGGTATGCCAGCATGGTACCTCTCTACTCATCGAGGTCAAAGCCAACGTCTTGCTGCATCAGAAACCTGCACTACATCACATATTGCTCTTGAGGAGTGCATCCTTCATTGGGACAAACAGAAGGGAGTTGGAAGGTTCGAGATCCGGGCCGTAGCGCTGATGAGGAAGAACAGTCCATCGTAGTTTTATTGGATCCTCTTGGGTGTGCAGGCTTGTGTGAGGTCTTGTGAAGTGATACATGCATGTTTCATCGCCTATGACGATGTTCGAATAATAAAACTGTCACGATCAGTCTCTTAATCAGCAAGCAGTTCCGTACAGATGACCCTTTGTTGTTCTAGGAGGCGAGGAACTCAGCGGGCACACACCTTTGAGTACTCCAACCGGTGGACGAGCGTGTCAACACTACCAACAGATATGCACAGTTGTGCAGCGAGGTGTTTGATAATGATCTGTCATTCACCTCGAACGAGAGTGTCTGCACGTTCCAACACTGCGGGAGTCACAGCTTCGTGCGACCGGCCGGCACGTGGAAGATCTGACAAGTTTGTACGTCCTTGTTGCGATGACCACAGACGCCTCGCCCAACAACTCACCGTGGTTTTGTTTACTGATAGGTCTTCGTAGACGATCTGCAATCACTTACAAACACCTGTGATGCTCTGGGTTTCCGCCGGAAGAAACTCAATGACAGCTCTCTGCTTGGAATGTACCTCCGTTACAGACTCCATTTTGAAGGCTACGTAAAGCGCTGCCTCTTATCGGAACTTCATGAAACCACAGGGGTTGCAACAGGGCTATTCTACGACTCCCACAACAAATTACGGATTTTTTCAAACTAAATTGTCACAGAAAAAAGTGCTGTATTACATATTGAACCCTCCTCGTACGAGGCGCAACGGCTGTAATTTTATTCAAAGAATATATAATGTGTTTTAATTTAGTTAGTGGTTCAAATGGCTCTGAGCACTATGGGACTTAACATATGAGGTCATCAACCCCCTAGAACTTAGAACTACTTAAACCTAACTAACCTAAGGGCATCACACACATCCATGCCCGAGGCAGGATTCGAACCTGCGACCGTAGCAGTCGCTCGGTTCCGGGCTGAAGCGCCTACAACCGCTCGTTCACCGCGGGCGGCTAATTTAGTTAATAATGGTTTAATTTTTACATAATGAGCTAAAATGAAAATATTGTCATTTTATTTTTAAAAATTTAGTGCAGTGTGCAGCTGTTTTAATTGCTGTGATTTATCGTTTAGTGTTCTTTGTTTTTACTGCCAGCTCTCGTATCGGCGGAAAATAATAGAATGCAGTCAGATGCGAATTCTAGGACCCCAGTTAGGATTTTTATGCTGGTTATTTATTTTTTCCGCGTGCTCTTGTTATTTATGCTGCACATAGTGGTGGTTCATCCCAGTTAAATTATGTGAATTTTAGCGATTGGGTAAGAGGCAGAACTTAAGATACTTTTAAAGAAAACCGCAATTTCTTGAAGAAAGGGAGCCCTTACACTGTGTGTGTGTGTGTGTGTGTGTGTGTGTGTGTGTGTGTGTGTGTGTGTGTGTGTGTATGTGTGTGTCAGAGAGAGAGACTCTCGATCATTGCTAACACATTCCCATAAACGAAAGAAAAGAAAACAAAAAAATGTGTGATCTATGAACCATACGCGTACATACCACAAGGTGAACACTCAATGTTGGTTGACGTGTTGCCTGTTGACGCTGGTCTTCGGATCGTCGGCCGACGGAAGTTTCTCCATCACGAGAATCTGGCATAGTTCAAGTTGCGCCCTTCATAACAGCTGGCGTTGGTTATACTCCTATGAGCACGCGACGCCATCGTTTGGGTGCCTTTCTCTGATCGTTACCGCTGTAGTTTTACCCTTGTTACCTGCAACCGTCGTCCGCTACAACACGGAAATCCAGAATCCGTTTATCTTCAAGCTTTCTTCTCTCTTGTTCTTGTGAATTTAGATGACTTCCGTGAACAAACTGCATATCATCAAATACACCGCGAATAACTGAGAGACATATAATGATGAAATGCTTTGTAGACGCTACTAGGACACTGCCGTCTAGCCGATATCAATACGCGACGCAGAATCTGTGTAAATAGATGGTAAAAAGAGACTGGAATCATCAGAAATAGGCAAGTGCAAACCCCATCAAAACGTATTTAAATTAGTGGAAAGGCATGAAAGATACGCTTGCCACGGCGTGACTTGCGGTCGGTTCAGAATCTTTATATGAATACAGTCGATATGTCACTAAATACGACACACACATACACATACACATACACATACACACACACACACACACACACACACACACACACACACACAAACATATACAGGGGGGGGGGGGAGAGAGAGAGAGAGAGAGAGAGAGAGAGAGAGAGAGAGAGAGAGAGAGAGAGAGAGAGACTTTTTTGCTATGTTAGTAAAAGTAACTGAAGAAGTTTAAATTTCATAAACTGGCAATATGCCCGCCAAGTTTGAAGGAAACAGAATACCCATCCACCATTTTATCTGTATAGTGTAGGGTATCGTCCGCTGTGTCACAACCTTCCGTCACCCCCCCCCCCCCCCCCCTCGCCCCTTGAGATTAAGTTTGGCTAACTTCATATAGCTCATGATAGCTTATTCTTGTTTCTGTGTACATTGGCAGCAACAAGGCAAGCTTCAGTCTAAATCTGAATAAACTTGCCGATGAAGATAAAACTGCAAGACGACTGAAAACAATTTCGTCCACCAAAGATAACTTCTTGTTGCTCGCAAACTGAACGTAAATAAATGCGTAATCGTCGTAATACGTTGTATTTTAGCTAATAGAAACGGACTGAAAGATGTAAAAGCAGTATAATTATTAAATTACAAACTTATTGCTACTGATGACTCCTTACGAGTATTACTGACCAAATTTTCGAAAGTTCGCGTTATGGACGCTGGTTGGGCGATTTCATCTATCACTATTTTTTAAATGTTGGTGAAATTAAAGGCAATTGGGACTGCCTTGGACAGACGGGCCTCTGATCATTTGAGTCGTACACACGTTTCTCTTCGAAGTGATTTGAGCAGATGCACTCTTTGTAGTTCGAAACAATTTGTACCGTTTCACATTTGCTGCCCATCTCTACGGTAGCTCTTGCCACTTCGAGTCGTGCAGCTGAACGGTAAACACACTTTAGGTATGATTAATTTATACTGCACTAAACTGTTTGCGAAGAAAAATTAAACAGTTCACCACAAAATTGTGGTTCACTCTCTACACGGACAAACGAAACTGACTCCTCTCAGTGGTCTCACCACCGTCAATATGGCGGCCGAGTTAACGTTGGTTTCCGCATGGCGCGCTGTATCTGGGGTTGTTAGCCACTATATGAAATTTAAACTCGTTAATGTAGCCAAAACGTGGAATATTTTCCCTGGTATGGCTCATATCTTAGCACTGGAGCTCAATTCTTTTTTCTTTCTTTTGATGCTTTGGAAACGCAAGGGATATTAAAGTTGTCTCAAATGTTTCGCATTTTAGTCTGCATTGACACTATCGACACATGTATTACTTATGGATAATGTGTAGGTATTTCCCGGAGAAGAGATCAGAGAAAGGTTTTCACAGGCAGTGGAAGCCTTCCTTTTAGGCGTCGGGTAGGCTCGGTGACGCGCGGCGACAGCCAAATTAAGATTTGTGTGGGCCAGCCAGCCCTCCGGCGCTGTGTGACGAGTTAGGGCGCAGGGGTTTAGGGAGGGGGCGGTGCTACCAGTGGCGCCACAGTGGCGGGCGGCGGCAGATTGAAAAAGCTGAAAGCTGCCCTACGTTTCCCCCGGCGCCCCTCCCCCCTGACGGATAGGACCGGAGCTGCCTGGCGTCACGTGTGTGACGAGATGGGGCCGGCGGGGCGCGAGTCTCGCTTTGGGAGACAACACGATCCGACAAGCACACAGCCGCCTGCACTGAAACTGAAGTGCAACAGATTTTTCGCTAGTAAAAGAAAGAGCAGCATGTTTCCCCGAACGTATCTGAGAAAAGCCGCATCACGCTAACGACAATAAGCCTTTGCTTGTCCACCAGCACAACAGTTAACAGAATCCAGACTATTCAGAAGATATTAGACTGGCGCGTAAATTCTTAGCCCTTTTGTTTTGCACGTTGATATTCCGGTTGCTATACATTGGCGACGACATCTTGGTAGATGATTGATGCAGTGTCTGTGCATTTTCTAATATGACTTGTCAAGCCAATGGCAGCACGGCATCTCTTGCTGCAGTTGTCACAAGTGTATCTGGTTGCTGAGGCAGGAGCAGTGGTAGTAGCATTGCGAAGCTTTTTCTGCCTTAATCTGTCTAACAAGCCTTCATCATGCTTCGACATTCCAGATGATATATCATCACACAACTCTGGTCTCATGCTAGCCCGTGCCTCCCCTCTGTTTGTGTCGATTCCAAAGCTCTCCATATTTCGTTTACAGGAGTCCCTGAACCTCAATACAGAACGTCCTACAGGTCTTTTGGCTGTAGAGATCTCTCAAAGTCTCAAAGCATCACCTAACGTGGCAATCTGTCAGGATCCATACTGTGGACGTGTCCCAGCCAGCAGAGACTCCTCTGCTTCAAGATAGCTGAAATATTGTTGCAGTTAGTTTTAGATCGCACTGCTTCGTTGGTCACTCGGTCCTTCCACGTTACTCCAAGGATGGATCTCAGACACCGCATGTGGAAAAAATTAAGCCGACGTTCTTGTGTGGCATAGGTAATCCATGTTTCCGATGCATACAAAAGGATGCTGAGGATGCAAGTTTGATATACAAATATTTTGGTGGTCAAGGATAGTTTGTTGTTTTTTCCAAACAATTGTAGAGAGTTTGCCAAAAGTTGTCGCAGCTCTTCCAATGCGAGCATCAATTTCCTTGTGAACAGACATGTTTGATTCTATAGTAGATCCAAGATAGCAGAAGTTATCTACGACTTGCAGAGTAGTGCCATCTAGTGTGATATTCGGCTTTGTGTTAGCACCCTGAACCATAATTACGGTCTTACTGCTGTTTACATTAATCGAGAATAGGTGGCGTGTGGGACTAAATCTTGATACTAGCTCTTGCAGCTCTTCTGCGGAGTTCGCAACAATTGCAGCATCGTCAGCATACAGGAGTTCACGAGCGACCATCTCGTAGCGCTTTGCCTTACTCTTCAGAAGACTGACATTGGAAAGCCTTCCATCTTTCCTAGTATGCAGATTTACTCCAACATTGCAATTCTCGAAAGCCACTTGGAGCAGACCCGAGAGGAAAATTCCAAAATGTGTAGGTGCCAACACACAGCCTTGTCTTACACCACAGTTGATACCGAATGGTTTAGATCTACTGCCATCGAAGATTACAGAGCCGCGCATATTGTCGTGAAAAGATCTTATTAAAGACAGCAAAGTTGGGGGACATCCAATTTTTTTCCAATATGCTGTAGAGTCCCTCCCTACTGACCGTGTCAAAGGCTTTGTTGAGGTCAACAAAAGCCACATAATGGCACTCTGTGTTCACGGCACTTCTCTTGTAGCTGGCGCAAGGTGAATATCACGTCACTTGTGGATCTGCCAGTTCGAACACTGTGACTCCGAGTAGATCCGAGCAGCCAAGGTTTCCAGTCTCTTCAGGACTATCCTTGCATTTGCCTTTCCAGCAATGCTCGAGAGAGATATTCATCTATAGTTGTTACAATTACCTCTGTCGCCTTTTCCCTTATAGACTGTTACTATGTTTGCATCTCGCATGTCTTGAGGTACTGTGCCTTTTTCCCAGCACTGCAGTAGGATTTGATACAACATCGGCAACCGGTTGCTAAGGGTCTTTTCTATTTGTGGTTCAATGTTGCTATATAACTTCACATATTGTCATTTTGTCACCTGGACATAGTGTACAGAGCTATGGACGCTAGTAAATGGAGTGCCAAGTGAAGAATTCGGAACATTTCGAACGTGTTCTTCTGTTTGAGTTCAATAGAGTGCTGACAGCAGCGAAGGCAGCGAGAAACATTTGCGCCGATTATGGGCATAATGCTACCGGACAGAGCACGGCTGTTTAAAAAAAAAAAAAATTGGTTCAAATGGCTCTGAGCACTATGGGACTCAACTGCGGTGGACATCAGTGCTCGTATCTGTTTCCTCGTCAACAATTGTTTCGTCAACAGCACTTAGCGTTCGTATTCTGTATCGTTACTGGTGACGAGAAATGGTGTCTTTACGTTAACGTAAGGGAAAAAAAGGAATGGTTGAGCCCAAACAAAGCATCAACTACCCGTACAATTGAGTCGTGTGCTACAAATTGGTTCCCCCAGGTGTTATCATCACTGCTGGCATTTATTGTCAACAACTGAGACGTCTTGCGTAAGTAAGACAAGAACAGCAATTAGGAAGACTGCGTGAAGTGATGCTACTTCATGAAGTGATGCTACTCCATGAAGTGATGCTACTCCATGAAGTGATGCTACTCCGTCGTAACGCCCGTCCACATTTTGCTAGACTGAAAAAAAAAAAAAGAAAACACTATGCAGAAATTGGGTTGGAAATTCATTCTGCACACACCTCACTCACCTGATCTTGTGCCCTCAGAATTTCACCTGTCCCGCTCTCTTCCTTTCCGGATGAAAATGCACTCCGTACATGGATCAACGAGTCTATGGGACTTAACATCTGAGGTCATCAGTCCCGCCGCACGGGATTAGCCGAGCGGTCTGAGGCGCTGCAGTCATGGACTGTGCGGCTGGTCCCGGCGGAGGTTCGAGTCCTCCCTCGGGCATGGGTGTGTGTGTTTGTGCTTGGTATAATTTAGGTTAAGTAGTGTGTAAACTTAGGGACTGATGACCTTAGCAGTTAAGTCGCATAAGATTTCACACACCTATGAACATTTTTTTTTTCATCAGTCCCCTAGATGTAGAACTACTCAAACCTAACTAACGGAAGGACATTACACACATCCATGCCCGAGGGAGGATTCGAACCTGGACCGTAGCAGCCGGGTGGTTCCGGACTGAAGCGCCTAGGACCGCACGACCACAGCGGCCGGCAATTACGTATTCCATTCCATTCTGTTTACTTATCGATCAGCTTACTTCCCTGTTATTTAGGCTGAGCCTCAAATCTTTCCCTGAATACAACAATTTATTTCTAAACGACTCTGTTAGATACAGCTATGCAGTTTGTGCAAATGCTAGCTTAACTCGTAACGTTTATTATGGATACACTTCCAAAGGTCTATGCGGGTTTTTTGCATAACTGTAACTTAACACAGTTTTTTATGGATACACTTCTACATTTTACGATTTACCTCAGTTACAGGATGGTACACCACAACGCGGAAGGTTACGTGGTTGCCATTTCTTAGACGAAACATTCTGCGGCAGATGTGACAATAGAGACGGTTCAACGTATGGACGTCACTTTCACCAGAAACAACCCTTTTTACTTTTTTGTGAGATTACATGTTCAGTTCACCAGTTCCTGATGAGCAAAATCTTACAGTACGATTGTCAGATGCTGTAGAGGCTGGCACGGAAGAGATTGACAAAGACATGGAAAGTATGCAGACACAATAGCGTCTTTCTTAGCAATCATTTACAACCGTTCACTTGATGAAAAGCCTGTTCCTATAGAGTGGAAAGTACCACAGGTCACACCAATATTCAAGAAAGGAAATAAGAGTAACCCATTGAATTACAGACCCATATCACTACCTCATTAGGACTTTGGAGCATTTACTATACTCGAACACTATGCATCACCTTGAAGAAAATGACTTATTGATATATAACCGACAAGGATTAAGAAAATATTGTTCTTGTGCAGCGCAGCTAGCTCTTTATTTCCATGAAGTAATGAGTGCTGACGACAAGGGATCTCAGATCGATTCCATATCCCTATATTTTTAGAAGGCTTTTGATACCGTTCCTCACAAGCGACTATTAATCAAATTGCGTGCATATGGAGTATCGTCTCAGTTGTGTGACTGGATTCGTGATTTACTCTCAGAGAGTTCGTATCGATAGACGGTAAATCATCGAGTAGAACAGAAGTGACATCCGGTGTTCCGCAAGGTAGTGTCATAGGCCCTTTACTGTTCCTGATTTATGTAAATGACCTAGGTGATAATCTGAGCAGCCCCCTTAGATTTTCTGCAGACGACGCTGTAATTTACCATCTAGTAAAATCATCAGTCGATCAATTCCAATTACAAAATCATCTAGAGAGAATTTCTGTATAGTGCGAAAAGTCGCAATTGGTACTAAACAAAAAGAAAAGTTAGAGGTCATCCACATCGGTACGAAAAGAAATCCGATAAATATTGGGTATACGATAAATCGCACAAATCTAAGAGCTGTCAATTCGACCAAATACCTAGGAATTACAATTACGGGGAGCTTAAATTGGAAAGACCACATAGATAATATTGTGGGGAAGGCGGAACAAAGACTGCGCTTTGTTGGCAGAACACTTAGAATATGCGACAAACCCATTAAAGAGACAGCCTAAATTACACTTGTCCATCCTCTGCTGGAATATTGCTTCGCGGTGTGGGATCCCTACCAGGTAGGATTTACGGAGGATATCCAACAAGTGTAAAGAAGAGCAGTTCGCTTCGCGCTATTGAGCAATAGGGATGAAAGTGTCACTGATGTGATACGCGAGGCCGGCCGGAGTGGCCGTGCGATTCCAGGCGCTACAGTCTGGAACCGAGCGCTGGTTCGAATCCTGCCTCGGGCAGGGATGTGTGTGATGTCCTTAGGTTAGCTAGGTTTAATTAGTTCTAAGTTCTAGATGACTGATGACCTCAGAAGTTAAGTCGCATAGTGCTCAGAGCCATTTGAACCATTTTTGATACGCGAGTTGGGATGGCAGTCACTGAAACAAAGGTGGTTTTCTTTGCGGCGAGATCTATTTACGAAATTTCAATCACCAAGTTTCTCTTCCGAATGCGAAAATATTTTGTTGACACCCATCTACGTAGGGAGAAATGATCATCATAATAAAATAAGAGAAATCTGAGCTCGAACGGAAAGATATAGGTGTTCCTTTTTCCCACGAGCCATTCGATAGTGGAATGGTGGAGAAGTAGCATGAAGATGGTTCGATGAACCCTCTGCCAGGCACTTAAGTGTGAATTGCAGAGTAACCATGTAGGTGTAGATGCAGATGAAACTAAGCATCGCGTAGACGCTCTACAGCCAATAAACGGAGCGCACTTGGAAGTGTATCAATAAAAAAAAAAAAAAAATGAATTGACGCTGTTTTGTCGAAAACTTTTGTCATCAGGCGGAAATGTGCCAACGGGCAGTGATCATATTGTTTTGGTTCAAAAATGGTTCAAATGGCTCTGAGCACTATGGGACTCAACTGCTGTGGTCATTAGTCCCCTAGAACTTAGAACTACTTAAACCTAACTAACCTAAGGACATCACACACATCCATGCCCGAGGCAGGATTCGAACCTGCGACCGTAGCAGTGGCACGGTTCCGGACTGTGCGCACCTAACTAACCTAAGGACATCACACACATCCATGCCCGAGGCAGGATTCGAACCTGCGACCGTAGCAGTCGCACGGTTCCGGACTGCGTGCCTAGAACCGCGAGACCACCGCGGCCGGCTATTGTTTTGGATCATCAGTGTAAATAAATAAATAAATAAACAGGATGACTCACAGCGATTTCGTTCAACCGCTTATGATAAGCTTCAGTTTCAAGCTTCTATGGGGTCAGGTTGTACTTGCGCACAATGGATGCGACGACAGTGACCAGTTTGTCAGTATCGCGAAGTCGGCTAAAATACGCAGAAGCGGAAGTTTTCGCCAGTGACACACGAGATAACTGCTGTCCGCGCCCCTTGTATGAAGGCAGAATGGCTATCGTTCGGAAAATCCGATGATGGAGCTATAGCGGACAGCGCGCGACCAGGTGAGCCGTGCGCAAGCGGCAATCTGGCTGGCTGCAGCCGTTCTATTCGCGCCGCGGCCTCTGAGCGACGCGTCAGCAGGGCGATCCATCTGGCTCACGTCAGCAGCGGCTGCGACAAAAAGCTGACTGCCTGCTGGCGATCGCGCCCGGCCGGACATCGATCACGCGCTGCCGATGCGTCATTAGCGACCCAGGCGGCGCCTCCTTCTGCTGCACTTTTTATCATCTCAGGTTTTATCTCCGCTCGTCGGGAGGGCAGAGGCGACAGAGGCAAGGAATAAAAACTGAAGGATATCGCAATCAATAAACCTAGTACAGCTCAGGATGAAATTTTCACTCTGTAGGGCAGTATGCGCTGATATAAAACTTCTTGGCAGATAAAAGTGTGTGCAGGGTCGAGGCACCAACTCAGGACCTTTGGCTTTCGCAGGCAGTTGCTCTACAAACTGAGCTAGCCGAGCGCGGCCTACGATCGGTGCTCACAGCTTCACTTCCGGCAGTACCTCGTCTTCTCCCTTCCATACCTCACACACGCTCTCTTGCGAAACTTGCAGGGCTAGCACTCCTGGAAGAAAGAAGTGCTTCATTCTTCCACGAGTGGTAGTCTTGGTAGTTTGGCAGGAGAGCTTCCGTGACGTTTGGAAGGTAGAAGACGAGATACTGGCGGAAACGAAGCTGAGAGGAAGGGTCGTGAGTGGTGCTTGGGTAGCTCACTTCATAGAGCACTTTCCCACCAAAGCCAAAGATCCTGAGCTCGAGTCTTGGTTTCTAGTGAGGATCCCTCATTTGGGGAAACATTCCGGTAAGTCTGGAGAATAGGAGAGAGGTGCTGGCGAAAGTTGTTATGAAGGTAGTAAGAGAACTGTTCATATAATGTTAAGGTTGCAAGTTCGAGTCCTGGTCTGGTACACAGTTTTATTCTGCCAGGGTGTTCTAGAGTTTTGATCGGTAGTTACCGGAATTGTGGTGGAGTCTGCATAATACATTTTACTGAACATTGGAGAAAATGGTGGGTGGCCCATACCTACAGTACCACCCTTCAAAAATTGTTCAAATGGCTCTGAGCACTGTGGGACTTAACTGCTGAGGTCATCAGTCCCCTAGAACTTAGAACTACTTAAACCTAGTTAACCTAAGGACATCACACACATCCATGACCGAGGCAGGATTAGAACCTGCGACCGTAGCGGTCGCGCGGTTCCAGACTGTAGCGCCTAGAACCGCTCGGCCACCCCGGCCGGCGAACCACCCTTCAAAAACAAAAAATACGTGGTGTAAAGGAATTTAAAATCAAGTAGTACGAAATTGATAAGCAGAACGTTGGGATTAGCCGAGCGGTGTAAGGTGCTGCAGTCATGGACTGTGCACCTGTTCCCGGCGGAGGTTCGAGTCCTCCCTCGGGCATGGGTGTGTGTGTTTGTCCTTAGGATAATTTAGGTTAAGTAGTGGTGGTGGTGGTTAGCGTTTAACGTCCCGTCGACAACGAGGTCATTAGAGACGGAGCGCAAGCTCGGATTAGGGAAGGATTGGGAAGGAAATCGACCGTGCCCTTTCAAAGGGACCATCCCGGCATTTGCCTGAAACGATTTAGGGAAATCACAGAAAACCAAAATCAGGATGGCTGGAGACGGGACTGAACCGTCGTCCTCCCGAATGCGAGTCCAGTGTGCTAACCAGTGCGCCACGTCGCTCGGTAGGTTAAGTAGTGTGTAAGCTTAGGGACTGATGACGTTAGCAGTTAAGTCCCATAAGATTTCACACACATTTGAACATTTTTTTAAAGCAGAAAGCAGCGCTCTTCTGGCTACAGACGAGTCAATCGGCACCGACCAACTGCCATGTCATCCTTTGCCTGTGGCGTCACCTGCAAGCAGTATAAAGGAGTGCGGTTCAGTACACCACAATTCCGGCCGTTGTCGGTTTGCCGCTACCAATCTGTGGAGCAGTTCCTCAATTGGGATCAGGAGGCTGAGTACAATTCGTTCCAGTCCTCCCACCAAGGAAAAATCCATGGCAGCACCGGGAATCGAAGCCAGGTTCCGCAGCACGGCAGTCAGCCGCGCTGCCCTCTCTGCTACAGAGGAGAACCAGTGTGAAATGGTAGAAACAGGCATGGAGGTCATTTTGGAAGCCGCCATCTTGAATGCAAAAGTAATTTTCAAATGCAAACGCAGTTATCTCCTTTGTACGAAACAGATATAGAATTACACGAGAAAAACATCAAGCACATCATGTAACCTTTAATGTATTACCAGCCTTTGCCTCGTCCCGCACAAAATGTGACATAACTCGAGAATGAATAATGCTATGCCCAAATGAAAGGTGTCACTGTTTTCCTCGAGTAATGCTCTGTATTTTTGATATATCGAGTGAGTCCCTTTCCATTTGACAATTACGACTTGCGTCCAAGACGGCGGCTTCCAAAATGGCCGCCAAGTTGGTAACACAGCCTCGCAGTTTTTTCCCCCTCTAACGTCCTCGACTTTAAAATTGAGTTTACCCATTAGTTTTTGCTCTGAGTAATTCCCATCTCTGGACTGTTCTGAACACTGAAAGGTCTGAGAAAAGTGAACTAATATTGATAACCAATGAATAGCCGAACTGTCGGAAGAATACGCGAACAAGTGTAGAACCGGTAAATAGATGTGCAGCACTTATTGTACGACAATGCGGTCGCATTCGCATGACATCTCTAAGACAAACAGTTCTCCTACGGCAGTCAAATTTTTTAGTTCAGCTTCCACGTCTCGTTTTGATGGTTTTCACTCTCAACTGCAGAGAGCTGCAGGTAGTCGTCTGCTTTGAATTTTATTTTGAAATTGTTGTCAGTGTGAAAAATTCCGAGTTGCACTGTGGTTCGTCCACGCCAAACAGTACCCCCCCCCCCCCCCCCCCCCCCTATAACTGGCGGGTAAGTCAGTTTAAAGGTCTGACGAAAGCAAAGGCTTCTTCCCGAATACGGCCATGGCTACCATGGTGTTCCAACCAAGTTTCGGTTCGAGGATAACTGCACCTTTTCTATTATTGTTGTTGCAGGCTTCAGTCCTGAGACTGGTTTGATGCAGCTCTCCATGATACTCTATCATGTGCGAACCTCTTCGTCTCTCAATAACTATTGCAACCTACGTCCTTCTGAATCCGCTTAGTGTATTCATCTCTTGGTCTCCCTCTACGATTATTGCCCCCATACTTCACTCCAGTATTAAACTGGTGATCCTCTGACTTCGCAAAATGTGCCCTATCAGTCAGTCCCTTCTTTTGGTCAAGTTGTGCCACAAATTTCTTGTCTCCCAGTTCTGTTCAGTACTTCCTCATTAGTTACGTGAACTACCCATTTAATCTTCAGCATTCTTCTGCAGCACAGCGTTTCAAAAGTCTCTATACTCTTCCTGTCCTCGTCCATGTTTCGCTTCTCTATGTGGCTACACTCCATACAAATACTTTCCGAAAAGACTTCCTAACACTTAAATCTATATTCAACCTTAATAAATTTCTCTTCTTGCCTTCGTCAGTCTACATTTTACGCCCTTCCTACTTCGACCATCATCAGTTATTTTGCTGCGAAAGTAGCAAAACTTCTTAACTACTTTAAGCACCTCATTTCCTAATCTAACTCCCGCAGCATCACCTGATTTAATACTACTACATTCCGTTACTCTTGTTTTGCTTTTGTTGATGTTCATCTTATATCCTCTTTTCAAGACAATATTCATTCCGTTTAACTATTCTCCTAAGTCCTTTGCTGTCTCTGACAGAATTACAATCTCATCGGCAAACCTCAAAGTTTTTATTTTTTCCCCTTACCTTTAATTCCTAATCCAAATTTTTCTTTGTTTTACTTTACTGCTTGTTCAGTATACAGATTGAATAACATTTGGGATAGACTACAATCCTGTCTCACTTGCTTTTTATACACTGCTTCCCCTTCATGCCCATCGACTCTTGTAACTGCCGTTTGGTTTCCGTACAAGTTGTAAATAACCTTTTGCTCTCTGTATTGCACCTCTACTGCCTTCAGAATTTCAAAGAGAGTAAAATGCCATAAGTGTTGGTTTGCCTTTGTTTAACCTGTCTACTGTGATAAGTATTGGCTTGCATGTTCCTACATGTCTCCGGAATCCAAATTGATCTTCCCCGATGTCGACTTCCACCAGTTTTTCCATTCTTCTGTAAAGAATTCGTGCTAGTATTTTGCAACCATGACTTATTAAACTGACATTTTGGAAATTTTCACACTTGTTAGCAACTCTTTCCTTTGGAACTGAAATTGTTACATTATTCTTGAAGTCTGACGGTATTTCGCCTGTCTCATATATATTGCACATCAGATGGAAGATTTTTGTCATGGCTGGCTCTCCCAAGGCTATCAGTGGTTCTGACGGAATATCGTCTGCTCCCGGGCCTTGTTTTGACTTACATCTTCCAGACCTCCATCAAATTATTCTCATAGTATCATATCTCCCATGTGATCTTCTTATACGTCCGTTTTGGTTTCTATAGTACTACCCTCAAGAACATCTCTCTGGTATGGAACCTCTATACACTCCTTCCACCTTTCACCTTTTCGCCGGCCGCGGTGGTCTCGTGGTTCTAGGCGCGCAGTCAGGAACCGTGCGACTGCTACGGTCGCAGGTTCGAATCCTGCCTCGGGCGTGGATGTGTGTGATGTCCTTAGGTTAGTTAGGTTTAAGTAGTTCTAAGTTCTACGGGACTTATGACCACAGCAGTTGAGTCCCATAGTGCTCAGAGCCATTTGAACCATTTTTCACCTTTTCCTTCTCTGCTTATGATTGCTTTGCCATCCGTTCTCTTGACATTCATACAGCTGTTGATCTTTTCGCCAAAGCACCTTTTCTGTAAATTAAAAAGTGGGAAATTACTCGCTGGTTTTTGAAACTTGACGCAATTGAGAGGACGATAGAAGTCATGGAGCAGTAATTGAGCTTGTTACGCAAAAAGAACGTTTACGGTGGATGCCACTGAATAGCCGAGGCGATTTACACGCTATGTTTTTGTGCATCGGTTTCTTATACACTGATGTCCTTATCATATCTCCGCATGTATCAAATCCCTACTATCAATCCACAATTTTAACATAACATCGGATACGTCCAGCGGGCTGTAACACTGAATAACACAAAATTTTTCTCCATCGCCTCCTCTGTTTCAGGCACACGACTCTGAAACAGACTGCCCAGTACCGCATTTTTAACATTATGCGTGCGTTCTCGTCTATTTCTGTTTGGTTCTTCCATGACACCCGCTAACCTTATCCAGTTATTCCTCGCTCTTTCCTTTTCTGACATCGGTAAACAGGAAACTGTGAAATTATAAATCGCAGGTTTCTTCGTAGGTATGATTTAAGTTACGAATTCTGTAGCTGACGTATTGTTACACTTGCCTGAGAGCAGCTTGTGTGCGATTAGTGCTGGAAACAACAGCACAGAAAGGTTTGCGAATTCCGCCTGGAGAGTCGGTGGTCAATCATCCCGCACGGGGCATGCGCCTGCCGCCCTGTGGCGAACACGGGAAGGCTCTCTGCCTGACTACCACAGGAGTGCTCTGCCATCCGTCTTGATAATCGGGCCAGCAGACACAACAGGCCTGATTTGATTGATCACTCCTCGCGAATGATAGTCATTTACTGACGGGACCCAGCTGTCTGGCGAGCTCTCGGTCGAAGACACAGTACAGAGCGTCACTTCTGTCATCGTTTAGCAAATGCTCCTCACTTTCCTTAAGAGTTTCAACTAGTCGTACAACCGTGTTTTGCGGTACAGAAGACAGTTTCGTTTCTGGAGGATATTGTCCTAGAAGAGCCTAAGAAAGACGACAACAGCAACCAACTAAATATCGTGTAGAGGAATGGACACTGTGTCCTTAACTGTATATCAAATAACACTAACAACAACTACTCACGAATGGAAGTAAAGCGTTCCTATTTACCAGGGTCATCTTTTAACCACAGAAGGGTTTACCTTTTTTTAATCTATTTGTTAACATAAATTTAATTTTAGAGTAAGCATTTCTTTTTATAAAGTAGAAACATTTCCTGATTTTTTCCTCAATCAGGCACTCCTAATGTAATATGTATCTAATAACATACTCACGCTGGTACGGAGTTTAATTTTGTTTCTGAGTGAACGGTACAAATGAACAGCCAGTTCGCAGTCTTATTGGCAGCCTCTTTAAGAAAGTTTCACTACAACAGTGGGCTAAAGACTGCAAGAAATTCGTAATTTCTAATCTTTTGCTTGTATACATTCTGTGTATTTCATGAGAACGTTGAATGAGGAAACGGGTTATTATTTCGTTATTATATGCCTGGTTGTTATCAACAACGCACTAGTAAAGTTTTACGACGGATAAATAGTTTGCCTTTTAAAAAACTAACTGAGAAACCTCTCGTATGGCAGTTTATTTGACAGTTGGCGAACCCACGATTTTGATTCCTCCAGTTCTGTGTCACTTGGTTTTCCAGTTTCAATGTAAACGTTGTAAACGCAATGGCAGCGCAATGTTGTTTTCCAGCAGGAGATTATTTAGTATACGTTTCCGTAACAGATAACTACACTTTAACTATGAACTCGTGTATGTATTGTTGCTGATACTGTTGCTACTCATGTTGACGATGATCGTAGTGGCGATAGAGCAAGTAAACGCGCAAAGTCTATGTAATATAAAGAACAGAAACATAGTCATGCTTTTTTCAGAGTGTAGTTGATCCGAATAATAACCAACGGCGTAGCAGCAACGTATTATAAACGTCTCTACACTGTTCTAAAGACGCAGTTCTAACATAATTTCGGTGTTGTACGGTGTGTCCCACAAAGAGATAAAAGTCTGCTAATAGCATGTTCCTGTAAAGGCAGGAATACTAGCTTTAAATGGCATAGATATCTTCCTTAGCAGACAAATGGGGGGGGGGGATTTTAGAAACAGTAAGTCTGGCGCATAGTATTACATATACGTGAAACTTGGACTATGAGAAATCCGGAAGAGGTGAATTTGGAAAAAAAATACTTTGGAACATGCTGCAACAAAACTGATATTGGAACTTAAGAGGACCTTTGTACTACGATAAAGTACAAACTGAAGAAGTACTAAAACAGTTAGCTGAGGAAGGAAATTTACAAAATGTTTCATACTACAGTCCCAGTAAAGCATTTACCAAAAGGGGAAAAGGTTAGTTACACAAGTGAAAGATCATCTGAAAATACTTTACAACAAACTGGAACTATCAGTAGAGTGCACAATTCGAGGGATAGGGAAAGGTAAGAACATATGAAAAGGATTAATCTTAATTTGGTTTTTGACATATAGTTGTGTGCCGCATAAATTGTGAGATTAGATTACATGTGTTTTAGCGAAACACAGATTCATCTTACGTCAGTTTTCGACCCCAACCTAAATACGTAAGATTTTTTTAATCATCTTGTGGATAACGTTACTTGACAATGGTTACGATTAAAAATTAGGCTTAAAACATTTTACTGTGTCGGTTGTGACTTTGACGTATTTTACCTAAATTGCTAGGAGGATAGGTTTTTCAGAATGATCGTAATTAAAAATGACATACGCAGTGGTTTTATGGCTATCTTCACAAGAGAAATATGTATGCATAGTGTCCATAAAGTCCCGGTATGATTTCAAAAAAGTCGTAACGTGATACTTATTAAAGATAGTGAATTGTGGTTTATTCAAAAAAGTTTACCAGCTCTCATTTTTCTCCTCTGTCCTTTGTTGCAAATTTCATTTGGTGTGCCTCAAAATGACGACAGATCAGGAGAACGCCCAATGTGTCATCCTCTATGCAGGATCAAAGTCTGTGTGCCTAATTATCGATGTCAGCATGAGAGGGCATCACCGGCAAAAACAAGCACAATGTGATTCTTCAGAATCTTCTTTAAAGGAGCAGGCAGTGTCAAAGAACTTCCTCGAAGTGCACGTGTCTCAAGCACGGGTTGACAGAGTGCAAGATGCATTTCAGTGCAGTCCCAAGAAGTCAGTTCGTCGTGCATCAAGGGAATCGAAGGACTCAAGATGAGCTCTACATGAAGAGTTACATAAGCAGTTATGACTTTTTGCGAAAAAATGGAAATGGTTCAATCATTGAGCCCAACTACCATCCTCTACAGTTTGCATTCATGTGCTCCCTACTGGCTTCCACAGATGCTGTCAGTGACTACGTGAAAGATTGCCTGTTTTCATATGAAGCAACATTCACATCTGTGGCTCCAAAACCTATACAATAAACGTGAACACATCTGTGACAGTTCGAAACTTAACGTTTCGTGTAGCCTAACAGACTGTAGAGTGGCCGATTCACTTTTCTTAACAGAGAAAACAATACCGAGAAATTTTCACGTGGACGTGCTCGAACAGTGCCTCCTACCACAGAATGAAGAGTTGCAGCCGTCTAACAAACTGAGGCATGATGGTGTACTGCTGAGTTGAAGTCTGAATGTGGGAATGCGCTGAATGATTTTTCCTGAGAGGAAATCGCTTTTCTGATGCAATGGCATTAGACTAACTTCTGTGAAGTTACGTCAAACAACACGAGCCAATGACATTGCTAGCCTCCGTGGACGAATCACTGAAGCAATCAGTACTGTTGGTGCTGCAGAGCTGGCTCGTACATAGCTTGAACTCTAATATCGCCTCGATGGTCTACGAACGACAGGTGGGACACACATTGATATTCTGACGTAACAGAAGGAAAAAAAAACTGAGAACAGGTAAATGTTCTTCAACAAACCAAGATACTCTGTTTCTACTACCTTCCTAGTTACGAATGTCTGATACGATAGCGGGACTTCACAGAATTCTGTATAATGGCCAAGTACATCCAAAAACAGTAATCACAAATAAATTACACTAAAGAAATGGATTTTCAGTGATTTCTCCAACTACTTTCATAAAAACATGGGGTTGTTGCATATAATAAGCTAACCAATTAATTATCGAATGCCGGCCGTAGTGGCCGAGCGGTTCTAGGCGCTACAGTCTGGAACCACTAGACCGCTACGGTCGCAGGTTGGAATCCTGCCTCCGGCATGGATGTGTGTGACGTCCTTAGGTTAGTTAGGTTCAAGTAGTTATAAGTCTAGGGGACTGATGACCTCAGAAGTTAAGTCCCAGAATGCTCAGAGCCATTTGAACCATTCTGAAGTTATCGAATGATAAACAAAACCTAATCAACAAGCTATGAAGATAAAAAACACTATTGCAATATACATAATAAAATATTTCAGCTCTAATATCCATTCGCAACTCTTTTAGAAACCACCTTGTATATTCAGATTTTTTAAAAAAAGTGCTGAAACACTTTTGGACATGAGCACTAACTCAAAAATCACTCGTGTTTCACAAAGAGAGGTTGAAATTTGTCTCACAGTCTCTAAAACAAATTATCAGGAGGAAAGACGTATTAAGTTTTAGAAGACGAGTACATTATCACAAGATAGGAGAAGATAGAAGATGAAACCAAAGTAAACCGAAGAATGGACATTCAAAACAAATGCGAAAAAAGAATAATCCTCTATCTACTATTCCACATAAATAACAGAAGAAATGGCAGTTAACTAATATCGAACGAATTGTTCAGCACGATTATTCGGTATTAATTCTGTTGATAGCAGGAAATTAATTATCTTACCGGCGTCGCAGATTTTCGTTTCAGTTTACATGTCGGAGTAATTTAAAGACGCCCGTTGTATGCATACTCCGACTGGGAGCTGCTTTAAAACAATAGTGTAGAGTATTATACTGCAGCGTTCATAATGTACACATTCCATTTCCTATCGTTGGTTTAACGCCCTGCATTCAGCTGGCGCTAGGGAGTAGGGGAAGGAGATTAAACATTATCCGATAACTGGCGATTATAAATTATTGCGTTCGGTAATACTGACATGAGTTATTAGCAGCAACAACGGCAACAAAAATAGAAGTAATAGAACTGCACAACGTTAACTCTAACTGACACAGATCAGCCGAGTTTATTTTTTCTTGTTTGTATTGTGTAAGTAGGCTGTTTAGGTTTTTTTTATTGGTAACGCCGCCGCCACGTAGCGCTCTGTATGAAAATCACTGTCTGTGCCGTGTGCAGTCTGTGGCTGGTTTGCATTGTTGTCTGCCATTGTAGTTTTGGGCAGCGGCAGCTGGATGCTAACAGCGCGTAGCGCTGCGCAGTTGGAGGTGAGCAGCCAGCAGTGGTGGACGTGGGGAGAGAGATGGCGGAGTTTTGAAATTTGTAAGAATGGATGTCATGAACTGCTATATATATATTATGATTATTAAGGTAAATACATTGTTTGTTCTCTATTAAAAATCTTTCATTTGCTAACTGTGCCTGTCAGTAGTTAGTGCCTTCAGTAGTTTGAATCTTTTATTTAGCTGGCAGTAGTGGCGCTCGCTGTATTGCAGTAGCCTGAGTAACGAAGAATTTTGTGAGGTAAGTGATTTGTAAAACGTATAGGTTAATGCTAGTCAGGACCATTTTTTGTAGGGATTTTTGAAAGTCAGATTGCGTTGCGCAAAAAATTTTGTGTGTCAGTTTAAGCACAGTCTTGTACAATTTTTCTAAGGGGACGTTTCAATTGAACCACGAAAAATTAATGATGACAAAAGAAGAAATTTCAATATGTTTAGATTATGAGTTTCATAGGACCTGAGGCAGACCGTTTTGTACGAATTTCTCTTCATAAAATAACTAGTTGAGGGCGTGTCACCTTTCGACATTAATTTACCGTGTATCTGACTATATAAAGACGCAAAGATAAGTTAGCAGGCTTCACATAATTGAGTAATGGTATCTACATGCTTAAAAAACATGTGGCACAAAATTCCATGTACACTACGGGCCATTAAAATTGCTACACCAAGAAGAAATGCAGATGATAAACGGGTATTCATTGGACAAATATATTATACTGGAACTGACATGTGATTACATTTCCACGCAATTTGGATGCATAGATCCTGAGAAATCATTACTCAGAACAACCACCTCTGGCCGTAATAACGGCCTTGATACGCCTGGGCATTGAATCAAACAGAGCTTGGATGGCGTGTACAGGTACAGCTGCCCATGCAGCATCAACACGATACCACAGTTCATCAATAATACTGACTGGTGTATTGTGACGAGCCAGTTGCTCGGCCACCATTGACGTGTGCTGGCCAGGGCAACAGTCGAACATTTTCTGTATCCAGAAAGGCCCGTACAGGACCTCCAACATGCGGTCGTGCATTATCCTGCTGAAATGTAGGGTTTCGCAGGGATCGAATGAAGGCTAGAGCCACGGGTCGTAAAACGTCTGAAACGTAACGTCCACTGTTCGAAGTGCAGTCAGTGCCAACAAGAGGTGACCCAGACGTCTAACCAATGGCACCCCATACCATCACGCCGGATGATAGGGCAGTGTGGCGATGACGAATGCACGCTTCCAAAGTGCGTTCACCGCGATTTCGCCAAACAAGGATGCGACCATCACGATGCTGTAAACAGAACCTGGATTCATCCGAAAAAATGACGTTTTGCCATTCGTGCACCCAGGTTCGTCGTCGAGTACACCATCGCAGGCGCTCCTGTCTGTGATGCAGCGTCAAGGGTAACCGCAGCCACGGTCTCCGAGCTAACAGTCCATTCTGCTGCAAACGTCGTCGAACTGTTCGTGGTTGTTGTCTTGCAAACGTCTCTATCTGTTGACTCAGGGATGGAGACGTGGCTGCACGATCCGTTACAGCCATGCGGATAAGATGCCTGTCATGTCGACTGCTATTGATACCAGGCCGTTGGAATCCAGCATGGCGTTCCGTATTACCCTCCTGAACCCACAGATTCCGTATTCTGTAACAGTCATTGGAAGTCGACCAATGTGAGAAGCAATGTCGCGATACGATAAACCGCAATAGCGACAGGCTACAAACCAACGTTTATCAAAGTCGGAAACGTGATGGTACGCATTTCTTCTCCGTACACGAGGCATCACAATAACGTTTCACCAGGCAACGCCGGTCAACTGCTGTTTGTGTATGAGAAATCGTTCGGAAAATTTCGTCATGTTAGCATGTTGTAGGTGTCGCCACCGGCGCCAACCTTGTGTGAATGCTCTGAAAAGCTAATCATTTGCATATCACAGCACCTTCTTCCTGTCTCGTTAAATTTCGCGTCTGTAGCACGTCATTTTCGTGGTGTAGCAATTTTAATGTCCAGTAGTGTATAAAATACTGATAATTCTCGATTGTCTAGTGCCGAGATGTGTGCACTCTATTGGTTACTATAATGTAATGAATATTTTGAGAATTAAGGCTTTATTATGAAGCGCTTTCCATGAAGGTTTTGGTTTTCTTTTGTCTGATATACGCCGACCAGACATATTAATGTGACCACCACCTACGTTCGACGTCAAGCTGCAATAGCCGCTGCAGGTAACAGCACTACTGGTGGAGAATACGTAAAGCGAAGCGATTAGCAGGAGAGGGGGGGGGGGGGGGGGGAGGGGATCGGTGCAATTATGCGGAAACGGGGAGATTTGTCTGAAGTCCGGAAGGACATTATCATTCGCTTTCGAGCCACGGGTGGAGATTTGTTAACTGTTCGCGTGCCGCCATGGTTAAAGCACGCTGTGCATGGCACAAAGGCGCTATTGAAGAGTGGCGCCGAGACAAGTGTGCTGCTCCACGGGCCATAGATCACAGGGGTGAACGACGGCTTCACAGGTGTGTACGGTCGAACAGACAAGCAAGTATTGTGCAACTGATTGTCCAGATTAATTGCGGGGCAACCGACAGTGTCTCCTCAATGACAGTTCAGCGAACCTTGTTGCACGTGGACTTCCACAAAAGGCGCCTGGTTCATGCACCCATGCTTGCTACTGTTCGTCGGCGACGAAGGCTGGAATTTGCACGCCAATACCGTAACCGGTTGTTGTGTACATAGTTCCGCGTAGTCAGCGCGTACCCAAGTTTCCCACTAGAGCGCGCCCCGCTAAGCACAACAGCGCAGGCATAGCGCTCGTCCGTCTCCGTACTATGAGATGGCGCTGCGTTAGAGACGGACCAAATTCTGTTTCCGTCGATCCGCATATTAATATATAACGCAGCCAATGAGATTGCTGCTAACGTAGAACCTTTTGTCCTCGCGGATCACACTCGCGCAGTGATACCTGCACCAGTCTGCATTAGTCTGTACCAGTCTATAGTCAAGTTTCAGTCTGCGCCTAATAAGATTATCACATACAACTGATGTCAGACGACGACAGAGAGAAATTAGCGTACAGACCTGATTTAGGCAAGTCTTGTACACTGAACGGCAAAACTTTATCAGTTCTTACGCAATGTTTGTTGCTCGTTCCTGTCGGCATTGTTATTAAAATAGCACTGATCGCTTTTAGCATTTTCAGTTATAACGAAATATTACAGAGCAATGGCAGTTTTACGAATAAATTTTACTCATCGTTTCAAAAAAGGTTTATTTTGAAAGCAATTTTTAGCACAGCTGCTATTGATATTTCGGTTTTTTAACCGGGATATTGCATTGAAGAGGCAAAGAAACTGGTACACCTGCCTAATACCGTGTAGGGCCTCCGCGACCACGCAGAAGTGCCACAAAATGACGTGCCATGGACTCGACTAATGTCTGAAGTATTGCCGGAAGGTGGGAGACGAGGTACTGGCAGAAGTAAAGCTGGGAGGACT
This sequence comes from Schistocerca gregaria, assembly GCF_023897955.1. Taxonomy (NCBI): domain Eukaryota; kingdom Metazoa; phylum Arthropoda; class Insecta; order Orthoptera; family Acrididae; genus Schistocerca; species Schistocerca gregaria. Next base: position 469,343,154 of record NC_064926.1, read on the forward strand.
GGGCGTGAGTCGTGCTTGGGAAGCTGAGTCGGTAGAGCGCTTGCCCGCGAAGGGCAAAGGTCCCGAGTTCGAGTCTCGGTCCGGCACACAGTTTTCATCTGCCAGGAAGTTTCAGATTAGTGCTGGAGGTAATTGACACCATGAATCCTGCAGGGCTGCACATAACTCCGTAAGAGTGCGAGAGTGTTGAGACCTCTTCTGAACAGCAAGGCATCTTAGATATGCTCAATAATGTTCATGTGTGGGGAGTTTGGTGGCCAGCGAATGTGTTTAAACTCGGGAGAGTGTTCCTGGAGCCACTCTGTAGCAATTCTGGACGTGTGGGGTGTCGCATTGCCCTGATGCAATTACCCAAGTCCGTCGGAATGCACAATGGACATGAATGAATTCAGGTGATCACACAAGATCCTTACGCACCTGTCAGAGTCGTAGCTAGTCGTACGAGGGCGAGTCAAATGAAAACCTTAAATATTTTTTAAAATATTATTTATTGTGCAGAAGTGGTACAAAGCTGTGTAACTTTTCAACATTATCTCCCCCACGCTCAATGCAAGTCCTCCAGCGCTTACAAAGTGCATAAATTCCTTTAGAAAAACATTCTTTTGGTAGTCCGCGCAACCACTCATGCACTGCGTGGCGTACCTCTTCATCAGAACGGAACTTCTTTCCTCCCATTGCATCTTTGAGTGATCCAAACATATGAAAATCACTTGGGGTAAGGTCTGGTGAGTATGGTGGATGAGATCTGTGATTGTTGCAACTGTTGTACGGGCAGTGTGGGGCCTTGTATTGCCATTTTGCAAAACGACACCTGCTGACAGCAATCCACGTCGCTTTGATTTGATTGCAGGCCGCAGATGTTTTTTTTTGGAGATCTGTGTGTGATGCACTGGTGACAGTGGTCCCTCTAGGCATGTAATGCTCCAAAATGACGCCTTTTTCCTCCCGAAAGAGAGTCACTATAACCTCTCTGCTGATTGTTCTGTTCGAAACTTCTTTGGTTTTGGTGATGAGGAATGGCGCCATTCCTTACTCGCTCTGTTCGTTTCCGGTTGGTGGAAGTGAACCCAGGATTCGTCCCCAGTAACGATTCTTGCAATGAAGCCATCACCTCCTCTTTGAAAGCGGCGAAGAAGTTCTTCACAAGCATCAACACGTCGTTCTCTCATTTCAGGAGTCAGCTGCCGTCGCACCCATCTGGCAGACACTTTGTGAAACTGGAGCACATCATGCACAATGTGGTGTGCTGTCCCATGACTAATCTGTAAACATGCTGCAATGTCATCCAGTGTCACTTGACGGTTTTCCTTCACTATGGCTTCAACTGCTGCAATGTTCTGTGGAGTCACAACTGTTTGTGCCTGACCTGGGCGAGGAGCATCTTCCACTGCCGTCACACCATTTGCGAACTTCCTACTCCATTCGTAGACTTGCTGCTGGAACAAACATGCATCACCTTACTGAACCTTCATTTCAATAGCATTCACACCTTCACTGCGCAAAAACCGAATAACAGAACGCTGGTCTTCCCTGGTGCAAGTGGCAAGTGGGACGGCCATCTTTATACTGATACTGCGACGGTATGTTTGCATCAACACAATGCTACCATCTACAGGACATTCTGCACACTGTTTGTAGCACGCTTACCAAATTACAGGATAACGGCGCGAAATTTCGATTTGTTATTACAAATTTAGCGTTTACATTTGACTCACCATCGTATCAGGGATCCCATTTCACTGCAACTGTGGAGTACACCATTATAGAGCCTCCACCAGCTTGAACAATCCCCTGCTGATATGCAGGGTCCATGGTTTCATGAGGTTGTTTCCATACCCGTACACGTCCATCTGCTCGTTACAATTTGAAACGAGACTCGTTTGACAAGTCAACATGTTTCCAGTCATCAACAGTCCATTTCCGGTGTTGACGGGCCCAAGCGAGACATAAAGCTTTGTGTTGTGCAGTCCTCAAGGGTACACGAATGGGACTTCGCCTCCGAAAGCCCATATCGATGATGTTTATTTGCATGGTTCGCTCGCTGACTCTTGTTGATAGCCCAGCATTGAAATCTGCAGCAATTTATGGAAGGCTTGCAGTTCTGTCAGTTTGAACGATTCTCTCCAGTCGTCATCGGTCCCCATGTTGCAGGATCTTTCTCCGGCCGCAGCGATGTCGGAGATTTGATATTTTACCGGATTCCTGATATTTCTGGAACACTCGTGAAATGGTCGCACGGGAAAATCCCACGTTATCGCTACCTGGGAGATGCTGCGTTCCATCGCTGGTGCGTCCACTGTAGCACCACGTTCAAATTCACTTAAATCTTGACAACCTTCCATTGCAGCAGCAGTAACCGATCTAACAACTGCACCAGACACTTCTTGTATTATACAGATGTTGCCTACCGCAGCGCCTTATTCTGACTCTCTACATATCTCTGTAATTTGAATACGCATGCCTATACCACTTACTTTGGCGCTTGAGTGGAGTACAAAATAAAAATGTACGTTATAACCGAGGCCAAACAAATAGCGAGAGATAACGGTCATCCTCTCGATATTTGTTGAGAGATACTGGTTATTCATGGAATGTAGTCGAATTAAATCGGGTGATGCTGAGCGAATTAGATTAGGAAATGAGACACTTAAAGTAGTATATGAGTTTTGGTACTTGTGGAGCAAAATAACTGATGATGGTATAAGTAGAGAGGATGTAAAATGTAGACTGGCAATGGCAAGGAAACACTTTCTGAAGAAGAGAAATTTGTTAACCTAGAGTATAGATTTGAGTGTTGGGAAGTCGTTTCCGAAAGTATTTGTGTGTAGTGTAGCCATGTATGGAAGTGAAACATGGACGATAAATAGTTTGGACAAGAAGAGAATAGAAGCTTTCGAAATGTGGTGCTACAGAAGAATGCTGAATATTAGATGGGTAGACCACATAACTAATGAGGAGCTATTGAATGGAATTGGGGAGAAGAGAAATTTGTGGGATCGATTGGTAGGATATGTTCTAAGGCATCAAGGGATCACCAATTTAGTATTGGAGCGCAGCGTGGAGGGTAAAAATCGTAGAGGGATAGCAAGAGATGAATACACTAAGTCGATTAAGAAGGATGTAGGTTGCAGTAGGTACTGGGAGATGATGAGGCTTGCACAGGATACAGTAGCACGGAGAGCTGGATCAGACCAGTCTCTGGACTCAAGACCATAACAATAACTACCGGTTACTCAGGACTAAAATATCCGTATCGGTTTTAACCGGTCGGCTTTTCGCACCCCTAGTACCCGGCAGCGCACCCTCGCAGCCAGCAGTGTGTCAGCGTCGGCGCCTCACACACTCGCGCTGCTGCTCTGGCACGCAGCCGGCGCCGAGGCCGGCGTGACGGCTGCTGCTCGCTGTTTTTATTTTTACTGTCCCTTCTGCGACAGCCGGCGCGGCGCGGTGTGTGCATCCGCAGCAGCTAACACGCCCGCTACACACACGTCACACATGGCGCCGAGTGCAGCGGCAAACCCCCACCCACCCCCACCCTGCCGCACCCAGCGGCGACAGCACACAGACGCTGCCGACGCCTCGCGTGTTTGAAATAGCCCGTCCCCGCGCTGTTTGCTGCCGACGGTTCGCACCGTGGGTAGCGAGTCGTCGCTCCGCCCAAATACTTCCGCATGGCAGCAGTCGCCTCCGTGTCTTTCTCTACTCTCGCCGGTGACGACACTTACTAGTAACTGCTGCCACAGGGCTTACGCATAATTATGCCAAAAAGAGAAGTTTCAACATCTACATCCATACTCCGCAAACCACCTGACGATGTGTGGCGGAGGGTTCTCCCTTCTATTCCAGTCGATATGCCTCTGTGTGGGCTCTAATCTCTCTGATTTTATCCTCATGGCTCTTCTTGAGATATACGCAGGAGGGATAAATATACTGCTTGACTCCTCGGTGAAAGTATGTTCTCGAAACTTCAATAAAAGCCCGTACCGAGCTACTGAGCGTCTCTCCTGCAGAGTCTTTCACTGGAGTTTATCATCTCCGTAACGCTTTTGCGATTACTAAATGATCCTGTAACGAAGCGCGCTGCTCTCCGTTGGATCTTCTCTACCTTTTCAATCAACCCTATCTGGTCCGGATCCCACGCTGCTGAGCAGTATTCAAGCAGTGGGCGAACAAGCGTACTGTAACCTACTTCTTTTGTTTTCGGATTGCATTTTCTTAGGATTATTCCAATGAATCTCAGTCTGGTATCTGCTTTACCTACGTTTAATTTTATATGGTCATTCCATTTCGAATCACTCCTAATGCGTACTCCCAGATAATTTATGGAATTAACTGCTTCCAGAAAGATCCTTTACCATTTAGCTACAATATAGCAGGTCATGCTATAATAAATGGTAAAGGATCTTTCTTTCTATGTGTTCGCAGCACTCTACACTTGTCTACATTGAGACTCAATTGCCATTCCCTGCACCATGCGTCAATTCGTTGCAGATCCTCCTGCATTTCAATACAACTTTCCATTGTTACAACCTCACGATATACTACAGCATCATCCGCAAAAAGCCTAAGTGAACTTCCAATGTTATCCGCAAGGTCATTTATATGTATTGTGAATAGCAACGGTCCTACGACACTCCCCTGCGGCACACCTGAAATCCTCTTACATCGATCAGCCACTATGAACTTGCTGCAGTCATCATCGTTTGCTTTAGGAGCTTCAAAAGCAGCCGTGTTTGCGGATTATATAGGACTAGCGACCCGTCCTGGCTTCGCACGGGTAGCAGTACCGTTAATGCCTGCGGTCGGACGTCTTGTCTGGCGTAGTGGTAATAAATTATATACTGTAACCTCCCTTATGATACACTGTCTATTGTGAAATCCGTGTCGAGGTTAGCCTTCAGACACAGCCAGAACAACGCGGTGGGGGTCCTTATAATACACTATCGTTGTTACCCAGAAGCAATGGTGTGCAACACGCCATGATAAGAGGGCGTAGAGAAAATCGGAACCGCGATAACTGATTTAAATGGCAGAGAAGTGGAGTGCACGTAGGCCGTACAGCGTCGTCTTTTGTGTGCCCGAACACGCCAGCGTTACGTAACTCTTAAGTCGGTTCGGAACCATCATACGCAGTGGAACCAGGTAAACAAGTGCTACTATAACCGACAGCACAGGGTGGAATATCGGACTGTAAGTGCGTCTGAACGGGACAGAATGATTGGTATCCAGGAGGCGGGCCCATCGTCCCCCGACACTGCGGCTCGTACAGCGCACGCTGCTTCTAAGTGAGGCGTATGTGGAACCGGTGGAGAGAAGAGGGCCGTACACAGTTCTGATAGAGTACTGAATGAGACTGTGTAACTACAGCGCGAGGTGATAGCCATCTTGTCCGCCTGGCCGCAACGATTAAAACAGCTTCTTCCACAGTGTTGCCGCGACGTTGGAGCACTGCAAGGGGTGTGGAGAAGTCTGCGTCGATGGTTCGACACCGTTTCCTGTGAGATGGACTGGTGGCACCTATGCGATTGCGCCGCCAGAACCCACCAACACCGCAGACCGGAATGGGTACGTGAACGTCAACACTCGCATGATGAGTGGCAAATTTAGTATTTTCAGACGAGTCCAGGCTCAACTTATCCTACAGTGAAGACCGCATACGTATTTGACGCCGCCATGGCGAACGCAATCGGGAAGACTGTATTGAGTGCCGGCCGGAGTGGCCGAGCGGTTCTAGGCGCTTCAGTCTGGAACCGTGCGACCGCTACGGTCATATGTTCGAATCCTGCCTCGGGCATAGATGTGTGTGATGTCCGTAGGTTAGTTACGTGTAAGTAGTCCTAAGTTCTAGGGGACTGATCACCTCAGAAGTAAAGTTTCATAGTGCTCAGAGGCATTTGAACTTTTTTTTTTTTTTTTTTTTTTTTTTTTTTTTTTTTTTTTTTTTTTTTTTTTAGTGATGAGTGGCATAGCGGACAAACGGTAAGTGTGATGGTTTGGGGCGCCACTGCGTATCGCACACGACCTCGCCTCCTACGTATTGAGGGCAACCTGAACAGCTACCGCTACACATCAAGGACAGTTTGCACTCCGAGGCACTGCCCCCCCCCCCCCCCCCTCTTGCAGGCCGTTTCATATCTATGTTTCAGCAGGATAACGGCCGGCCGAATGTGGCGAGGAATATGCAAACTTTCTTCGAAGAACGGCGGGTACCACTGCTTCCCTAGCCTGCCTGTTCGCCTGAAATGTCGTCTATCAAACGTGTTGGGGATGTGATCGATCGGCAACTTGTTCGTTCTGTTCCCCTTGCATCCACATTTGATGCTTTGCGGACGCGCCCACGAACCGCGTGGCAGAGTATTCCCGAGGAGCGTAGCCAGGCGCTCTTCTGATTCTGTGTCACGACGTCTAGCGGCTGTGTTTGCAGCACGTTTTGGCGCTACTCCGTACTGAATTTCCACAGTCACAGTGCATGTGTACACGACTGTAATGCTGATCATTTATGTAATGACATGTCCCTAATCAGTAGAATAAGTATCATTGTGATCACATCTTTCGCTCTTGATATTCCAATTTTTTTCAAACTGTAATGTATGTATCGTCACGTTACGGTAATGAAAGTCCATGAATTAAGCAAACAATTGTTCTTTTCAATGCCAAAACAGTTTTTCAGGCCATTTGTACCTCAGCAGTGGGTGCTACATTGCGCTCTTTAGAATCTTAGGTTCTGTAGGTTCTTTACATTTTTACGTAGCTTCACATGTTTATTTCCATGGTGGCTTTCCTCATCTGCATGCTGTCTGTTATAGAAATTCACATCGAGTCAAGTTACTTTTTTTTTTTTTTTTTTTTTTTTTTTAACTGGAGCACCCTTGCAAGCTGAGAAGCGTAACTTCACAAAACGCAACGTTAATCGTATGCGTCAGCACACAACAGCGGTCAATATACTAACATCGACCACCTCTGTTAAATGTTCTTCACTCTTAAGCACCTGGAGAACCTGTTACGACGTGATATGTCAAATATAATGCCAGGAGAAATCCGTTATTACTCTTTCATTTATCTGTCTTATTGTTGCCTACATCTACCACAAGGGAGAACCTTGCTTACTCTCTGGCTGCGCAACTGAGAGCTCTTATCAACTTAATGACAAGTGTAATGCCGTTTCGAAGGCCTACATCACTTTTTAGTTTGCAATTAACTTCTGTCCCTTCCCAAAGGAATTCTTTAAGCAGGACAGTAATATACAATTCGATTTAGCCTTTATCCAATCTGTTGTATTACGTCTTAGGATTATGCAGGGTTCATCACAATTAGTAGAGAAGACCGACACAGGGGAAAGTGTACGATAACAGAAGTAACAACGTACCAGTCCGCAACTGAGACGTTTTAGAGAATTGTAAATGTGTGATTGCGAGCCACTACTGACTACAGTATGAAATATTATCCAATTTCAGAAAGTAAGTCCTCCATCTAATTGGGCTCCAATTTCAGCCAAGGCCTCTCTTAGCAAGCAAAATAATAGTAAACTCAAAGGAACAAAAAATTAATCACCCTAATGTTCACGCACAAATGAATCTCAAGCCTTTACATATATATCCTGCCAGAGAGTGACCAGCGACGCGTTTAACGGCTTGTGATTCAAAATCGCTTCCAAACTTGACAGGAATTGCTACAGGCGATGAGTAAAGGCTCATCTCAATCTATTAGGAAAAGAACATTGCGACTGGAAGTGCATGCGAGGAACATTTAGAGACGGTCAACTCGCTAGAGGCCAATGATAGCCCTGTTCTTCAAGATGACAGCAAAGTTCACAGAGATGGAAGAATATGTGGCTGGTTTTCTGATCACTCGCCCACCCTATTAGCTCTCGACTGGCCTGCAAAACCACCTGATTTTAAGCCCATAAAGAAATCTGTGGAACGTGTAGGAACAGCGGGTAAGATGCTGATAGGAACATCCCCGTAAGTTGGTGGAACTGCACGAGAGTGGCGTAGCCTGGAGGTGTCGTACCTGTCCAAGTTTGTGTAATCTAGGCGTACATTATGGACAGGGCAGAATTACATGGTATTCAATGATTTATGTAGGGTTGACTAATTTTTTTTATCCGATCAGCTTACTTCTGTACTTTGCGTGTTGTAATTTCCAGTACACTCGCAGCTGCTAAACGAGGTGTTGCACACGGTATTCTTGCACAGGGATGCAATACTGCCACAAGTTACCAATTCTTCCAACAATTCCGGCTCATCTCGTAAAGCTTGACACCGCGGAACATTATGCTCTTACATTTTTTCAGCCGCATCTGGCGATTTCTGTATACATAATTCTTGTCGTAACCCCAGACAGGAAAAACCAGAGGACTGAAGTCAGATGATCTGGGAGGTCAGGGTAGAGACCTTTCCCGGGCTGCCCATTGTGAGATATCGCCGACAACTCCGGTTGCAGTTCACTTTAGTCAGCACATCCCGTGTTATGACTGCTTTAGCGGGGACCGAACCGAGGCGTTAGCAGCTGGTAGTGACATTTGATACCACGGGTATTACCCTTCACATCTTTATAGCATGAAACTTCAGCTGTCTCCATACTGCGAAGACCACCCAACTGAAACTGCAGACCTCAACATTGTGATATTAGGATGTTCACGCTATGACAGATAACGCCACAAGTTTCTTACTACCTTGATCAGAGCAGGAATTCAGCAACCTACATCTGTGAAGGACCTGTTTCGACAGCTGACGACAACGGACTATGTCAGTGTTGCCCAGTTTCTGAAAGAAGCGGATATTCAGTTATAAGTCGGACAAAAACTTTCGAAAGTAAGAAATTGTGATATATGGACTGTGCTAAGTGCGTATTTGTACAGACTGTACCATGAAGTTTACCTACAATTAATATAATTTCCAATGTACATGCTATATATGTGATATTATACACCATATCTGCAGTTACTCACTTGTCTGGCTAAATGGTTAATACCAAAGGGCAATAAATTTATTAAAAAAAACATCTGATATTCGATGTGGTTTAATTTGGCAACATACACAATACGCTATTAGGAAAAATACGACCTAAGTATTATAACTGAAGAAAAAGCTGGCGTTGCGCCGATGTAAATAACTACTACGGCAGGCAGTTCGGAAAACGCATTGCAAAAGCTATGTGCATTAGCTGGCGACGCAACGGCGCAGATGGCCAGGGCGGCGTAAAAGCAATACGCGGCTGTTGACATTTATCCCACCTTGTCGTTACCTGCCGCGCCATTTTCCTTCAACAAGCAGATTTCAGACACGTTGTAAAACCCATTCTATTGTTGGACAGCCAGATGATAACATTTCCCGGGCTCGAAGTGTAATCCGTAAACATATTGTGAGCTCAAATAGCTGCCTCGGAAAAGGGAATCGTGAATATTCCCATCTCAAACTGTGTATCGGTTGCAGTAATTTGCCATCATTGTAATGTCATACAGTGGGGTATTGGAAGTTTGCTCGTTCACGGGATGAAGTACAATGGGTTTCTCAATACAAACGGGCAAACAGTGTTGCTCTTTCCTCTACGTAGTGTGAAGTGTGAGGGGAGCTGGCCACACACCAGAAAACAGCTTTCATTTGCAACGCTCTTCTCTCGTTTCCACCGCCCTTCCAATGGACGCTGAACGCCGACCGAATGCGGGTAAAAGGTGCAGTATTGCAGCCGTGACACCGTTCCACCTCTCACCGCCCCCCCCCCCCCCCCCCCTCTGTCGCTATCACCAATACGCTGCTGTGAAAATACAGAGCAGCAGAAAGTCAACAGTGAGGCGTTGAAATGGCAGCGCTGTAAGGCATAGGAAATCTTGCCCTTCAGATTCAGTGGGAGCGTAACAGGTAGATCAGTTTTACTGTCATTTTGGGCACAATTCTTGAGGCACTCAGGCTGTAAATTATTAAATTATGTGGAACGACAGTTTTAGGACGAAGATATACGGACTAACTCTCCTCTTCCAGTTGCTAATACTGATTGAAGTTCTTAATGTTAGACTACCAGCGTCAGTAACTGTTACATTATTTTTCTTGCAGTGGATCTATAGCGAATAATATCATACTAATCTTCGACTGCAGTACTTACAGTTTTGTAACTGTGACAGTGCAGGAAACGAACATCAACGTTGCCGAAGTACGTACCTGAAACAAAAGGAAATGAAGTGTTCAGCGAAACCTAAAAGATTTAATCTTTTAGAACAATTAACAAATATCATCACTACATCGGATAACAATCAACCGCGAAAGAAATGTTTATGCGAAAACAACAACAACAAAAATCTACTAATAACTAAAACAGAGACTAAAAATGCAGAAAACTATACAAATCGTAACACGGACAACATCAACTCAGCAACATCGGAAAAATGTCAAGGTCTAATGACTATTTCACCTGATCAGGTCCATTTCATCGTGCAATGTTTGTTTCCTAATTCCAATGCTGTGCTGCAAGAGGAAAGAGGCCCTGTTTCCATAGCTCGCATCGTGCTGGACTGGTTTTGTCAGCACGTGGATGAATCTCCTCTAGCCGCCACAGTGAGCAGATCTCAATATTATTGAGCACTTGTGGTTTACTTTAGAGGGAAGTGTGCGTCTGATTGCCATCCATCTACATCATAGTTACCCGAACTTTCCAGTATTTTGGAAGCAAAAGTACCGATAAATGGTGGCACTATACGTAGCCTTCAAAATGGCTTCTGAAACGAAGGTCCGTTTAAGCAGAGAGCCGTCACTGAGTTTCTTTTGACAGAAAACCAGAGCATTGGAGATATTCATTGGCGCTTGTAGAATGTCTAAGGAGACCTGTCAGTGATTAAAAGCACGGCGAGTCGTTGGGTGAGGTGTGTGTATCATGGCAACAAGGTCGCGCAAACCTGTGCGACCTCCCGCATGCCGTTACACCCTCAGGAAATTGAAGAATCGATTTCAGCGTGTTCGGCGCCGCAAAAATGCAAACGAACTTCTCCTCCACATGACAACTCAATTAAGTGGTGGCCGTAGGCCACTGCGAAGTACATGGTGAGAGGTAATATCTCAAATTTGGTATTCTGTGGACCTCGGAATGTCGAAATGCTTAACGATTTCCGAAAAGGAATGTCCCATGCGCCTAGCTTCAACTGCCATTCCACGTACAAAGTCTGTTAATTTCCGTCGTGTGGCCATTAATCACGCCGGAAAGAAGTTTTCGCGCCGAGAGGAGCTCATAAAACTTCACTGGACTGTTCTTCCTCATCCGCCCTACAGCCCGGATCTCGCACCTGCTGACTTCTATGTTTTTGGCGGGATGAAAGATGATGCACTCCACAAGAAGCAACACTTGAATAATGGGGAAGTAAGATGGAAATGCCTTCTGGCTAGGGCCTCCCGTCGGGTAGACCGTTCGCCTGGTGCAAGTCTTTCGAGTTGACGTCACTGCGGCGACTTGCGTATCGAAGGGGGAAGTTATTGATGCAGTAAGACGGTGGCTCCGATGTGTACCAGTAGTGGTATCATGCAGGTATACAGGCCCTCCCAGTAAGATAGCGAAAGGCTGTTGCACTGAACGGAGATAATGTTGAAAAATGGAGTTTAGTAACGAAAAGATTTGCGAATAATATGGTGTATTGCAATCCTGAATAAACAGGACTTGCTTTCAGAAAAAAAAAAAATGTGTACCATTACTTGTTGAACGCCCCACGAACTTATCATTTAGACACGACTTGAAGCGCTTGTGGTTGCCACCGGCTATCCTACAACGTATTACACTACTGGCCATTAAAAGTGCTACATCACGAAGATGTGCTACAGACGCGAATATTTAACCGACAGGAAGAAGATTCTGTGATATGCAGATGATTAGCTTTTTAGAGCGTTCACACAAGATTGGCGCCGGTGTCGACACCTACAACGTGCTGACATGAGGAAAGTTTCCAACCGATTTCTCATACACAAACAGCAATTAACCGGTTTTGCCTGGAGAAATGTTGTTGAGATGCCTCGTGTAAGGAGGAGAAATGCGTACCATCACGTTTCCGACTTTGATAAAGGTCGGATTGTAGCCTATCGCGAATGCGGTGTATCGTATCGCGACATTACTGCTCGAGTTGGTCGAGATCCAATGACTGCTAACAGTATATGGAATCGGTGGGTTCAGGAGGGTAATACGGAACGCCGTGCTGGATCCCAACGGCCTGGTATCACTAGCAGTCGAGATGACAGGCATCTTATCCGCATGGCTGTAACGGATCGTGCAGCCACATCTCCATTCCTGAGTAAACAGATAGAGACGTTTTCAAGACAACAACCATCTGCACGAACAGTTCGACGACTTTTGCAGCAGCATGGACTATCAGCTCGGAGACCACTGTCTGCGGTTACCCTTGACGCTGCAGCACAGACAGGAGCGCCTGCGATGATATACTTAACGAACAACCTGGCTGCACGATGTCAAAACGTCATTTTTTCCCTTGAATTCAGGTTCTGTTTACAGCCTTATGATGGTCGCATCTGTGTTTGGCGACATCGCGATGAACGCACATTGGAAGCGTGTATTCGTCATCACCATGCTGGCGTATCACCCGGCGTCATGGTATGGGTGCCATTGGTTACATGTCTCGGTCTCGTCTTGTTCACACTGATGGCACTTCGAACAGTGGACGTTACATTTAAGATGTGTTACGACCCGTGGCTCTACCCTTCATTCGATCCCTGCGAAACCCTACATTTCAGCAGGATAACGGACGACCGCATGTTCCAGGTCCTGTACGGGCCTTTCTGGATACAGAAAATGTTCGACTGCTGCCCTGGCCAGCACATTCTCCAGATCTCTCACCAATTGAAAGCCGGCCTTTGTGGCCGAGCGGTTCTAGGCGCTTCAGTCTGGAACAGCGCGACCGCTACGCTCGCAGGTTCGAATCCTGCCTCGGGCATCGAAGTGTGTTATGTCCTTAGGTTAGTTAGGTTTACGTAGTTCTAAGTTCTAGGGGGCTGCTGACCTGAGATGTTAAGTCCCATAGTGCTCAGAGCCATTTTGAACTAACTGAAAACGTCTGGTCAATGGTGGCCGAGCAACTTGCTCGTCACAATACGCCAGTCAAAACCCTTGATGAACTGTGGTATCGTACTGAAGCTGCATTGGCAGCTGTACCTGTACACGCCATCCAAGCTCTGTTTGACTCAATTCCCAGGCGTATGAAGGCCGTTATTACGGCCAGAGGTGATTGTTCTGGGTACTGATTTCTCAGGATCTATGCACCGAAATTGCGTGAAAATGTAATGACATGTCAGTTCTAGTATAGTATATTTGTCCAACGAATACCTGTTTATCATCTGCATTTCTTCCTGGTGTAGCAATTTTAATGGCCAGTAGTGTAGCATGGTAATGTATTGTTTTTCCATGTTTTTGTACACCTCTGTACATTCTCAGCTCAAGCAGCTATGGCAGTAGTTTCACGAAGGCCTCGCCGCTACTACCTATACAGTGGCTTGCAGCGTGTGTATTCATATGTAAGAAGGAGATTAGTGTTTAACGTCTCGTCGACAACGACGTCATTAGAGACGGAGCACAAGCTCGGATTAGGGAAGGATGAAATAGGCAAGCGGCCGTACCCTTTCGAAGGACATCCCGAAACTTGTTTTTAGCGGCTTATGGAAATCACAAAAAACCAAATTAGGATGGCCGTTTTGCTCCGTTGTATTGAGAATGCGAGTCCAGTGTTCAAACCATTGCCTACCCCTCGCTGATTCGTATGTGGACGTCGAACGTCGTTGAAGGTGTATTGGTGCTTCAGACGTATCCAAAAAACAGCGCATTTGCCGGTAATGTTTTCATATCGGATCCGCAGCGCTCGATGATGTATTCTGTCGAGGCGAGGCATTATACGCTCCGCCGGCCGGCAGCCTTCTTCCCAGAACGCCACGGACACTGTAGGGCCGTTACTGGTGCCCGCCCTCGAGCAGAGGATGAAGCGATCGGTCAGCGGACCCGGGCATAATCTGATACGTTTCCCCCCACCCCACGCGCCCGCAGCAGGCGCCGCCAGATATTGCAGAACATCAGCGCCGGTGCGACCGCGCGCCGTGTGAGCTCCGGAGAATATTGCGCCGGCGGCGCCGAGCTGTGAATCCCGCCAGCTGCAGCTCGCGCTATTACTGCCATCGTTCCTCCTGTTTCTCCCTCGACTGCGTCCTCGTACTCATCCTTATATCCTTATCCTTATCCTCTTCCCTTTAGCCCATCGTTTTCTTCGCCGAGGGGGAGATCTGCGACGGGGGTGGGCAACAAAAGATGACTGCCACGTGACGCCGACGTCTCTGCACTTTCCGCGGTATCGCCCAACCAGATCCTCAGCTCTGACGTCCCATGGTCAGATTAGCCTGCGGACCGGAGCCTAATGTATCGAATCTACTTCGTCTGGTGGTTTTCATGAGAGAAAACTGTGACGAAACCCATAAATACGATACTGTAGTTCCTGTGGCCTTCTCCACGAGACATCATGGCGCCTAGAGCATCAGCAACCAAACTGACAGCCTGCAGCTGCGGTTGCCCGCCTCGCAGGCACACCGAAGCACAACAACAACAACACCACAGCGAAGACACCAGGGGCCACTACCGGCTCATATACACATAAGGAAGAGGTCGCTGCAAATCCCGGAACTATTTTCACACGTCAAACCACGTGATGGAAAATAGTTCCGAGGTACTCATCCGCCGAAGCGCTATAAAGGCCGGCGCTCGGCCACACATTGGCAGTTCATCGACCGCCAGCAGACATGGAGAGCTGCCGCCTCGGCAGCCCGGCTTGGATCTCCTCGCTGATCTCTGGATTAGGCTTGGTATATTGGAGAAGTCTCTGGCGGAGATTAGTAGGGAATTATTTCAGTTGTTTTCTATATTATTCTTGTATGTAGTTGTGATTCGAAGACAGATCACTGTTTTGTGCTGGTGTTATACTTAGAGAATTTGTTTTGGTTAATAGAAGAGTCCAAATAAATTGTTTTTCGGACATATCAGTAGTGCCTGTGTTATTCTGAATTACTTTCAAGTAAAATGGCTCACCTGTATGGGAATATACAGAGTGTAAATTTTAAGTTAACAAACCAAAATAACACGAAAAAGAACCTTCACACAAAAACTGTGTAGAATCCAAAGTTGATTATTTTCGAGGGCGACATCTGCTGGTGCTAAAATTAGCCGGGCACCCCGGCACCCTGGGGGTGGGGTGGGAGGCAACTTCAAAATTTCAAACGGGAACCCTCTTTTTTTTTATTGCAGAATCAGATTCTTCATAAGAAACTACGTAAATTTTGTCTTACACATTTGTTTCGATTCTTGGTAGTTTCATTAACTTTCTAGCAGCAGTTGAACTATCAATAAAGTTCAGTTTAAGAGGGGCCCGAAGGATTTATTGGTGGCCAACTCGTGCAGATGAATTTCTTAGTAGAACAAACTGATATGCATATATTATTTATAACATCAAATGCGACTACTAGTTGTATGTGTAATCTGTACAAATTCAGTGCAGTAATGCAATCATTGTAAATCAGTGCTGCATGGCTGCAATAGCCCAAGAATTATCAGTGTATTGAACACTTACATATTTTGTGACAAGTTATTTCCTTTCCAACAAAAATGTTTCAGATTTTTTTTTTTTTGCTTTCTCCAATCAATGTGGATCATTTCACTTGGGATCTGTGGAAGGTGCATTAGCATAATTGTTTATCTTTGTAAATATTTTTTTGTGTATTCCTTTTTATGGCATGTTCTACAGGATGGAAGACCTATTCACTATTGATCTACTGGAAATAAAAGTACATCCAGTTTAATCTGATTTCCAAAAGATACGGGACACAGCCTGCATACAAGAGCGCCCATCTCCCAAAGACTCAGGGGCAAGTTAGTTATCATCAAAATCTAAGAGCGCGCTCTCGACAATGACAATGTTCCGCAACCACCTGGCATCACAAAAATTGTCCCCAGCTGGACGGTCATCAAACTTGGATAAAACCAAAAGCGCGGCTCTCTTTCAGCAGCTACTCAAGTTAGTTATTTAGTCAGCACAACACGGGAATCATCTACAATCGTTGCCAATAAGAGCCCATTTGAGCATTATGCAGTTGATGTCAGTCGCCATTCAGTGGATCTAGGTCTGTGTCAGTGTTTAAAGACAAATCACACCAAGTGAACAATAATGTCCATAATGCCACGCGTTATAGTTCATACTATAAGGAATTACTGTACAATTTTTATCAATAAAACACTGTAAATTGTTGCTAATGTGTGTTGTGCTATGGAACTGATCGATGTAGCATTCTTTTCGTCACGTAAGGTAGAATATGACAAAGGTAAAATTGTAATTGTGCATTTAGTGTAATTCTGGCAACTTAACTGAAACAAGCTCTTGTGTTTATAAACAGGAAACACGAATTTAAGACGGACCGACGTGGCGCAGTAGTCAGCACACTGCACTTGCACTCGGGAGGACGATGGATCAAACCCTTGTCCAGCCATTTTTATTTAAGTTTTCCGTGATTTAGGATTTCCCTAAATCGCTCCAGGCAAAGGCCGGGAAGGTTCCTTTGAAAGGGCATGGCCGATTTCCTTCCCCGTCCTTGACAAGCTGAGTTTGTGCTCCATCTCTAGTGACGTCGATGTCGACGGGACGTTAAACCCGATCTTCCTTCCTTGCAATTACTGTCATTATTTCTATTTTAGTAATAATTTCGATAAAGTTCTGTAAAAGGAAACGATTAATCACATATGTAAACTCTTTGAATATGAAATAAATTTTTTTTTAAAACGCTGAGCTGAGAGTATTAGTATTATTTTCGTTCTTCTTGGACTTAACTCGAGTCATAGCCTGAGTCAGTTGTGGTCTGTTCAAGTAAAGAGTTGGTTGTTGTCTGTAGCAGAATTGAGACCGATTTGTGATGTGATGTGGAAATGTAAAACGAAAAAAATGAAAGTCAGATGGGCAAAGTCGTAGGACGCTGTGTTCAACTTTAAAATATCAATTAGGTCATACCGTTTTTCAGGGAACTATGTTTTCAAAGAGCCACATTATCGAGAAAGAGCTACAACAGCGAGATGAGTAAAATGATTACTATTATTGATCTTCCTTCTCACTTAAACTGGTTGTACTATGCTGGAGACAGAATACCTAAAATTGTAATTGAAAATACACTCCTGGAAATTGAAATAAGAACACCGTGAATTCATTGTCCCAGGAAGGGGAAACTTTATTGACACATTCCTGGGGTCAGATACATCACATGATAACACTGACAGAACCACAGGCACATAGACACAGGCAACAGAGCATGCACAATGTCGGCACTAGTACAGTGTATATCCACCTTTCGCAGCAATGCAACCTGCTATTCTCCCATGGAGACGATCGAAGAGATGCTGGATGTAGTCCTGTGGAACGGCTTGCCATGCCATTTCCACCTGGCGCCTCAGTTGGACCAGCGTTCGTGCTGGACGTGCAGACCGCGTGAGACGACGCTTCATCCAGTCCCAAACATGCTCAATGGGGGACAGATCCGGAGATCTTGCTCGCCAGGGTAGTTGACTTACACCTTCTAGAGCACGTTGGGTGGCACGGGATACATGCGGACGTGCATTGTCCTGTTGGAACAGCAAGTTCCCTTTCCGGTCTAGGAATGGTAGAACGATGGGTTCGATGACGGTTTGGATGTACCGTGCACTATTCAGTGTCCCCTCGACGATCACCAGAGGTGTACGGCCAGTGTAGGAGATCGCTCCCCACACCATGATGCTGGGTGTTGGCCCTGTGTGCCTCGGTCGTATGCAGTCCTGATTGTGGCGCTCACCTGCACAGCGCCAAACACGCATACGACCATCATTGGCACCAAGGCAGAAGCGACTCTCATCGCTGAAGACGACACGTCTCCATTCGTCCCTCCATTCACGCCTGTCGTGACACCACTGGAGGCGGGCTGCACGATGTTGGGGCGTGAGCGGAAGACGGCCTAACGGTGTGCGGGACCGTAGCCCAGCTTCATGGAGATGGTTGCGAATGGTCCTCGCCGATACCCCAGGAGCAACAGTGTCCCTAATTTGCTGGGAAGTGGCGGTGCGGTCCCCTACGGCAGTGCGTAGGATCCTACGGTCTGGTCGTGCATCCGTGCGTCGCTGCGGTCCGGTCCCAGGTCGACGGGCACGTGCACCTTCCGCCGACCACTGGCGACAACATCGATGTACTGTGGAGACCTCACGCCCCACGTGTTGAGCAATTCGGCGGTACGTCCACCCAGCCTCCCGCATGCCCACTATACGCCCTCGCTCAAAGTCCGTCAACTGCACATACGGTTCACGTCCACGCTGTCGCGGCATGCTACCAGTGTTAAAGACTGCGATGGAGCTCCGTATGCCACGGCAAACTGGCTGACACTGACGGCGGCGGTGCACAAATGCTGCGCAGCTAGTGCCATTCGACGGCCAACACCGTGGTTCTTGGTGTGTTCGCTGTGCCGTGCGTGTGATCATTGCTTGTACAGCCCTCTCGCAGTGTCCGGAGCAAGTATGGTGCGTCTGACACACCGGTGTCAATGTGTTCTTTTTTCCATTTCCAGGAGTGTATTTTTTCGTAGGGGGAATAATGCAGGGGGAATTCCATAATAGTTGTCACATACTTCTTCTCTCGTAGCTGTTTCCTAACCCTATTTGGCCCTGTGACAAAGCCGTGTAGTTGATGTTATAAGCTCCCTGCGTCTTGTAGATTATATGGGTTGATTAATGATTATTATGTTACAATCCTCTTGTTGTAGTTGACCGTGTATATCGAGACTTCGTTCATTATTAAATGCAATGGTGTACCAACTGATGGAGACGCATTAAGAACTGGTAAAATTTAATTCATTTCTTTTGTCACACTGCACAAACATAAACATACTATTATTCAAACTGTGTGCCACTACTATTAAACATGAGATAAATCCTTCGCTATGCAACCGCCTTTGGCTCACGCAGCCTGCAACTGCCTCTACGTGCGACACTCTGCGCCTCTGGGCATTGTCGCACTCCAAAGAACAACTACTTACAGGTACTACACACCAGTGCCCTCACAATGTGTACAAGCCACCTTTTCATAGCAGCTTCTGAAGGTGGTGAGGAATCCCATCTACATTTATATTGTTTTTGCCAAGTGCTTTCGGTGAATATGAAAGGTCATACGTCATGACGGTACAGTTCAGAAGACTGACTCCTTGAAGAGGTGTCTAGAAGATGACCGTGCGTGAAATCCGCCAGTTATTTATTGACACTGCTTGCTGTCGTGTAGACATATTTTTTCCTAAGTGATTTGTTACCACAGAAGTCAATAAACATCTATAAAACCGGTATAACATACCTTTTAACGGAATTATCGTTAAAACCAGTATTTTCCTCCGTGTTAGGCTTACTCTGCACATAAATCTCAGGCTGCTTGCTTTTATTTAGAGTGTTCCTCTTCATAATTCAATTTGCGCCCGGAATCCAAACGTCTGAAGCGTTGCTTTATCTCCAGCTAACAACCATAACTTTGACAAATGGACATCGCAGCTGAAAGGCTTAGAGCCATTTTAATTAAAATTTCCTCGGCTCCGAGCTCATTTATTTTTTCTATTCCTCTATTGACCATTAAAACGCGAATTCTTGTAAAAATTAAATATTCTCTCTGTCGCTGGCGCTGCTCAGACGTGAGTGATGACACGGCCGGCGGACAGGGCCGACCCACATATAATTAAAAAATTTTTGCAGCCGGTGTAATTACTCAGAGATGAAACGTTTTCGAAAAAGGACAGATCGATACTTCATATCGCGCCGGAGAACGTAATTTACAGTCGCAGTGGGCCGTGAAGAGACGCTCGTCAGCTTTCACTCGCCGTCCGCCATGACAATGACGTCACGGGCCCGGAGACACACGAGCGCGGCCCCCCGCGACGTCCATCAAAATCAGACTGCGGTGGCCGCTTTCCGGCGCTCGGTTATAAATTCTGATTTGCGGTGGCTGTTCTCGACGTACGTGCACAGTTTTCATCAGTGAGAAATGAGTCCAGAGGCGTGGCTGCTCATTCTCCCCTGCCCTCTCGCCCCGCCCCCACATCCAGCTGATGAAACAGTCTCTGTAACTAGCACACCATCTGGAATTACTAATTACTGCATTTAATAGTGCATGAATGCCAATTTGTCTCGTTATTAATGAGCTCACTAAAAATAACTTTGCATCAGAAAATGAAAATAAAAAATTGCTACAATTATGTCATTTAACTGTCCTCAAATGGGAAGCTTGTTTTATTTTTATAGGTAACATACAAGGTTTTCGCGTAGCTTTTTCCTCTCTTTTGCAATTTTTAATATTTGTATTCCTCCATATGTGACAGGCTTGACGTACTCCATTTTCTCAATCACACATTACAGATGAAATCATCGCCAGTGTCTCAGTCTCCATACGGTGAAACCCAAGTCTACAGACAGTATTTCACTTACTGTTCAGGGATAATTTCTAGTATTTTGCATGGGTGTCCGAAGAAATTTTCTAGCGTGGGGTGCGGGGTGCGGTTGAAGGGGGGGGGGGGGGGGGAAGCAAGAGTCTAAAATTACCAATTTTGATATAACTGAGTTGGTTAGTTTCGAGATGTGCCATGCCCCAAGGACTAAATTTTATAAATGACCCAAAAATTATTATATCTCAGAGAAAGGACGGTTATCCACTCGCTTCTGCAAGTGCGTGAGCTTCTATAATGAATAAAAACTCTATATTTCAGATTCTAAGGAGTGGGGGAGTGCCTCTTCTTGCTTCCGCCACCCCCGCTCTTCCCTTCCAGACGTCTAAGGAATTTGGGTATAAGGGACCACGTGGCTTTCGACAGAGAAGTAATGTGGATATTGATTACGTGCTTTATTACCAAAATTAACTTTGTTTCTGCGAAGATGCCTTCATTGAGTGAAATATTCAATCACCAAAACGTACATCACAAAACAGAGAGCAAGGCAACAACCCTGAGATGAAGGGACACGCACTGTGATATGGTCGTTGTTGTGGTGGGAACAGCCCAGTACAGTGTTGTTGTGCCGCTATTCCACAGCATTAAATGAACCCATAGGCGAGGCATATATTGGTAAATTTTTTACTACGAAATCTACCCATAGTCATGTGTACTGCTGTTGAAGCACGACTAATAATGCCTGAGGAACAAACCCGAGACAGCAGCAAGCAGTACTGAATGTAAGATTTAGGGCGAAGGGGTAAAGTGGGAATTTCTGTTGTCGACACCAAGCACTGTTAGTGAATGAAACACGTTTATTTCCAAACAAGACACACAGGACACCGCTAAGTGCAAGAATTATCTGACACCAGGTGATCATCGTAGAAGATTTTGGATGGCCAGCTACCAGTCCTCTCCCCCCAGTCCGATGGGTTTAACAGGGAGGTGGGCCAGTCTTCCTCTTGTCCTGTAACATGCGCAGATGTCTGATGCCTGTCATTTCTGTCTAGGTAAATTTGAGGGCTACTCAGTAGTGGGGCAGGATCCTGTAAACTTCTCTTCAGCCTTCCAGTCAATATTGCATCGACAGGTTCGCATTCCAAAACGAAAATGCTCGTGCACACTGCGCTCACCTCGAGAAGTGATATGCATCCGGTTTGGCAGGCTATGAACCAAATGAAATTCCTAGTCCATTGTTGCAGGCGGCTCCCTGGCACATTGGATGACCTCAGGAGTGCCAAAATCGAAGCAGGGGACAGGCTTGTGCAAGAAAATCATCACCTTGTGAACAGTGTGTGTCAAGGAGAATCAAAGCACGATACACTACACAGACTGGACCAGTAAGATATTGAACGATACGCAGAAAATCTGGAAAGAGTTATGTACAAGCAATCCAAGTGTGTGCATTAAGTTGCCGAAGCTCTGGCATTGTGGGCAACTATCTCAGGAAGATCGAAAGTAAATATTCTGATCGATAACAACGACACACTCGCTTGCTGTCGAAGGGACCTCCAGCATCCGCCATGGAAACATGAGGCATTGCTTTGCCAAGAGAAATGCTAGCTTGCTTCGCATATACGAATTACGCGCCCATCAAGCGCCGAGAAGATGATTCTCCGCCTTGATTAAGACCCCGCCCAGCCGCTATTCACAGAGTTCAGTTCGATGACCCAAACGAGGATCTACTCTCTGCAACGCACAAGCAGCCAGAATTTCTATCCTCCATACCAACTTGGACAGTATCCTTCCACAGCCACAGTAAGCCACCAGCTTTCAGCTACGAGGCTCAGCTTGTCCGACATTGACATGTGTTCTCTGGGCATCACGACTTAGTGTGCGCTGGTGTTTATTGACACTGGTGATCCTGTTTGAGAACGGCCGTTCTCATAGCTGTTTGTCTGAGTGGGAAAATTCATCGCCACAAGCGAATTTTAAAAAGGGCCGATAGTTATGACCCGGCGGCTGGAAACGAGCATCTCAGAATCGTCGAAGACGGTCGGATGTTCACTTGTTACTGTCGTGAGCATCTGTAGTAACTGGTTGAAGGACGCAGAAACCACAAATAGACGATAAGGTGTTGGACGCCCACACCTCATCCCATAACGTGGTCAGTGGCTTGCCTGCTCTGTACAAGTGATCGTCTCTCTCTCTCTCTCTCTCTCTCTCTCTCTCTCTCTCTCTCTCTCTCTCTCTCTCTCTCTCTCTGTCTGTCTTTCTCTTTTATAAAAGGCATCCGTTTGTTCCGTTTGGAATCGTGGATAAAAATATTTATAAGTCATGACGTCGCGCATATTTTGCGCACTCGTAGTAGTGGCTAAAATATACGCAAACAATCATCAATGCTGCTTTGTAGGCGAATAATTCTTTGTACCGGTACTAGGTTGGGTTGTAAGAATTTACTCATGTTGTCGACAAACACGGACAGCTCAGAAATACGCGTGGTTTGTTTAAAACTGTAGTAGTTAATGCCTGATAAATAAACTAGACGATATAATCACCTACGTAACTGCACTGTTATTGTCAGTGTTACATTTATTTTTTTTTAAATACTGATCTTTTAACCTGGTATTTAGAATTTAAATAATAATTACGGTATTGAAAATAAGATTTTTACCAGTCAGCGATTTACTCATAAGTAAGCGAGAGACTAGTATTATTATTTATTAGCTTTGCGTTCGTCCTGTATACTTAACGAAAACTTCTGCAAGAAAGTTTCTTCTCCTGGTAGCAAAAATATGTAAAGTATTTTTTCTTGTTATCTTGTGGGTGAAGTCTGGAACTCATGTGATTAATGATATTACACGATTAATTATATTTCACGTAATGGTTGTCAATGCGCCATTATAACAAAAGAATGGCAGAAGGTCAATGATAAAACTCAAGTTCTAGCGATGATTATTTTCACTTAATTATATTCAGATGGAGGGAAAGGTATGAAATGAAATTACAAGGGCAAGTACTTTTATACATGTATTCTGAAAAATCTTAAGAACAATTAATAAAATCGTCCATTCAAAAGCCACCTAGTACAAAAGCATCTTGAAGGTTAGAGAGCGGACACCAGACAGGTCATTTTATTCATTCAAGTCTTTATGACACAATGCCCGCCCCGGTAGCTGAATGGTCAGCGTGACGGATTGTCAATTCTCTGGGCCCGGGTTCGAATCCCGGCTGGGTCGGGGAATTTTCTCCGTCCAGCGACTGGATGTTGTGATATCATCCGATCATCCTCATCGACAGCAGGTCGCAGAAGTGGCGTCAAACTGAAAGGATCGGCACCTGGCGAACGGTCTGCCCAACGGGGGCCCTAGCCATACGACTAAACAAAAATCACACAGTTATACAGAAATTCCAAGACATGATATACTCAAAGTCTTTGTTACTCTTAGTATCTGTTACACAGATAATATTAATATTTTTTAATATTTTTATGTTCAAAATACGTAAAGGTGGATAATTTTTCCCGTTCAAAAATAATATTCCGTCATTGATAGCACATTTACATACATAAACCTGCACAGTTTTGTCTGTTACACACAGTAAACTTGTGGTTATCGTAAAGTCTTACTACGATTTTTAAAATGTTTCCCAGGAGACGGTACAGTGCAAGCACAAATGCTTTGAAGTACACCGTTCAGTGCACATTACTCAACATGGGCTGTGTAGTAGGCGTCACACACGTGTTGCTATGGAAAACCAGTGACATCGTCGATTATGATTGCAATTGGTTCCATATCATCAAGATTATACTGTGGATCAGTGGACACCTGTCACCTGGCCGAAGAATCTTGTTTCTTGTTTCACCAGGTCGATGGTCGTACCCGGATACACCTTCAGTCACGCGAACGGTTGTTCAAAACATCCTCCACACCACAGATATACGCTGGTGGGTGCAGTACTACGCTATGGAGGATATCCAGGTGGATTTCCATGTGGCCATGTGACTTGTAACAGTAATCCAAGGCAAATTGTAGGTGTGAACTATGCGAGCATTATTGTATTCGTTGAAGCTTGATGCCTTATCCAGCAGGATAACTGGTCATGAAACAATGACAGAATCCTGCAACAGTGGTTTAGAGAGCATGACAGTGAACTCAAGTTGTTGTCTTAGCCACCAAATTCGTCTGATACGAACCCGATTAACTCCTGGCCTGTAATTTAAGGCAATTGCGTTTCCTATGCATAGACATCTCTGACACGTATATTGGGACACCTACTCAGGATTAGTCGACTCGATGTCACGTGGAATAGCTGTTGTATTGCGTTCCAAAGATAAACCAACACGTTATTAGCCATGTGTTCTGCCTTGTGATTGTAAGTGGTGCATAATACTTGTCTTTGTTACAGTTTCAGTCCAGTAATGCGACATGCATACTACATTCTGTTTAGTGTTTCATCTACATCTACATCTGGTCTAAGGATGCTATCGTTCGACTTATCTTCTGCTTTTTAGTAAGTATACTGTGATACCGTCCAGAGATGGCGGGGCATCATCAAAGTCAGCAACGCGAATCGATAGCACACAGCGAGGGATCGCTGTAATCCATATCGACATATGGGGGTCCTCCAGCACATCACGATTGTCTCTCAGTAACACCAGAGCCCTCGGGCTGAGATCAAGTTGTGAAGAACACGAAGACCTCAGTCAAGTTCGAGTTCTTAGCTACAGCAGGCAACATCATCATGTAGAACAGGGACAATTAGAGTTTCAGATGAACCTGTACTGTTATAAACGCTGAACATTGAGCTGCAGAAGAACAGTTTGTTAATAAGTGCATCAAGAGATGCTTTCACAGTCAACGACAGTTGTGAATTTTCAAACAATCCTGTGGCAAAGAAATGTATCAAATTTAAGTAAATCCTTTACTCATTTACGTAATAAATTGAACTAATATTTCATGTGTTCTAGTTTGATGGACCTTCTCCCAGTGCAATTAAAGAATCCACAGCTATGGGCAGGCGAAAGTAGTTTCGTCTGGTCACGAGATATACACTAAAATGTTACTTCTACAATTAAATGAAAATAAATGTATGAAATTGATTTTTCCCACGTACTACAGGACTACCTCAGTCAAGATATGTGGAAAGTATTTTTCCTTTTACTTTATTTTCCTATACAGGGTAGCCCGAAAGTGTGTTAAACTCTTGTAAGGATGTTGTAGGGTAGGTTTTCCTGCAAGATAATCATTAAGAAAAAGTTCGATACGTTGAGTCGTTTCCGAGTTAATTAGCATTGAAATTAGCCAATCAGGTAACCTCCCAGATATAATTAGCGTCAATTGTTATCATAGTGTAGGAGATAGCGCTCAGCCATTGGGCCGTCCAATGTCCAAATGTTGCAGCGCTCTCTTAGTCGGTTTGAGGAAACTAAAAGAAGAACACGTTTAGCAACACCGTCTACGTCGGGCCACTTGAAACTGCGCCTGCAACGGCCTGATTGGCTCATTTCAATGCTAATTAACTTGGAAACGGCGAAACTTGTAGATTTTTTCTTAACAATTATTTCTCAGCACAACTTACCGTACAACACAATTCCAAGCTTTTCACGCTGTTTCTGACCACCCTGTGTACCATGTAACACGGAGGATCCAAGCATTTTGCAATGTACTGGCCAGACCCCAGTAACGGATTTTGGTTTCAGTGATGAGCAAATATGTGTACTTTCGAACGCACAGATTTTTTTTCGTTTTGACTAAGTTTGATCACGGAATAATTTCAACTGCTCTTCTTACTTTGTTTTTTCGTAATTTTGCAGTACTCCATCTTCTCCTTTCCTCTCTTCCAAACATGTTATTCCCGATTTTTTAAAATTTTGTCTCCCTTCCAAGTTTCCATATTTAATATTTTATTCTTAAAGAAGGTTTTTTTGGTTTTTTTTGATTTCTTGTTTCTTTTCTTCTTACGTAGTCCACGCTGTTGGTTTTCAAAACTACAGGAAATTGTACTTCCTTAGGTTTGTCTTAGTCACTCGGCAAAGGTGTCAACAGAAAATAACATATGTTTTGCCATTATTACTGACATTTCCTGTATATTTTGTCACATCTCCCCGTTACTTATTTTTTCCAACTGTTACGTTGCCATTTGGTACGTTATATATATAAAAAATTATATATTTTTATTAGTCAGGTGAATTTTTTCTTTTGTGAGAGCATGATTCTTTCTCTCAGAGATATTATCTTTTCTTATCACTTTTACTTACGTGCGTAAGTAAATATGAAACGGGTTCTTGAAGGGTCGCTGTTATTCATGTACCAACTTTAGATTTTGAACGGGATGACTGAAATATGGTTGCCGTTAACTGAATTGAATATAATTTTGTTAATCTCTATTTATTGATTGCAAAGCAAAGGTCGAGAGAATTTCGATTGTTGCCGTGGAGCGGCCAAGACAAAACTTACTGAACTCATGGAATCTGTATAATTTAAAAAATGAATTTTAACGTAAATTAATTATCTGTTGCAATTTAGAAAGGTTCTTACAACGAAATCTCGCGTTTAGAGTAACTGTTAACATTTTGAAAAATAAATTATTACTTCGGCGCGTAATGGCCGACCAGAGGCTGCATCGGAAGATGAGCTTCTCGCAGCGCAAATTACTGAAAAAAAAAATTCTTATTAAAAATATTTAGCTGCTGCGACCATTTGAGGTGACAACTATTACAAGGAAATTCATTTTGTGATAACAATAATTAGTTTATTTTAGTCGAATACCGAATAACTTACATAAAATATGTGTAGCCGCTCAATGGCTGCCTTCCGTACGGAGAAACAAAACAGCGTGAGAGCCATAAAGTACGTCCTTCCTCCTCGGCCGTACAATCGCGTCTCTTTTCGATCCTTTTTTATTTTCATAGACATGTTTTAAATAAAGATGCTAATTTTAAATTACCGCTGCGTATCAGTTGTTTCAAGAACATTAACTATATCTTTTATACTAATTATGTTCATAAAATACAAATACATAAAATAAAAATAATTTTTGGTTCACCCTTAACAATATTGTTCACTGTTTACAACCGATAAAAACGTCAATATTTATGTGACGTACCGTCACATTGCACTATGTTTCCAGTAATCTAACTCCTACCTATGTCTATTCTGTCCTCACTTTAACGAAAACAAGTAAGAGTTTATGTTAAACGGTGCGTTTCTTTTGTCAGGCCACGAAGTTTGTTTTCAGACGCGGCTCGAACACCCCGGCAAAGTATCGACTAGAGAGGGTGCAGGCGGCGTCAACATTCCGGGCTCCCTCGCTGCAAGGCTGGGCAGAGCGGAAGACGCGCCGACCGCCGCGGGCGTGTGTGCACAGCGGGCTGCGGCCTTATACGATTTTTGCGGCGAGTTATTGGCTTCCCTCCGCCCACCGAAACCGCCCTAATCTCCCGGGCGGTATTCCGGGCATGACCGCGACACGAGCGCTACCCTGCCGTCAGACAACAGCTGCCGGCGGAACCAGCGCTTCGAGCGAGCGACCGCGTTAGGCTGCTTTATGTCCAGGGGGCAGCTTCGATCACAACACTCCACTTATGCTAAGCACACTTCACACACTGCTGGACAAAAAACTGAAGCGTCCAGAAGACAAAGTCGGATGTCAATTTAAATTCGTAAACGTACACACTTCGGCGCGCATTTAAGTGATTACAGCTACAATTCTCTGGAACAGGTAGAACGTCCACCAGAAATCATTAGGGTTCTTCGTGTTTAGTGTCGTTACAAGGCCTGGCAGGATTTACATGGTGTTCAATAAAGTGCCTAATACTTTGAGAGTGTAATCACCGAAACAAGAAATACAAATCCAATAAATATGGATCCGGAAACGCATACATTTCGAGATACACGCGTGTATAAACAAATTTTAATCTCGTAAAGTGTGCGTTTCCGGAACCGTGTTAATTAGGCTTATTTTTCTTGTTTCGATGAGTACTACCAACTCTCGAAGTATAAAAAGGGGTATGTGACGCTTGGTTGTGGATATTGGCACAGTTATTTCGTTGGCGCTCCGTCAAATATGTCGGCAGCGTATTATAATGTCTTACTCACAGTACTCTACCTACTATTATGTGGTCTGCAGTCTGTTGTGTGGGTAGAGTCGTGCTGTAGGCTACATCAGTTTTCGTCGTGTTTGTTTGCCTTATCGTACAGTGATGTCAACCCTAGATACGTATCATGGTGTTTTACGTACCGGATGATCAAAAAGTCAGTATAAATTTGAAAACTGAATAAATCACGGAATAATGTAGATACCGAGGTACAAATTGACACACATGCTTGGAATGACATGGGATTTTATTAGAACCGAAAAAATACAACAGTTAAAAAATGTCCGACAGATAGCGCTTCATGTGATCAGAATAGCAATATTAGCATAACAAAGTAAGACAAAGCAAATATGATGTTCTTTACAGGAAATGCTCAATATGTCCACCATCATTCCTCAACAATAGCTGTAGTCGAGGAATAATGTTGTGAACAGCACTGTAAAGCATGTCCGGAGTTATGGTGAGGCATTGGCGTCAGATGTTGTATTTCAGCATCCCTAGAGATGTCGGTCGATCACGATACACTTGCGACTTCAGGTAACCCCAAAGCCAATAATCACACGGACTGAGGTCTGGGGACCTGGGAGGCCAAGCATGACGAAAGTGGCGGCTGAGCACACGATCATCACCAAACGACGCGCGCAACAGATCTTTCACGCGTCTAGCAATATAGTTTTTTTTGTTCTAATAAAACCCCATGTCATTCCAAGCATGTGTGTCAATTTTTACCTCTCTATCTACATTATTCCGTGGTTTATTAAGTTTTCAAATTTATACTGACTGTTTGATCACCCGGTACTTCCAATCGCGGGGTCTCTTATGTCTTTGTTCTCATTGCGTTATTTTTACGCAGTCCGCCCCCGGTAGCTGAGTGGTCAGCGCGACAGAATGTCAATCCTCAGGGCGCGGGTTCGATTCCCGGCTGAGTCGGTGATTTTCTCCGCACAGGAACTCTGTGTTGTGTTGTCCTCATCATCTTCATCATTTCATCCCCATCGACGCGCAAGTCGCCGAAGTGGCGTCAAATCGAAAGACTTGTATCCGGCGAACGGTCTACCCGACGGGAGGCTCTAGTCACAAGACTATTTATTTATTTAGAGTGTAGAAAAATATCCGCTACCAGTCACAAATAAAGGATATTTATTTGTCACACGACCAGTTTCGAGCTTGAGCCCATCCGCAGATGTTTATACATTCATTTACATGTTTATACTGTTGGAGATCAATAAAGAAGAAGCACCATTATCACGGTTTTGCTGTGGTGACAAAAAAAAAAAAAAAAAAGGCTCTGAGCACTACGGGACTTAACTTCTGAGGTCATCAGTCCCCTAGAACTTAGAACTACTTAAACCTAACTAACCTAAGGACATCACACACAAATCCATGTCCCAGACAGACCGTAGTGGTCGCACGGTTCCAGACTGAACGCCTAGAATCGCTCGGCTACGGCGGCCGACGCTCGAAGAATTGCTTAAAGAGGGATGACAATCAATTTCAAATGAAGATGGACCAGTCACTCCAGGTACTGCTCTGTTACTCAGTACAAGTGTATCATGGGCAAATGCCATATTTTCTCAAAGCCCTCTCAAGCTAGTAGCAAATCTT
Organism: Schistocerca gregaria; assembly: GCF_023897955.1. Classification (NCBI taxonomy): domain Eukaryota; kingdom Metazoa; phylum Arthropoda; class Insecta; order Orthoptera; family Acrididae; genus Schistocerca; species Schistocerca gregaria. Next base: position 469,373,280 of record NC_064926.1, read on the forward strand.
TGACCACAGCCCACATGTTTGTATGTAAACATAGAATATTTCTCGAGTGCACCTCATAGTAGTGAAATATTAAGCTATACTTGGTAAAACTGAAATATGCACGTGAAAATGACAATATGTGTAAACTAAGTGCCGGCCGGATTGGCCGAGCGGATGAGGCGCTACAGTCTGAAACCGCGCGACCGCTACGGTCGCAGGTTCGAATCCTGCCTCGGGCATGGATGTGTGTGATGTCCTTAGGCTAGTTAGGTTTAAGTAGTTCTACGTTCTAGGGTACTGATAACCTCAGATGTTAAGTCCCGTAGTGCTGAGAGCCATTTGAACCACTTTTTGTAACTAAGTGGCAAAACTGTCACCACAGCAGAATTGTAATAATGATGCTTCATCTTTATTGATCTCCAACAGTATAAACATGTAAATGAATGTATAAACACATGAGGATGGGCTCAAGTCAGAAACCGGTCGTGTGACAAATAAATAACCTTTTATTGTGACTGGTAGCGAATATTTTTCTACACCAGAAAAAGGAACAGTCACGGAGTTCGGCAGCATCTACTATGAATAAAATTCATTTATTTATTTATTTAGTTGTACGAACAGGTGTTGTATTACGTTTACATTTTCTCTCTGCCACCACTTGCTACCAATGGAAGCCTACTACTCGAGAAGTGAAATGGTGAATGTGATATTCTGCCAGCCTTTGGCAAATGGACGTAACCGGCGAGCCCGTGCTCTCTACGCTGAAAACGATCCACAGCGCAGAGAGTCCTCTGATGAGCTGTTCGGCAGACTTTTGCAGAGTCTGAGAAACACAGGTGCCCTTGCACTTCGTACAACTGACGGTAGAAGACCCCGCATATTCCGCACACCTGACATGAAGGAGTGTGTGCTACTTTCGGTGGGAGAAACCCATGAAATAGTGTGCGACGATTACACCAGCAGAAGGCGTGTCTCACTTTCTTATCTGAAGGGTAACACATGACGAATGGCTTACCTGTTTCATCTACAGCGCGTTCAGGCGCTAAGGCCACATGATTATCACAGCAGACGGAGGCTGTTGCAGAAGTGAGCCGTAGATCCACTGTTCACATCGAAGATTTTATTTACCGAAAAGGTAGAGTTCACAAGAAAAGGTATTTTAAATTTCCATAACCAGCATGCACGGGCCGATGTAAATACCCAAGCATTTCGGGAAATAGGGCGTCAACACCGTTCTCAATCAGCGTATGGGCAGGCGTACTTGCCTATAGATTAATAGGGCCATATGTGCTACTACAGCCGGCCGGAGTGCCCGAGCGGTTCTAGGCGCTTCAGTCTGGGACCGCGCGACCGCTACGGTCGCAGGTTAGAATCCTGCCTCGGGCATGGATGTGTGTGATGTCCGTAGGTTAGTTAGTTTTGAGTGGTTCTAAGTTCTAGGGGACTGATGAGCACAGATGTTATGTCCCATAGTGCTCAGAGCCATTGGTGCTACTACCAAGGTTAACTGGGGCGCATTATCTGGGCTTTCTCATTAATGTATTGCCTACCTTGCTGGAGACTGAACCATTGCAGCAACAAATACAGATGTGGTTCATGCATGATGGCGCACCAGTACACTTCCGTCACAATGTGTTCACACATTTGACGCGGACATTTCAGGACCGCTGGATTAGTCCTGAGGAGGGGGGGTTGGGGGGGGGGGGGGCTGCAACCTTGGCCTGCTCGTTCACCAGACCTCTATCTCCTAGACTTTTGGTTATGGTGACACTTGGAGCAACCGGTCTACTCCTGGCGAATCAACGTTCTGCGGACACTACAGGGTCGCTTCTTCAAAGTGTGACTGCTTTGTAATTTATAAAACCTTCTCAATTCCGTGAAGAATCATTTCGTTCCTGCTCCCCTTCTGTATGAATCTCTTACTTTGGCAGACAATGTATACACACACAAGAAAACAACAAAACCCACGGATATTCTACATGTTGCAACACAATTTGGCAAGCTTCAGTTAAGGACCCTCTATACAAACCACGGATAGGCGTTTCTGGCGTCATGGCATCACAGTGGAGGCTCTTATGTAACAAAAGAAAGTCCTATTGAAGAAGCTGCTACTTCGAAATATACACTCCTGGAAATGGAAAAAAGAACACATTGACACCGGTGTGTCAGACCCACCATAGTTGCTCCGGACACTGCGAGAGGGCTGTACAAGCAATGATCACACGCACGGCACAGCGGACACACCAGGAACCGCGGTGTTGGCCGTCGAATGGCGCTAGCTGCGCAGCATTTGTGCACCGCCGCCGTCAGTGTCAGCCAGTTTGCCGTGGCATACGGAGCTCCATCGCAGTCTTTAACACTGGTAGCATGCCGCGACAGCGTGGACGTGAACCGTATGTGCAGTTGACGGACTTTGAGCGAGGGCGTATAGTGGGCATACCGGAGGCCGGGTGGACGTACCGCCGAATTGCTCAACACTTGGGGCGTGAGGTCTCCACAGTATATCGATGTTGTCGCCAGTGGTCGGCGCAAGGTGCACGTGCCCGTCGACCTGGGACCGGACCGCAGCGACGCACGGATGCACGCCAAGACCGTAGGATCCTACGCAGTGCCGTAGGGGACCGCACCGCCACTTCCCAGCAAATAAGGGACACTGTTGCTCCTGGGGTATCGGCAAGGACCATTCGCAACCGTCTCCATGAAGCTGGGCTACGGTCCCGCACACCGTTAGGCCGTCTTCCGCTCACGCCCCAACATCGTGCAGCCCGCCTCCAGTGGTGTCACGACAGGCGTGAATGGAGGGACGAATGGAGACGTGTCGTCTTCAGCGATGAGAGTCGCTTCTGCCTTGGTACCAATGATGGTCGTGTGCGTGTTTGGCGCCGTGCAGGTGAGCGCCACAATCAGGACTGCATACGACCGAGGCACACAGGGCCAACACCCAGCATCATGGTGTGGGTAGCGATCTCCTACACTGGCCGTACACCTCTGGTGATCGTCGAGGGGACACTGAATAGTGCACGGTACATCCAAACCGTCGTCGAATCCATCGTTCTACCATTCCTAGACCGGCAAGGGAACTTGCTGTTCCAACAGGACAATGCACGTCCGCATGTATCCCGTGCCACCCAACGTGCTCTAGAAGGTGTAAGTCAACTACCCTGGCCAGTAAGATCTTCGGATCTGTCCCCCATTGAGCATGTTTGGGACTGGATGAAGCGTCGTCTCACGCGGTCTGCACGTCCAGCACGAACGCTGGTCCAACTGAGGCGCCAGGTGGAAATGGCATGGCAAGCCGTTCCACAGGACTACATCCAGCATCTCTACGATCGTCTCCATGGGAGAATAGCAGCCTGCATTGCTGCGAAAGGTGGATATACACTGTACTAGTGCCGACATTGTGCATGCTCTGTTGCCTGTGTCTATGTGCCTGTGGTTCTGTCAGTGTGATCATGTGATGTATCTGACCCCAGGAATGTGTCAATAAAGTTTCCCCTTCCTGGAACAATGAATTCACGGTGTTCTTATTTCAATTTCCAGGAGTGTATAATGGCAAAGTAAAAGCACTTTATGAAGACAGTAGACGGAATTTATTAGGAAATTTGTGGTAAGTCCCTATGAGACTTAACTGATGAGGTCATTGATCCCTAGGCTTACACTCTATCAGGCGAAATCTCTCTCCAGGCACCCATACTTGAAAGGAGACACTATTTTTTGGTCACCTTTAGGCGCTCACTGTGCGCTCAGAACTGCGAAGAGTAACGTCACGCTGTCCGTGGGCATACTAACGAAACTTCTCGACTCGTCAATGCAAAGCTTCATCAGATTTCACTGTGGTTTCCATTTAGCGGCAGATCTTTCCGTACTTTCCGAATATACCCTCGTACTTTCGTCCCTAAGTTTTGCGGCCCAGTGTACTTGCTATTCCTCTGAAAATCCTTTAGGCTTGTTACTCAGTGAAAAGAGAAAGCACAAGGAGGTGTTGCCACAAGGTAGGCACAGCGAAGGCGTGAAATTTTTGTTACCTGGCCATCTCATTAACAGCAAGTATGGGAGTAGCGGCATGGAGAAAAACACGGGTGAGGAACAAAGCGCGCCGAGAGAAGAATGCTGGCTGGCGCGAGAGTGATATTATGCAGGCACGACAGGGCCGGGAGATTTGTGGACTGCACTAGAGACGGGGACGCCGCAGCCCCTCGCGGCGTCGCCGTCTGCGTCGGCGATGCCTCTTTCACGCGCAAGCGCGCCACATAGGCGCCACGAGAAGCAGGCCGAGGTGTTTTGCGGTCTGCGCCTGCGGTCCTGGCTGCCGTTTTGTTTGCGGTATCCATTGTCCTCGGGGCGGCTTCATGCGGGCTCCGGTGGGGCGCCGTCTCAGCGGAGCGAAAACCGGCAGGAAACGCGAGGCCCGCCTGTGTGGGAGTAAAATGTACAGGGCTGCTCGTAAGTACCTCTGGGGTATCAGGACACGACAGCGCTAAAAACTATATGACATACAAGAGGTATACTATCTGATGAAAATTTTGCGAACTGAGAATTAGTGTCAAGAGCGGTGGACCCACCTGTGTTGTCAGTAGAGAAGCAGTATCTACAGAAAGAGTCAGCAATGAGAGCTCAGTGACTTCCAACGTGACTGGTCACTGTATGTCACCTAAACAGCAAGTCGAACGGAAGAGTCTGTAAAGCATTGCTTTCCCTGAAAGTCGATAATATTTTTTTTCTTTTATGCATTACCTTGTCATAGTACATATGTACCATTTATTTCAACTATTCTTTATTTGTTAATACGTCACATTGTTTCCTCATTCATTTTGCTACTGTTTTATATCTTATATTTTACGAATATGAATGTTCTGATTCAATGCGCTTTGTAAATCTTTGGTTAGGCTAGGAGAAGCACTGTGTCAGAGAGAGCGAACGACTATCGATGGAGAGAGTGCGAGTTGTTGTGGTATCGTGCCCGGTTCGAGGGTGGAGAAACGTTGCAAAGTTCGGCGTGAAAGACGGTGATACGCAGAGGAACAATTAATTACAGTGCGTCCGCTGTGTTAATAGGAGATCCTGCTTTATTAAGTGAACAGTAAAACCTGAATAGTATATCGAATGTTTGTCGTGACGATTTTACATACCGTGTGAACTTGTGACAATTAGTCGTGAACCAGACACCACTGTCGTGTCGAGAATTGCGTGAAAGTGGAACAAACCAAAAATGTTAAGTAAAAGGACAGTGCTGTGATTTGATCAAGAAACATTTATTATGTCATCCAAACTGTCTTAAAGACGACAACGTAAATTGAACTGATGTTTAACGGACTGTTATAGTGATAAAAACGTGAGACTGTTTTCCTGTGGCAAAACGGTGAAAGAACTGCGCGAAGTATTGGCATTAACCGGCTATATATCGTAAATACTAAAGACATTACATAATTCCGACCTACCCGCACCACGTGATTAATAAACTTTTAATAATAAAACGTCGCGCGCGTAACGACAACGCACAGACTGGAACTATTATTATCACGCCAGCTACCAGCTGATTCGACTACTACGGAGACGTGGAATATTAATGAAACCGGAGGATCTATCATTATCTTCACGCCACGAACCAGGGTTAACTTCACACATCGTCCGCGCGGACCACCGCTGACGTCATCGCACTGCCCGCAGCAACAGTTAAGACATTAAAAGAGAGTTATTACGATCTCTCTCATTTCAAAATTAAAGATGATTGCAGTTAAACTATCTATTTTAAAAATACTGTCAAAATATTAAGGTTCAATGTTGTTTAGTTCCAATAAATATTTTTTCAATTATTTCGTCTTGTACACAGTGTTGAAAACCCGGCAAATTAAAGTTCAATTAATAATTTTCTTTCAAAATTCTTCTAAGACATTTTGCTGCTCATCATAATTTTATTTTGATGTTTCTGTGAACTTCTTTTGGAGGGAGTACATATTTTATTTTTTGTGCAGTAAAATTATCTACCATAAAATTACGTATATTACCAGCTGATGCTGTCCGCCATTACTGCTTGAAAACTGACCAATGGTATCTTTGCACATATTTTCTCATTTACTGTCAGCTTCAAAACAAAATTACGTATTTCGTGGGAATCTAGCAGATGCGCGATGTCTATGTACACCCCTATAATATTTTTATTTTATTTTTGCAGGTTTTCTGGAATTATATTGACTTTAATTGTTCATTTGGCCCCCGTTGAAGTGATTTATCGCAACTATATAATAATTGTACTGAATTACCTAATTTATTTTTTTATTACGTAAACATTGGCACACCATAGTTACATTAAAATTGACGTCTTATTGGCCCCACGTAAGATTCTGCACGTTCTGACAAAGACTACGCCATTTTTTTTTTCGTCCATGACTAACAGGGGTAGTCAGATTCCTTGTATAGGTCATGTTTTATTAGTTAAAATGTTTTTTTTTCAGACGTTGAGAGCCAGTTTCTTTACAAAATCAAACTTTGTAAAGCTACCCTTGTCGTCTGCTGTTGACGTGTCTGTGAAGCCAAAAGTCGGAGGTACAACTCCGATAGACCAAGACCAGGAAGGGTTCACGCAATGACGCACAGGGCCCATTCAGCATTGCGGAGAGTGGTTGTAAGAAATCGCACGAAATCAAGGAAAGGAACCACTCACGAGTTTCAGAGTGACTGTGGGCAGGGAGTTAAAAAGAACGGCGTACAATGGTCGAACAACTATACGTAAATCACACTGGTTCAACCGAAATTTGCAATTCCCCCCTACTGCTTTCACCCGCGAACATAACTGTGTTGTGCGACGTCATGGTAGCACAGTTTTTTTGAGTCAGGTCGTGTTTGCAGATGTAGTGCTGTAGAATTTGGTGGCGCTCTCTCGTGGTGGCTGTTAATGTTTCGAAATTGTTTGTTTGGTGTGTTGGTGAGACACCTGGCGTTGTGAGATGGGTGTGTCAGGTTGTTATTGGAAGAGTTTCTACGGTGTGCTAGTGAGATGCTTTGATTTTGTTTATTCACGCTGACGGATTCGCATCTTTGTTCGGGATTATTAGTTCAGTGTGTTACTTATGACCGGAGATGTAATATTATTTTTCTTTTTTTCCAGTCATGGAAATGAAAAATTTACGACTAGGCCATAGTTTGTTGCAATGTACGGAGATGTACTGTCAACGACGAAGTTCGTACTGTTATTTGGATTTACTGTGGACGATTCGTTGTATGTGTGTGTGTGTGGGGGGGGGGGGGGAGGGGGTTGACTTTGGTTGGTAGGGATTTTTTGTGGCTATATTTAATTATTATTGTAATTTGTATCATATGTACGTTTATAGTCTTTTTGATATATTGAAGTTGAGGATGATGGAAGTTTTGATGAATCTGAGATTTTTTTTGTTACTTATAGATAACTGTGTTAGATTGTGGTTGATAGGTATCATCGACATGGGTTCATTATTGTTACTTCAGTTACGTTTTTGATATTAGTTACGTGATTGAGTCTCTGTTTTTTTTACTGTGGACTTCGTTTTAGATTGATAGGGTAAGTGAAGGGATGGATAACGAATGTGACGATTTGTTTGTGTTGGTGGTTGGTGGTGCAGGCTTCGCGCAAGCAGCCATTTATGTCTAGTGCCATTTGCGATACCGGGTTTTCTAGTTGTGTGTGGGCTACTGGTCATGTAGTCTAGGATAGAGCTGTAAAGGTCAAGCAAAATTTACGATATCAATGGTGTTCGCTTGTGGACTTTTTGGTTGTGCTGAATGTTGAAAATTTCTTGTGCTTGACTCTTTGGTTAAGTTGTTTTGGAATGGTGTCGTTATTTTTATTGTCGTACATTTAGTTTGTCCCCACTGAAAACTCCCTAGTTCCTACGGACGTTCTGTTAGTTTGTTTCTCTTGTTGGAGCTAAATATTTCACGTGCTTGTTTTTTTACTGGCGAGTGTAATGAATGATGTCATTGCCGCCACATTGTATACGTTCGAAATATGTGCTCTCGTGAAGGCGTCACAAAGCCGACGGGTGGGGCCGCAACTTCCGGTTTTGTGGTCGTACTTTTCTGTCGTCAGAGCTAAGTGAGTCTTGAGATGGTGTAAAGAGAGACGCCTCTGCACAGCGGATGAATGGAAACTAATGATACGGAGTGATGAATCACTCTGCACCATCACTCTACACACTGTGGCGATCCAGTGGAATGGTAAGGGTTTGGCGAATTCGTGTAGAACGCTAGCCTTTATTATGTATAGTGCCAAAAGTTAATTACAGAGGAGCTGGTGTTAGGGTAGAGGGGTGTTTTCCGTGGCAAGGGTGTGGTCCATTTATTATGGTCTACAAAATGCTAAACACGGAAGGATATGTGCAAAGTACCGCGCATAATAGAACTGTTTGGAGACGATGACAATGCACGCTGTCGAGGGGAGCAGCATCCGTGAGGCAACGGTATGTGGAGAGTAACATTCCTGAAGTGTACTGAGCTGTCCACCGACCGCATATGAACCCAACGGAACTCCTGTGAGATGCGTTCGAACGTCGACTGCGCTCTAAATTCCAGCCTCCAACATGATCAAGCTCTCTGGTTTCGGGTCTTTCTTAACAATGGGCTGTCATTTCTCCACAGAGATTCAGACACCTTATTGAAAGTGTTACAGCAAAGGTGAAGGGTGCATACATCCCATATTAATGTGCACTAATAGATACGCAGACACTTTTTACCGGGTGATGTAGACACATATCAGTGAATAGAGCATCTATCAAAGATTTTAACTCACATTAGAGGTGCTCAGCATGGGCAAAGTATGTGTCGCAGCTAATGTCAATTTGGGGGTGAGAGACTGCGTGTGTAATTCACTGAAGTTGCTGTCGCCCGGGAAAGCGCAACCGCGTATAGCCCGCTTTACAAATTTGTTCACTGGGTTGTCTATTTGCAGGAGCGAAGCAATTCGATGTGATAATATGGAGCGTATGATTTATATGAATGTTTGACATACCTCCCCCTAGTGGTGTGCTCTGTAACTACGCCATGAAGCGCATTACGAACAAACGTGGAGTGAAGCTGCGTCCTCTGATATGTGTCATTTTGTCTAACTTTTATTTATCGCGCAGTTGTCTTCTGAAACTCCAGAGGTGTTTATGCATGACGCTTTACATTTGTATGTGTCTACCGTCTGAAGTTCCATGCTGCTGCTGCTGCTGCTACACACCAGTTGGCCGAAACCTTCAGGACCAACAATATACAGGCCGAAAGTATCCTAAAACGAGTATTTTCGAGATAAGGAACATAAGAGTAGTTCGCTGAAGAATATGAATCGCCTAGGAGTATGCATTACAAGTTTTTCTGTGTCAGCTGCACTTGAGGGGAGATTAGCACTGGATAAGCATTGCAGCAGTGACGATTGACATAAATCGTTGACGTTTAGATCTTCTGTTCATATCTACTTTTTAGTGTACAGGGAATAATAAAACGTTTAACTTACTGTGTGGAGGGTTGTTGCACATGCGCAGATTCCTTTTTCAACGCTTGTTCTATGAAACTCTGTTAGACTGTGTCGGAATAGTTGGCGTCTATCTTTAAGCATCTGCTGGTTCAACTTTTTCAGGAGCCCCATGACGGTTACCCTTGGGGCAAACGAGTTTGTAATTATACACTGTGTCATTCTTTGCATATTTGCAACACCCCTGATAGTGCTATGTGAAGTGGGTCCCACACACTTGAGGTATACAGTAAGAAGTGTTGCATGAATGTTTTTAAAAGCATAATAGTTTGGGGGCTGCTTGCATTTAGCCGATATTCTCCCAATAATCCGAAACATGCCACTTGCTTAATCTACGACGCAATGTGATCACTGCCTTTCATACCCCTGCAAATTGTTACGTCCACGTATTTATATGAGTTGGCTGACTACAATTTACACGAGTTGGTTGACTAGAGATCGGACTCATTGGTGTTGGAGTCGCAGAGTACTACACTTTCTCCGTTTCAAGCGAATTTCCTATCTTTTCTCTACTTTGAAATCCTATCAAGATACGACTGAAAATTTGTGCAGCTCTTTTCAGACAGAGCATCTCAGATAACTCCATCAACAGCCAAGACTGTGGTTCCTATTAATTTTGACTGGAAGATCATTAAAATAAAACATGGACAGGAAGGGTACCATCATACATCTAGAGGGCGAACATGAATATATATTTCTACATACGTCAACTATTATCCACGAGGATGAAATGGCGCGACCTTCCTATCAAGAAATCCTCACTTCTGTCTAAAACTGCGTTTGGTAACCCATATCATCGTACTTTCCTTAATATGTGTTAGTGTGCAACCGAGTCAAATGCTTTTCGGTAGTCAGGAATCACTACTCTCTGACTGCCTCGAGCCATCGGTTTTAGGTCATCATCTGCGAAAATCGTGAATTGAATTTCGCTTGACCGATGTTTCAGAAAGCCTTGCTAGTTGGAATGGAGGAGGTCACTCTGTTCGTAGTACCTCATTACGTTTGAGATGAAAATATACTCCAACATTCTGCAACACGTTATTTCTTCTACCCTTTTTGTAGATGTCTGTAAGTTGTGCTTTCTTTGAATTACTTTTCTGTGTTAATTGTAAATATACAGACTTTCAAAAGAATACAGAAATTTTTACAGTACGCAGCATTTTTCTGTTATGGGTGCATTGTACAGGGTGATTCAAAAGTTATGTCCCGTAGGATAAAGTCGTAGTCTCAGATATAACAGGAACGATCATTCGAAGAAAAATAAGATTCCACTAAACATGTCCTCTAAAATGCCTATGGACTGTGCGGATGGTACCGGCGGAGGTTCGAGTTCCCCCTGGGGCATGGGTGTGTGTGTTTGTCCTTAGGATAATTTAGGTTAAGTAGTGTGTAAGCTTAGGGACTGATGACCTTAGCAGTTAAGTCCCATAAGATTTCACATACATTTGAACATTTTT